>NW_021604565.1:22386941-22390304 GCF_004785775.1 Grammomys surdaster | reverse complement strand
TGTCATATCCTTATTGCCCTAGACCATCCCACTGTCATATCCTTATTATCCTAGAGCATCCTGCTGTCATATCCTTATTGTCCTAGAGCATTCCACTGTCGTAACCAGCTCCCAGGAAATGCCAGACGTTCTTTAAGTTCCTGGGACCTGAGACCCGCAAATGTCCTTTCTTAACCTTGCATTGACTAGGTTTCCCAGAACAGCAGGTAATTTCTTGAGGTTCTCTTAGAACAGCAGATCATTTCCTGGGTTTGGCTCCCAGCATGTGGAGTAGGTAAGACAGGTTGCTCCCATAAATTCCATTGTTTCAATCACCTTTTATAAATCTTGTGATAATCTCCACAGATCTGATATTTTTCTTAATTACAAACATAGGTGAATTAAAAATCTTGAGTTTATGATTAAATTGTAAACTGCAGCTAATGGAGCATTAGCAGTTTCACTATAATTTTTATGTTTCTTTTGCCATATCAGAACATAATCATAATTTTGGAAAGCAAAACCAATTTTTAATAGTGTAAGCAATCCATTCTCTCTAAAATCAATACCAAGCACATTATTTTCATGTTACAAAGTTTGGCTGCCAGTTCTTATATATAGATCCATGAAGGTACAGCTTTTAATATCTCATTAAAGAAGCATTTTTTTTTCAAATCCTATCTTTTATAAGTCTAGTTTCAAGGAAAAGAATTACATAAAATGTTATTCCAATTTACAGGTATCTTTGGAGAGCCAGGTATCCCTGGCTTGGCTCATACCATGTGTTATTGTCTAGAGATAATCAAACCCTGGGTTACCAGTTTTTAGACAACTGCCTGTTACCAATATTACAAATTTCTAATCACACCCAATAGCTTATAAGCCAATAATCTATGACCAAGACATACAGAACATATTTATACTTTTAAAACCAGTCAGAAACAAACATGAAGTTGCTACACAAATGCTATATATTTAAACTGGACAAAATTTCCTTCTTTTTGAAGCTGTAATTTCAAGGGAGAAGCACCTTGTCACCTGCTGAAACCAATATTCACAGACACAAAGATTTTTCTAGGAAAAGTAGCCAGCAGCTCTTTTTCAATAGAAGCCTAGAAACTGCTGGCCCCTTTAAGAGTGGCTTGTGCAGATAATAAGCCCCTTGCAGGGCCTCTCCAGATGTGGTATATTCCTAGCTATAGGTGCAGGGCAACTTATCGGTTTTTGTTTTGCAAATTGAGACTCTGGTTTTGATTTTTTGATTTGTTTGTTTGGTTGATTGGTTGGTTTTTTTTTTTGTGGTTTCTTTTTTGGAAACAAGGTAAAACTAAATCAAGGGGTGAACATCAAGCAGATAAAGTTTTAACCTTGCTTTTTCTTTTGAACATGAAACACATAGCAACCATCAAGCAATGAAATAAAAACAGACAAATGATAGACATGGACAGATTGGCATACCAAGGACAGACAATAGAAAGAAAGGAAAGAGAACTAGATGTACCAAAGGGACTCAGATATCTTATTTAAGCAACCCAGAAACAGAACTAAGCGTTTCCTCAATAGGAGCCAAGAGGAAGCAGGGTGTCTCCTGACTTCCTTCTGTCCCTAGGAGAGCTCTGAATAGCTTGCATGGATTTTCCTGCTCTTTTGCTAAAGCATCCCCAATAGGTGGGGAAGACTGCTTTTCTAAAACCCATATTTCATGTCTAAACTATCTCTAATCAGGGTCAAAAGACTAAAAACATCTATGAGAATTATGTTCACTCATCTAAACTTTAGCAGATCTCCAAACACATATACAAATATCATTCTACCATTACCTTGTCCTTTTTTATAGGGTTTATTCACCACTGGCCTAAATTTTCTTTTTCACACACTCCTTTTCCCACGGTCACTCTATCCTGCTTACCCAAGCTCCAACAATGAGGCGCCATCTGATGTAGCCAGCTGAGCCAGTCAACTATGTATCAAAGGAGGGAGTGAAGATTGGAAAAAAAAAGGGGGGGGAGACAATTAGACAACATTATAACATGACTCCAGGTGGTCTTTCCTAATGCTTACACAGAGTAGTTAAAGAACAAAGCATAGACAAAGATCCCGAGGTTACTGTATTCAGAGTCTTAACAAGACCTGTCAAGATATAAAGATGACATTCCTTAGCTCTATTCAACTTGAGATTTCTTAGAGCCCTAGCCCAAGGTCAAATTCCTGCTTGAGCCTACATTGTGTCCTAGTCCAAGGCCAAATTCCTAGAAGACAGTCTGAAAAAGCTCTCTTTGGGTATTGTAACATATTACAGACTGGGATAAATGGACTATTCTGTACCTAAATAATTGTTTTTTATTGAAATTTGGTTATGACACATTATGAAAATAGTTACTGACTTCTATACTGGTTTCATACCTTTGGAAACACCATACTGAAAGCAAAATTTCAATTATACGTATTTTACCACTTACTGTATTTTTAGACAGTTTTTAGCTGCAGTTGAATTGAAAGTAAAACACTCAAGTTTCTCTTATATTCTCTTCTCTCACATATGCTGATGTTCTCCCAGCACAATATTGCCACAATAGTCAGTGAAACTATGTTGACATCTGAGAGTTTCAAAACTTCTAAGACTCACCCTCTTTGTTATATATTCTATGTGTTTGATCAAACATATAATGGCATGTTCTGTTTGAATAAAAATTATGTCACTAGATATAAAACTTTTACTGCCTTTCATCTTTTTCTGAGTTGTGCTTCTTGACACATACACAGACAAGCAAACCTTGACAATCTCTCAGGTATTGATGTTTCCACAGTTTTGTATTTTACAGGATGTTATCTCATTGGTATGTTGTAATAAATAGATCTTAGTTTCTCTTTTATTATAGAAAATGTTTTACATTACATATTTAGATTATGTTTTTCCTTCCCAAATGCAGTCCACATACCCCCTACCTCACCACCTAATGAACTTAATCTTTTTTCTCTAATTAAAAACCAGACAATAACAAACAGAAAATAAGAAACATATACAAAATAAAACATTCCCCTCCACACCAGAAACTGAGAGAAAAACATATAATAAAAGAGATCCTATACAAAACAAGCCAATAAAAACCCAAAAATGAACAACAGAAGAAATATGAGTCAAAAAGTCCACCAAAGTCTCATTAATTGCATTTTATCTTGGCCAACTATATATGGACGTGTTGTCCACACACAAATATAGTTAATTCAAAATGCTGACTCAATTTGAAGAAACTGAATATAGCTTCCTGCATGTGGGGAAAATTTAAAAAAGGCCGCCACAGCGGCGCAAGCCCGCCGCCGTGGCGGGTCCCCACATCAGGGAGGGAGATCCTACGGTTCCAGCGGCCTGAGGGCCTTGGCGGC
>NW_021604565.1:22379792-22386931 GCF_004785775.1 Grammomys surdaster | reverse complement strand
AAGTACCTGCTCAACCATGACCCAGGATACCCTTATGCAGTCCCACACCTGCACAGCACAGGGAGCCACCATCTACTTCCCCTCTTTTTTTTTTAATTTTTTTATTGGCTGTTTTATTTACATTTCATATATTGTCCCTTAATCCATCCCCCACCCACCTGGGAACCCCCTATCCCCTTACCCCTACTCCTTCTTCTCTGTGGATGTAACCCCTACCTACCCCCAACTCCCACTTCCCCACCCTCAAAATTCCCTCCCCCTGGTTCACCCAGCCTTCATGAGGTCAAGGATCTCATCTTCCAACTATGCCCAGCAGGGTCCTACACTCTTACATATTCAGCTGAAGCCCTGGATCCCTCCCTAAGTGCTCCCAGACTGGTGGGTTAGACCCTGGGAGCTGTGGTTGGTTGGTATTGTTGCTCTCCTCATGGTGCCTCAAACACTTTCAGCTCCTTCAGTCTTCACTCTAACTCCTCCATTGAAAATCCCATTATCAGTTCAATGGCCAGTTGTGAGCAACTGCCTCTGAATATGTCAGACTCTTGAAGGCCTCTGAGGAGACATCCATATCAGGCTCTGATCAGCATGCATTTCCTGACTTCCACATCAGCATCTACCTTTAGTGACTGCACATGGGATGGATACTCAGGTGGAAAGGTCTTCAGATGGCCCCTCCTTCAGTTTCTGTCCCTCACTTTGTCTCCATATTTGCTCCCTTGAGTATTTTGTTGCACCTTCTAAGAAGGACTGAATCACCCCCACTTGGTCTTCCTTCTTTATGAGCTTCTTTATGGCCTGTGAGTTGCATCTTGGGCATTTCAAGGTTTTGGGCTAATATCCAATAATCAGTGAGTGAATACCATGTGTTTTCCTTTGTGATTAGCTTACTTCACTCAGAATGATAATTTCTAGTTCCATCCATTTACCTAGGAAATTCTCTAATTCATTGTTTTTAATAGCTGAGTAATACTCCATTGTGTAAATATACCACATTTTTTTAATCCATTCCTCAGTTGAAGGACATCTGGGTTCTTTCCAGCTCCTGGCTATTATAAACAAGGGTGCTATGAACATAGTTGAGCATATGTCTTTGTTATATGTTCGAGCAACTTCTGGGTATATGCCTAGGAGTGGTAAAGCTGGATCCTCAGGTAATGCTATGTCCAATTTTCTGAGGAACTGCCAAACTGATTTCCAAAGTGGTTGCACCATCTTGCAGTCCCACCAACAATGGAGGAGTGTTCCTCTTTCTCCACACCCTCGCCAGCATCTACTATCACCTGAGTTTTTTATCTTAGCCATTCTGACTGGTGTGAGATGGAATCTCAGGGTTGTTTTGATTTGCATTTCCCTGACAGCTGAGGATACTGAACATTTCTTTAGGTGCTTCTCGGCCATTCGAGTATCTTCCATTGAAAATTGTTTGTTAAGCTCTATACCCCATTTTTTAATTGGGTTATTTGGTTGTCTGGAGTTTAATTTCTTGAGTTCTTTGTATATATTTGATATTAGCCCTCTATCAGATGAAAGATTGGTAAAGATCTTTTCCCAATTTGTTGGTTGTCATTTTGTCCTACTGACAGTGACCTTTGCCTTACAGAAACTTTGCAATTTTATGAAGTCCCATTTGTCAATTCTTGATCTTAGAGCATATGCCATTGGAGTTCTGTTCAGGAACTTTTCCCCTGTGCCCAAATATTTGAGGCTCTTCCCCACCTTCTCTTCTATTAGTTTCAGTGTATCTGGTTTTATGTGGAGGTCCTTTATCCACTTAGACTTGAGCTTTGTACAAGGAGATAAGAATGGATCAATTCTCATTCTTCTACATGTTGTCCTCCAGTTGAACCAGCACCATTTGTTAAAAATGCTGTCTTTTTTCCACTGGACAGTTTTAGCTCCTTTGTCAAAGATCAAGTGACCATAGGAGTGTGGGTTCATTTCTGGGTCTTCAATTCTATTCCATTGATTTTCCTGCCTGTCTCTGTACTAATATCAGGTAGTTTTTATCACTATTGCTCTGTAGTACAGCTTGAGGTCAGGGATGGTGATTCCTCCAGAAGTTCTTTTATTGTTGAGAATAGTTTTTACTATACTGGGTTTTTTGTTATTCCATATGAATTTGAGAATTTCCTTTTCTAACTCTGTGAAGAATTGAGTTGGGATTTTAATGGGGATTGCATTGAATCTGTAGATTGCTTTTGGCAAGATGACCATTTGTATTACATTAATCCTGCCAATCCATGAGCTTGGGAGATCTTTCCATTTTCTGAGATCTTCTTCACTTTCTTTCTTCAGAGACTTGAAGTTCTTGTAGTACAGGTCTTTCACTTGCTTGGTTAGATTCACACCAAGGTATTTTATATTATTTGCAACTATTGTGAAGGGTGTCATTTCCCTAATTTCTTTTTCAGTCTGCTTATCTTTCATGTAGAGGAAGGCTACTGATTTGTTTGAGTTGATTTTATAACCAGCCACTTTGCTGAAGTTGTTTGTCAGGTTTAGGAGTTCTCTGGTGGAAGTTTGGGGTCACTTAAGGATACTATCATATCATCTGCAAATAGTGATATTTTAACTTCTTTCTTTCCTATTTGTATCCCTTTGACTTCTTTTTGTTGTCTAATTGCTCTGGCTAGGACTTCCAGTACTATGTTGAATAGGTAGTGGGAGAGTGGGCAGCCTTGTCTAGTCCCTGATCTTAGTGGGATTGCTTCAAGTTTCTCTCCATTTAGCTTGATGTTGGCTACTGGTTTGCTGTAAATTGCTTTTACTATGTTTAGGTAGGGGCTTTGAATTCCTGATCTTTCCAAGACTTTTATCATGAAGGGATGTTGAATTTTGTCAAATGCTTTCTCAGCATCTAGTGAGATGATCATGTGGTTTTTTTCTTTGAGTTTGTTTATATAGTGGATTACATTGATGGATTTCTGAATATTGAACCATCCCTGCATTCCTGGGATAAAACCTACTTGATCATGATGGATGATTGTTTTGATGTGTTCTTGGATTCGGTTTGCTAGAATTTTATTGAGTATTTTTGCATCGATGTTCATAAAGGAGATTGGTCTGAAGTTCTCTTTCTTTGTTGGGTCTTTGTGGGGTTTGGGTATGAGTGTAATTGTAGCTTCATGGAACGAATTGGGTAGTGTTCCTTCTGTTTCTATTTTGTGGAATAGTTTCAATATAATTGGTAATAGGTCTTCATTGAAGGTCTGATAAAATTCAGCACTAAAACCATCTGGTCCTGGGCTTTTGTTAGTGGGGAGACTTTTAATGACTGCTGCTATTTCCTTAGCAGTTATGGGACTATTTAGATGGTTTATCTGCTCCTGGTTTAACTTCGGTACCTGGTATCTGTCTAGGAAATTGTCCATTTCATCCAGGTTTTCCAGTTTTGTTGAGTATAGGCCTTTGTAGTAGGATCTGATGATTTTTTTGAATTTCTTCAATTTCTGTTGTTATGTCTTCCTTTTCAGCTCTGATTTTATTAATTTGGATACTGTCTCTGTGCCCTCTGGTTAATCTGGCTAACGGTTTATCTAACTTGTTGATTTTCTCAAAGAACCAGCTCCTGGTTTTATTGATATTTTGTATTGTTCTTTCTGTTTCTATTTGGTTGATTTCAGCCCTGAGTTTGAAAATGAGCACACATCATACCAAAACTTGTGGGACTCCATGAAGGCAGTGATAAGAGGAAAACTCATAGCTCTAAGTGCCTACAAAAAGTAACTGGAAAGAGCACACACTAACAACTTGACTGCACAACTAAAAGCTCTAGAACAAAAAGAAGCAAAAACACCCAGGAGGAGTAGAAGGCAGGAGATAAGCAAACTACTTCCTCTCTTATTCTTGGGAACCCATCTCATTTTAACATGTGCAGGCTTTGTATACACTATCTCTGAGTTCATGTGTGTATCAGTTCTGTTGTATCTGGAAAGCAATGTTTCTTTTGAGTCATTCATCACTTCTGGCTCTTATAATCTTTCTGCCTCTTCTTTTGCATATATTTCTGAAACATGAGGGGTCCTTTGATTAACAAATCCTATTTTTAACCTAGAGGACCAAATTGTCTCACTATTTGTCTTGTCTAGTTACGGGTCTCTCTCTGTATTAATTCTTATCTATAACAAGAAAAAATCCCTGATCTACAGGCAAAGAATGCCATTAGAAAATATTTTTTATGTTCCTTTAACAGAACTTGAAGATTGTGTTCTGTATTTTTCTGTGTGTTTGTGTAAAAGGAAGAAGGAGGAAGCTAAAACATTCTAGGCCAAAAGATGGATCATTTTACATACATTTTTATTCTGTAATTTTGTTTGAGAACTTCATACATGAGCACTGAGATCTATGACATGCATGTCTCTCCAACTACTACTGTGTTTCTCATCCAAAATTCGTAATTTCTTATTATTTTTACATGTATATGCTTATTTTCAAACATACTTGTATCTATAACTGTATTCCATGCTCATTTAACTTTGCTTCCATATACATGTGTTAATGGCTGATCACTTGAGATTGAATAACCTAATTGAGAGCCTATACCTGAAAGAGGATTCTGTCTCTAAACAGACAACAAGCAATCATGTTAGAGTTTCTTATCTATTTGTAGTACCATGTAGAATTCACATGTCCAAATGATGTACCAGTGATGGGTCCATTCTTATTAAGTTCAAACAAGCATTTCATTGAGAGTTTATTCATAGATTTTGAAGTTGCTATCACAGCAGGACTTTGAGGTTTGTGACTATTACATTCTTACTGACCCATCTTTCAGGACCTTCACTAAGTATGCAGTTTGTCTTGCAGATTCATCAGTTGGGGTTGTACATCCTAAAGTCACTTATTATCTACATTTTGACATGTTGTGGATTTTTATAATAATTTTCATCTGATGCCAAAAGATGCTTCTTTGATGGGGAGTCATAGAAATACTTATACTTGAGTATAAACACATAAATGTTAAGAATACACTTAGAAATTAAATTGGTTTCACAAAAAGGCAGTGTTAGTTTGTCTTGTAGTGTCTATGACCTCTCCAGTGTAGATGACTTTTAATCCAGCCACATGCCTAATTTGGCAATGGTTCATATCCAAATATATGATCAGACTGGAATGCAGACAAGCCACACATCTTTAGATAATCAGAGGGCTGGCTGGAATGCAGACATTCCTTTAGTATACTTGTTTTATCCTAAGCTATAATGTTAAATTATGGGCAGACAATGATAAACCAGAGAAAGATTTGATAGAATGAGTAAGAGATAAATATGCTCCACTTTCACAAGCATAGACAGGAAAGAGATGCTACTTAAAGTGTAGGTAGAGAATTGAGTTCAGTTAACTTAAGAGCAGTTCAGTTGAGTGAGTTGAATTCAATTGAGTTCTAAGCAGTTCAGTTCATTGAGTCCAGAGGCAGTCTTCATAAGTAGAACAATTCAGTCAGAAGCCATGAGAAGCCAATTTGAATCAGTCATCTTGGAGCAGAGTTTGAGACAGAAGAGCTGAGTTGAACCAGACAGCCAGAGTTCAGAAAGAGCTAGAAAGTTTATATTTATTAAGGAGGAAGCTAAAACATTCTAGGCCTAGTTTAGGAGAGAATGGCTGGAAGCTGAAGCCTTCTAGATCTGGAATTGCAGAACATTAGATTTTATGGAAGAAAGAAGATCCAGGCCTAGGCCTAGGCATATGTAGAACAGAAAAGGAAATGCTCTGGATTCAGTCAATGCCATAAATTTAAAAATCTTGTGTGAGGCTCTATTTTCATCCTCACCTCTGAAAAAATAAAGGCTACATTTACATTTACAGTTTAGACATTCAGTACTTTGCTAATTTTACTATATTAGACAAGAAACTTCTTCTGCTGAATATACTGAAAGTCTAATTTCACAGAAATTGATTATATCTAGCATTATAAAAAATGTACTATTGAACTGTTGTGAATATTCTGCTGGTCCAATACTTATTGTGATTCATGTAGTTTGTAGCTAGTTACCACCACAGACACTTCTTCCCCTTTAGTAGGTCCCCCAGAACACTGTGATTCCATAAGAGACGGTTTTCAGGGAGTAGGCTTCTTGGTCATTTCCATCTTGGTTCGTCCAAATTTTGGCTTTTATATATGTCATCACATATTTATATTTCCATATTTTAATGGCAGGCAAAAGTTTCTTTGTTTGAGTGTGTGTGTGTGCATGTGTGTGTGTTTATCTATTTTTTAAGTGTTATTGTATCTACTGATATTTTTACCTACTTTTTTTAAATCATTCATCCCCCTCTCTGTATGTCTGTCTTTCTGCCTCTGCCCCCAACTCTCTGTGCATGTGTGTGTATGAGTTTGTGTGTATGAGTGTGTCTTGTGTCCTCATGTGTCAGTTGGATAAAAATGTGTGGGAATTAAGTCTCTCCTTTCTTTATGTTGGTCCCAGGGGTCAACCTCCAGTAGACAGGCTTGGAAGCAAGTTATTTTATCATTAAGCACCCATGACAGCCCAAGTCACATGTTATTTTCTTCCTGATGATTTCTATATATTTTGAGCTATATTTTTGTGTGTTCTGTCTTTTATAATTTTTTTCAACCCTGTATTTGATTTCTTATAGTACAGACATTGAATTTTTCACAGCAAAATCTGTTAAGCATTGCTGAGTTCTAGTTTATTGATTATCTATCTGTGTTTGTATATTAAAAACAAGAAAAGTATTATCATACTAAAAGTTGTTTAGTGTTTGTATTTATAATATGCTCAGAGTTTAAAAGATTCATATTTTACAGTTTATTTTACTACCCACACTAAATTTATATAAGCAAAATATATGTGCATGAATTAATATTGTATTTAGATATCCTTTTGTTCTTGAGTCAAACCCTAATATTTAAAAATGTAACTTCATGTATTATATCTATTCTCTATTTTCATTTAAAATATATTTCCCCCTTAAGATATAGTATGATTATTGATTTCCCATCAACATTTTTGATATGCATCCCACCTCCTATTTCATGTGAATCCATACTTTTTCTGTTTTTCTTTACAAAACAAACTGGCATCTAAAAACTAATATAAAAGAAAATAATGAAAAAATAAATAGGACACAAAAGAAAGAAAGAAAGAAAGAAAGAAAGAAAGAAAGAAAGAAAGAAA
>NW_021604565.1:22289911-22379782 GCF_004785775.1 Grammomys surdaster | reverse complement strand
AAAGAAAGAAAGAAAGAAAGAAAGAAAGAAAGAAAGAAAGAAAGAAAGAAAGGAAGGAAGGAAGGGAAGGAAAATGAAAAGAAAAACTTACAAAGGAAATAGCCAGATTTTATTTGATTTTATATTTTTTACTACACATGAGTTAGTCCTGAATGAAATGTTTTACCTGAAAAAAATACCCAGCAAACTGTTTTTGCATCACATTTTCTGTCAATTTGAGTTGAGAACTAGGCCTTAAGTATCCGTTTCAAACTAGCTTTATTCTTGTGATTCTACCCCCCTTTGACATGTATATATTTTTTTAAAAGCATGCTGAATTTTATCTATAGTCCCAAACAATTGAGAAGTGTATACCTACATTTTATGGATAAAACATACACATTAAATCTACATACATGTAACTAACTAACTTTCAGTAATTTTGTTTATGTGGTATTAATTTAAAGAATTAACTACATTTTGTGATTCTTTTGTAAGAAGCATAGGAACAAACAGTAAACTCTTAAACTTTTTTTTTTTTTTGATCCTTCAAGGACCAAGTCATATTATGTTTTTTCTAAAGAAGTTCATATAAAGAAGTTTGGATGTCTCCAAATTTAAATATTTCCAACTGTAAAAAACAAAGTAACACCTACAAGGTTGTACATATGTTTATGAGGACATAAGAGTGTCAAACAGACTTTAAAGGAAATAGCATGCAATAAAACTTTATTTCTATTGTTCTACGATTTATTAAAATTCAGCTCACAAGGATCACCAATGCAATCTCTTTTTAGTTGTATTAGGATTCTTATTTTTAACCTATTTTTAAATAACAAAACTTCAATGACATTAATCATTCTTTTAATCAAAATTTACAATCTATCATATGTATGGATATGATTATAGTCAACTGGTAGAAGGTCATACACCTGCCACAACATTGAAATATTATGCTCTAAGTTCTCCAGGGGAAGGAGATTAATCTGAACAAAGAATTCTGCCAGCACTGCCATACTCTCCTGAGAGGATCTGTCAGAAAGAGAAGAATTTAGTTGACTGCAATCAAAGAGGAGGTATATCATCTCTAAATTCATTCTCTGGTGACCATGAAAAGAAGCTGTAGACTTTCTAAGAACATTGAGCAATATAGTTACCAAAAATACCAAGAGCAAGGTAATCCGTAGTAGGAAAAACTTCTGATTAGTTTTAAAACCTTAATTCCTAAACAATAATTAATAAAAAATCAATATTACAATATGAAAATATGATTATGTTGGAAATTCCATAGCTAAAAATTCCTTATAGTAGTCACGTAGCTGGTTCATTTGCTGAAATGTGTCTTAACATTTCTGTGCAGATAGTAGATAATATCAATAAAAATATGCTAATCAGAAGTAAATGTGTGTTTATAAATATATATTTGCCATAGATGTTATACTTTCCATGAAAAAAAAATTCAACGAACTTCTAGTGTTCAGCATATGAAAGCGAGTAAGTGAAAGAAAAAAAAAAAGGAATGCCCACCTCTAATTATAGAAAAATGAAAAATTTATAATATCAGCTATTGGTATCCAAGCTAATTCTCAGGAAAATAAAATTTCAAAACTGATTTAACTTTAACATGTATGAATCATAGAGATCTTTAAGAATTTCATGAACATATAACTGACCTATATAAAACTGACTAAGAATTCTAAGGAACATGAAAGGACTGAGAATGAAGAAATCTGTTAAGCAAAGAGAAAGACATTAATAACACCTCATTGAATGGCATGTGGGAGTCTCTGTGGCATGGCCACTTCATTTTATCTAAATTGCTATGTAATACAGTGTTTAAATTTTTAAAGTTTGAGAAACTTCCATGTTATTTCTCATAATGATTGTACTATTTTAAATACCTATGAATGCTGAGCATGAATTTCCTTTTCTTTGTGTCTTTTCCAATGATTTATTATTTTATATCTTTGCTAATAACAATACATATTTACACAAACTCATGATAATATCTCTTTCTGGTTTTAATTTATGTGACGATTGTTCTTATTGGTCACTTTCAATGCATTTATGTTTAATGTTTTGTTTTCAACTTATTCTGTTTTTGTACATATTTAAAATCAGTCATTAACTTTTGTAACATTAGACTGAGATTCTAACATAGTTCAGATAGTAAGCCTCATGAGATGTGTGGTTCAGAAACGTCTCTTCAAAACTAATTAAACACATTGAGGAAATATGAGAAAATTAAATTGTTTTTTACCTGTAAGCTAGTATGTTGCAATCATTTACTTAAGTTATTCTAATCATACCATTGTGTGCAATAAATCTAAACATGGAAAATTTATTCTCAAAAACATAAAAAAAAACATTCCATCTGTATATTTCAGACATTATTAATTGTTATAGTTTAATAGACTAAAAAAATTTGATGAATTAATACACAAAGAAAAAGGAAAATAAAATATGTATTACAATCTTTAAACTATACAGTGTTTGTACACCACTACAAAATACTATTGGATCTATTAATTACATATCCAGAAAATAGTAAGATAATCAAAATTAATGGAATGATTAAAATATTAAGGTTACACATAGGTTGTTTGATATAGTAAAAGAGCTACAACTTTGTACTAAACATGGACTATGTTAGTTGAATAAGCTAAATTAAATTAAATTAAGAAATAAAAAGGCCCTTCGGCCCCTGCCTGATCCCTTGGACTGGAGCAGACACAGAGTCGGTCTGCTCCTGTCCTGTGGAGAAACTGAATCCTGAGTCATCCAGGAGCCACTGCACTCAGAGCAGCTGGTAAGAACTCCATCTCACTCCCTAGGCCCCAGAAATACATCTGGGAGCCAGGGACATCTAGGGCACAGCAGCTACCCAAACCCTGCCCCTCCGGAATTCCACTTCCCTTCGGCCCCTGCCTGGTCCCTGGGACTGGAGCAGACAGAGAGTAGGTCTGCTCCTGTCCTGTGGAGAAACTGAATCCTGAGTCATCGAGAAGTCACTACACTCAGAGCAGCTGAAACTGAATTCTGAGTCATCAGGGACCCACTGCACTCAGAGCAGCTGGAGCCACTGCACTCAGAGCAGCTGACACAGAGTTGGTCTGCTCCTGTCCTGTGGAGAAACTGAATCCTGAGTCATCTAGGAGCCACTGCACTCAGAGCAGCTGAAACTGAATCCTGAGTCATCGAGAACCCACTGCACTCAGAGCAGCCGAGGAGCCACTGCACTCAGAACAGAAGGATTACCAGATCCAAGAGGTGGCCTGAGTCCCAGGAGTTCTTCCACCCGGGAGATTAGGGGCATAAGACCACAGAGACCTCTGGACTCCGAGGAGCTCTGCAATAAGCAAGATAACTGGAAATACAGATTCCAATCTTACACAGAGAGGGCAGGTACCACTAGAGTTACCCAGATGGCGAAAGGCAAGCGCAAGAACATAAGCAACAGAAACCAAAGTTTCTTGGCATCATCAGTGCCCAGTTCTCCCAATATAGCAAGCCCTGAACACCCCTTCACACCTGAAAAGCAGGATTCAGAATTAAAATCACTTCTCATGATGATGATAGAGGATTATAAGAAGGAATTAAGTAACTCCCTTAAAGAAATACAGGAGAGTACATGTAAACAGATAGAAGCCGTTAAAGAGGAATCACAGAAATCCCTTAAAGAAATGCAAGAAAACACAAAGAAGGAATTAAACAAAAACATTCAGGATCTGAAACTGGAAATAGAAACAATAAAGAAAGTTCAAAGGGAGACAACCATGGAGATAGAAAACCTAAGAAAGAGATCAGGAGTCACAGACGCAAGCATCACCAACCGAATACAAGAGATAGAAGAGAGAATCTCAAATGCAGAAGATACGGTGGAAAATATTGACACAGTTGTCAAAGAAAATGAAAAAAGCAAAAAACTCCTAACTCAAAACATCCAGGAAATTCAGGACACAATGAGAAGACCAAACCTAAGGATAATAGGTATAGATGAGAATGAAGATTCCCAACTTAAAGGGCCAGTAAATATCTTCAAAAAAATCATTGAGGAAAATTTCCCTAACCTAAAGAACAAGATGCCCATAAACATACAAGAAGCCTACAGAACACCAAATAGACTAGACCAGAAAAGAAATACCTCCCGTCACATAATAATCAAAACATCAGATGCACAAAACAAAGAAAAAATACTAAAAGCAGTAAGGGAAAAATGTCAAGTAACATATAAAGGCAGACCTATAAGAATTACACCAGACTTCTCACCAGAGACTATAAAAGCCAGAAGAGCCTGGACGGACATCATACAGACCCTAAGAGAACACAATTGCCAGCCCAGATTACTATACCCAGCAAAACTCTCAATCAATATAGATGGTGAAACCAAGATATTCCATGACAAAACCAAATTTGCACAATATCTTCCCACAAACCCAGCACTTCAAAGGATAATGGATGGAAAACGCCAACACAAGGAGGGAAACTACAACCTAGAAAAAGCAAGGAAGTAATCTTCCAACAACCCCAAAAGAAGATAACTATACAAACATAACTTTACCTCTAATAACAAAAATAACAGGAAGCCACAATCATTTTTCCTTAATATCTCTTAACATCAATGGTCTCAATTCCCCAATAAAAAGACGCAGACTAGCAGACTGGATACACAAACAAGACCCAGAATTTTGCTGCATACAAGAAACACACCTCAGTGACAAAGACAGACACTACCTCAGAATAAAAGGGTGGAAAACAATTTTCCAAGCCAATGGTCCCAAGAAACAAGCTGGAGTAGCCATTCTAATATCAAATAAAATCGACTTCCATCCAAAATTAATCAAAAAAGATAAGGAAGGACACTTCATACTCATCAAAGGAAAAAGCTACCAAGGTGAACTCTCAATTCTGAACATCTATGCCCCAAATGCAAGGGCACCTACATACATAAAAGAAACTTTACTAAAGCTCAAAACACACATTACACCTCACACAATAATAGTGGGGGATTTCAACACCCCACTCTCAGCAATGGACAGATCATGGAAACAGAAACTAAACCGAGACACTTTGACATTAACAGAAGTTATGAACCGAATGGACTTAACAGACATCTATAGAACATTTCATCCTAAAACAAAAGAATATACCTTTTTCTCAGCACCTCATGGTACCTTCTCCAAAATAGACCATATAATTGGTCACAAAACAAGTCTCTACATATACAAAAAGATTGAAATAATCCCTTGCCTCTTATCAGATCACCATGGAATAAGACTGGTCTTTAATAATGACAAAACCAATGGAAAACCCATGTGCACATGGAAACTGAACAACTCTCTACTCAATGATGACTTGGTCAAGGAAGAAATAAAGAAAGAAATTAAAGACTTTTTGGATTTCAATGAAAATGAGGACACATCATACCAAAACTTGTGGGACTCCATGAAGGCAGTGCTAAGAGGAAAACTCATAGCTCTAAGTGCCTACAAAAAGAAACTGGAAAGAGCACACACTAACAAGTTGACTGCACAACTAAAAGCCCTAGAACAAAAAGAAGCAAATACACCCAGGAGGAGTAGAAGGCAGGAAATAATCAAACTCAGGGCTGAAATCAACCAAATAGAAACTGAAAGAACAATACAAAATATCAATAAAACCAGGAGTTGGTTCTTTGAGAAAATCAACAAGATAGATAAACCGTTAGCCAGATTAACCAGAGGGCACAGAGAGAGTATCCAAATTAATAAAATCAGAACTGAAAAGGGAGACATAACAACAGAAACGGAAGAAATTAAAAAAATCATCAGATCCTACTACAAAGGCCTATACTCAACAAAACTGGAAAACCTGGATGAAATGGACAATTTCCTAGACAGATACCAGGTACCAAAATTAAACCAGGAGCAGATAAACCATCTAAATAGTCCCATAACCCCTCAGGAAATAGCAGCAGTCATTAAAAGTCTCCCCACTAAAAAAAGCCCAGGACCAGATGGTTTTAGTGCTGAATTCTATCAGACCTTCAAGGAAGACCTAATACCAATTCTCTTCAAACTATTCCACAAAATAGAGACAGAAGGAACACTACCCAATTCGTTCTATGAAGCTACAATTACACTCATTCCCAAACCCCACAAGGACCCAACAAAGAAAGAGAACTTCAGACCAATCTCCCTTATGAACATCGATGCAAAAATACTCAATAAAATTCTAGCAAACCGAATCCAAGACCACATCAAAACAATCATCCATCATGATCAAGTAGGTTTTATCCCAGGAATGCAGGGATGGTTCAATATTCGGAAATCCATCAATGTAATCCACTATATAAACAAACTTAAAGAAAAAAACCATATGATTATCTCACTAGATGCTGAGAAAGCATTTGACAAAATTCAACATCCCTTCATGATAAAAGTCTTGGAAAGATCAGGAATTCAAGGCCCCTACCTAAACATAGTAAAAGCAATTTACAGCAAACCAGTAGCCAACATCAAGCTAAATGGAGAGAAACTTGAAGCAATCCCACTAAGATCAGGGACTAGACAAGGCTGCCCACTCTCCCCCTACCTATTCAATATAGTACTGGAAGTCTTAGCCAGAGCAATTAGACAACAAAAAGAAGTCAAAGGGATACAAATAGGAAAGGAAGAAGTCAAAATATCGCTATTTGCAGATGATATGATAGTATACTTAAGTGACCCCCAAACTTCCACCAGAGAACTCCTAAACCTGATAAACAACTTCAGCAAAGTGGCTGGTTATAAAATCAACTCAAACAAATCAGTAGCCTTCCTCTACATGAAAGATAAACAGACTGAAAAAGAAATTAGGGAAATGACACCCTTCACAATAGTTGCAAATAATATAAAATACCTTGGTGTGAATCTAACCAAGCAAGTGAAAGACCTGTATGACAAGAACTTCAAGTCTCTGAAGAAAGAAATTGAAGAAGATCTCAGAAGATGGAAAGATCTCCCATGCTCATGGATTGGCAGGATTAATATAATAAAAATGGCCATCTTGCCAAAAGCAATCTACAGATTCAATGCAATCCCCATTAAAATCCCAACTCAATTCTTCACAGAGTTAGAAAAGGAAATTCTCAAATTCATATGGAATAACAAAAAACCTAGGATAGCGAAAACTATTCTCAACAATAAAAGAACTTCGGGAGGAATCACCATCCCTGACCTCAAGCTGTACTACAGAGCAATAGTGATAAAAACTACCTGGTATTGGTACAGAGACAGGCAGGAAGATCAATGGAATAGAATTGAAGACCCAGAAATGAACCCACACTCCTATGGTTACTTGATCTTTGACAAAGGAGCTAAAACTGTCCAGTGGAAAAAGGACAGCATTTTCAACAAATGGTGCTGGTTCAACTGGAGGACAACATGTAGAAGAATGAAAATTGATCCATTCTTATCCCCTTGTACAAAGCTCAAATCTAAGTGGATAAAGGACCTCCACATAAAACCAGATACACTGAAACTAATAGAAGAGAAGGTGGGGAAAAGCCTCGAATACTTGGGCACAGGGGAAAAGTTCCTGAACAGAACTCCAATGGCATATGCTCTAAGATCGAGAATTGACAAATGGGACTTCATAAAATTGCAAAGTTTCTGTAAGGCAAAGGACACTGTCAATAGGACAAAACGACAACCAACAAATTGGGAAAAGATCTTTACCAATCCTTCATCTGATAGAGGGCTAATATCCAATATATACAAAGAACTCAAGAAATTAGACTCCAGGCAACCAAATTACCCTATTAAAAAATGGGGTATAGAGCTTAACAAAGAATTTTCAACAGAAGAAACTCGAATGGCCGAGAAGCACCTAAAGAAATGCTCGGCATCCTTAGTCGTCAGGGAAATGCAAATCAAAACAACCCTGAGATTCCATCTCACACCAGTCAGAATGGCTAAGATTAAAAACTCAGGTGATAGTAGATGCTGGCGAGGGTGTGGAGAAAGAGGAACACTCCTCCATTGTTGGTGGGACTGCAAGATGGTGCAACCACTTTGGAAATCAGTGTGGCAGTTCCTCAGAAAATTGGACATAGCATTACCCGAGGATCCAGCTATACCACTCCTAGGCATATACCCAGAAGGTGCTCGAACATATAATAAGGACATATGCTCAACTATGTTCATAGCAGCCTTATTTATAATAGCCAGGAGCTGGAAAGAACCCAGATGTCCTTCAACTGAGGAATGGATTAAAAAAATGTGGTATATTTACACAATGGAGTATTACTCAGCTATTAAAAACAATTAATTTGAGAGGTTCCTAGGTAAATGGATGGAACTAGAAATTATCATACTGAGTGAGGTAAGCCAATCACAAAAGAAAACACATGGTATTCACTCACTGATTATTGGATATTAGCCCAGAACCTTAAAATGCCCAAGATGCAACTCACAGGCCACATGAAGTCCATAAAGAAGGAAGACCAAGTGGGGGTGATTCGGTCCTTCTTAGAAGGAGCAACAAAATACTCAAGGGAGCAAATATGGAGACAAAGCGAGGGACAAAAACTGAAGGAGGGGCCGTCTGAAGACCTTTCCACCTGAGTATCCATCCCATGTGCAGTCACCAAAGGTAGATGCTGATGTGGAAGTCAGGAAGTGCATGCTGATAAGAGCCTGATATGGATGTCTCCTCAGAGGTCTTCAAGAGTCTGACATATTCAGAGGCAGATGCTCACAACTAGCCATTGAAGTGATTATGGGGTTCTCAATGGAGGAGTTAGAGTGAAGACTGAAGGAGCTGAAAGGATTTGTGGCCCCATGAGGAGAGCAACAATACCAACCAACCACAGCTCCCAGGGTCTAAACCACCAGCCTGGGAGCACTTATGGAGGGATCCAGGGCCTTAGCTGAATATATAAGAGTGGAGGGCCCTGCTGGGCACAGGTGGAAGATGAGATCCTTGACCTCATGAAGGCTGGACGCCCCAGGGGGTGGGAGTTTTGAGGGTGGGGAGGTGGGAGTGGGGGGGTAGATAGAGGTTACATCCACAAAGAAGAAGGAGGAGGTGTGAGGGGATTGGGGGTTCCTGGGTGGGTGGGGGATGTGGTAAGGGGACAACATATGAAATGTAAATAAAACATCCAATAAAAAAATTAAAAAAAAAAAAAAAAAAAAGAAATAAAAAGAAGGCAACAATTTCAAAGAAAAGTTTGATTGAAACCAAGGAGGGAGCAAAACTATTTTTAAATATACATTGTGAATATAAATGTTTAATATATTATAAATTTTATATATTATGATTTTATATACTATGGTTTTATAATCATGGTGACAATATGGATATATAAAGAAAATATATATATATAAATACAATTTATTTTATTCTATATGGTTCAAAATTATTTAAAACATAAAACTGTCATGTTTAGATACTGATTCTCTTCTTTAAGTACCAAAAAATTTATCCTGCCTAAAATTCTAAAATCTCAGAATTATATTACCCATGAGGCTTATTAAACGTATACTTATCCCCAAATCATTGGTATTTCAATGTTATTGGCTGATGTTTTATTTTTGCTTTATAAATAATGTAATTTTTTAAAATGTGCTTTAATTGAAGTAAAATTATACCATTTTCTGTCTTCTTTTTCTTCCTTCAGCTTCTCTTACCTACCCATTTTCAAACACTTCTACATCTTCACTGTACACTTTCCAGTTGATAGTCTTTTTTTAATTGATTAGTATAATTAAATGTATATTGTACATGCAATTATAAAAATACAGCCTGTTGAATTAATTCTTGTTCTTTCTGTGTATATGGTTTCAGGACTGACTACTCTTAATTGGATAACTAACAAAGGGTCTCATCCCTCCTTCTCCCAGCAGTCATTGTGACTCTTTCTCAATGGGTCAGACCTAAGAAATTGTCCTTCCAATTAGTATATTCTTTGATATTGTCATTGTTCTCATCTTTTTATGCAACCATTTTCAGGGGAGATTATTTCAGTACAGATATTCTTGTATTCTGAAACTCATAATCTTTTATCCCTCTTTTTACGGTGTTTTCCAAGCCAAAGATACAGGAATCATGACATTGATATATCTGTAGGAGCCATGTTCCATCAATCCATTGATCTCTGCACAATGTGTCCAGTTGTATATCTTGTGATGGTCTCAATTGGGTGTAAAGATGGAGTTCTTTGATAAGGTATGGTAACTCTATTTATTTGTGGGCATAACAATAAAATTTTGACTATGGTAAGGGATAATGGTGTTCTAGAAAGTTGTTGGTAGTAGATATTTATAAGGTACATGGTCTTATTACATCCATGAAGCTGGCTAGTTTTCCAATATATGGCATGCTTATGTGTCTGACAAATGATCCTTAAGACTACTTAGATTGTTGTTGGTTACCATCAACATGTGAATGCCACTTATACTGCACCTTTAAGAATATTTTAAAATGCTGGTCAAACATAAGAATGGATACTGAAAATACACTATTTAGCTTTACACTAAATTAAGTCACTAATTTGCAGCTAAATGGAGGGACAAAAATAGGTTGTATTAGTGGGTTACACCAGATCCAGAAAGAAAATCATGTTTTCTCTTATCTCAGGATCTTAGCACCAAATTCCAAGATATGAGTATAAGAAATGGAGAACCAGGAAAGAGTAAAGTAACCGTAAGTTGGGTGGTAAGTGATCTTTGTGCTTAAGAAGGGAATAGCAAGATATAGGAAATAGGAGGAAGGAGACAAAATTAAGAGACAAAGATCCAACTGGGTACTTGGAAAAGAGAACAATAAAGAAGAAGGAGGGGCAAGGGAAAAATTATACAAAGATTGATAAAACCTCAAGAAACCACACTACATTTACTTAATTCCATACAAAATGCATATAAGCATTTGTGAATACATATAATCATACATAAACACATACAAATATAGAGTAAAGTATTTTGTTTGGGTATGTGCATGTATTTAGAGGTGTGTGTGTCTGTATTTGTGTGTGTGTGTGTTTGTGTGTGTGTGTGTTAAAGGAATTTAAGCCACTTAGGCTGACAGTGCTACCCACAAAAACCACAGACAAATGAAAACTCTAGTATGAGGCACGTGAAAGCTGTGTTTGAATAGTTGGTAAGGGCAGTACAATTAAGACACAAAACAATATACATTAATGATTTCACACTTATTTGTCTCTCAGTAACATAAGATAAACGCCCCTTTCCTGAAGAAACTACATAGTTATGGTTAGACCATAAATATGATGATTCAAACTTGATCTGAGAGGAAACTGTCTGTCTTCTTGTCTCAAGGTCCTATGCAAATTGTTTTTTGTTGTCCATTTTTTTTTATTGGATGCTTTACTTACATTTCATATGTTGTCCCCTTACCCCATCCCCCACCCACCCAGGAATCCCCTAACCCCTCACCCCTCCTCCTGCTTCTCTGCCAATGTAACCCCTACCTACTCCCCCACTCCCACCTCCCCACCCTCAAAATTCCCACCACCTGGGGCATCCAGCCTTCATGAGGTCAAGGATCTCTTCTTCCACCTATGCCCAGCAGGGCCCTCCACTCTTATATATTCAGCTAAGGCCCTGGATCCCTCCATAAGTGCTCCCAGGCTGGTGGTTTAGACCCTGGGAGCTGTGGTTGGTTGGTATTGTTGCTCTCCTCATGGGGCCACAAACCCTTTCAGCTCCAATAGCCTTCACTCTAACTCCTCCATTGAGAACCCCATAATCACTTCAATGGCTAGTTGTGAGCATCTGCCTCTGAATATGTCAGACTCTTGAAGACCTCTGAGGAGACATCCATATCAGGCTCTTATCAGCATGTGCTTCCTGACTTCCACATCAGCATCAACCTTTGGTAACTGCACATGGAATGGATACTCAGACGGCCCCTCCTTCAGTTTCTGTCCCTCACTTTGTCTCCATATTTGCTCCCTTGAGTATTTTGTTGCTCCTTCTAAGAAGGACTGAATCACCCCCACTTGTTCTGCCTTCTTCATGAGCTTCATGTGGCCTGTGAGTTGCATCTTGGGCATTTCAAGGTTCTGGGCTAATATCCAATAATCAGTGAGTGAATACCATGTGTGTTCTTTTGTGATTGGCTTACTTCACTCAGAATGATAATTTCTAGTTCCATCCATTTACCTAGGAAATTCTCTAATTCATTGTTTTTAATAGCTGAGTAATACTCCATTGTGTAAATACACCACGTTTTTGCAAATTGTTAATGAATAGAAACAATCAGTTCTATCCAGCTATAATCAATGAACCAAGAAAATGGCCATTGGCTGATATTTATTTCTCTTTATTTTTATAAAAGTTCTTGAATCTAAATCTTAGGCTAGAACAAAGAAGTAGGCTTCAAACATGGAAATGACTTTGTGCTAAGACAGGGAAATTGGCTCAGATATTTTGGTCATCCTGATAAACCCTTAAAAACAGTGATCATGGGATTGTTCGAGGAATTTTGTTTATTGTCTTGCTTGTTCCTTGACTACTTGCATCTGTTGTATTGCTAGTTCCTCAACCTAGAACTGAAAGCAAAAGGGAGGAAGGGGGGTTTGGATATGGGGTTTCTAGGGAGGGCAAATGGGGAAAGGAGATGGCATCTGAAACATAAATAAATAACATATCCAATAAAAAATGGTTTAAGAAAAAATTTGCTCTACAAAATTTAAGCAAAGAAAAATTTATTTGTTCCTATTATTATTGTGGAGAAACCAATTTTAACTTATCAGTCAAGAAAAATTTTAAGCATTGTTGTAGGCTTCTAAAAAAGTTAACACATGGAGAATCTGAATTTGACAATGAAAATCCCCTGAAGCTTGATCCCTGTGATTCCATTTTCTGAATTCCTAAAGAGAAAAACCCTTCATTTCTCCTTATGTCACTTTTCTTTCTTTCTTCCTTGCTTCCTTCCTCCTTCCCTACTTCCTATCTTCCTTCTTCCTTTCCTCCCTCACCAATTCTTCCTTCCTGTTTCCTTCCTCCCTCCCTTTTATTGTTTCTGTCTTGCATTATTTTCTTCTAGTCTTCCTTCCTTGCTTCTTCAGTTCTTTGTTCCTTCATTCCCATCTTCAGTCCTCAGCTCGATATGGATTGATGTATAAATACTCTTATAAATATATTTAACAAAAACAAGGGACTGGCCTTTGGAATAAATGTTCATGTACGGCATTATTATTACCAGTTCAATGATAGATAAGTATGTGTGTAGTCATTTAATAATCTCCCTCCACGCCATCATCCTTTAGCAAAGTGGTTCTCATGCTTCCTAGTGCTACTATTAAGCTTAATAACATTCTCCAAGTTGTGTTGACTCTCAAACATTAAATTACTTCATTACTACTTCATAACTGTAATTTTTCTCTTGTTATAAATTATAATGCAACCATGTGAATTACAGGTTACCTGATATATGATTCTAAGGAATTGTGATCCATGGGTTTATAATCACTGGTAGCATGTAATATTTCCTCTATTTCTATGATGTGTATGTTTTCTTACATGTAGAAAATATCCAGGTGTATTTACCAATGTAATAAGTAAGAACTATACAGATTTTCTTAGAATTTTTCCATAATAAACATTTTTACCTAATGTTTTCATTGGCAAGTTTAATACTAAAGTCTGTACAATGAATTACAAATTGCAATATTGCAGGATTTCCTAATGTCACCCACTAAAATAATTTTTTTAAAGTGTGATATTTTATTTACCAAAAGTAAAGTAAAATATTAATATTTTACTCAACCCTTTAATTAATGATCCATTTTGACAGTTTCTAGGCAGAATTCCCTGACATACATGTCATCTAAAGAGACGCTTCATGCATAGACCATGCTTTTCATTTATGTTCTCCATTCTATTAAATTGATTTGTCTAAGCATTAGATTCTTCTCCCCATTTAATGACTGGGTTCATTAGTGGATAAAAGAAAGCATGGACATTTGGTCAAGATTATTATTAATTCTCATAATTTAAATTAAAACCTAGTAGTTGTTTATGAAAAATTAAATCTTTTCAGGTAACAATGTAAAGTACTCAATAACTTTTTCAATACTAGTTTAAAAGCTCATTAGTGCAAACATGAGTTTGACCTTTGATTGTGTAGGAGTTAATTTTGTGAAGAAAAATAATAAGCAATCATTAGGCTCTCACTTCTAAATCATTGCCTTTTTCACTAGTATTCTGTAGAAATATTACTCAAATTTCTTCTCAAAGTAAAGGTGACATTGTTCATTAAAAATCATTTGGTGGACATGAAAGCTTTATGATTTTAATGCCAATTATGAAAAGTACATTTTAATACTTTGAAAAGCCACCTACTCTTTTTCAATGAGCTGTTACTTACCTAATGAATAATGGTCACATGGCTGTAAATGCCAGGGTACATTTTATTTTACTGGTTATATCTAGTAATAATAGACCCACATAAATGCATTGTGATATTAGTTCACAACCTATTCATACATATAATGTTTTGCATATTTAAAAGGCAATAAAAATTATTTCAAATGTATTATTTTACTGTATCCTTCTTATGAAAGCCAAAACTAATCCAAAGAAATTTTTCTCAAAGCTAAGCTATTCCCCAAATAACTTCTTTTTTATTTTGTTTTATGAGTTTAATTACCATGAGAAGAAAGCTCCAAATACTTTGATTTCCTTCTTGATGATCTTCACTAAGAAATTATGGTCTCCTGAAGTCTTCATGATTTCTTAGACTAGAGGAAAAAATGTATGAAAAAAATCCCTGAATCTTCTCTTTACATAATTTAAATAATAGAAGAGAGAAACAAATAGGCCACTAGATCTGAGTAGCTGGTGTTTCATAAACTTAAAACAGGTAATTAAAGTTAATGATTTTGAGGAGAGGACACAAACTGTATTTTTAAAATAAAATTGTTAGAAGGAATGAATATAACTTTTCATTGAAGAGAGAAAAGAAACTAGAAATGGAACTGATCTATATAACTTTGGGAAATTGGACTGTCCCTGTGTTTCAACAGTAAAAGTGAGAACCATGATCAAAAGTGATGTTGTAATAATAAGCTTTATTTCAGATGTTTTTGGGTTAGAATTTTTCTAAATTTCCATAATTAGAATAATTCCATCTTCCAGAATCACACACACACACACACACACACACACACACACACACACACAGTAGGTAAATATCAATTTGTAAGTAAAATCATAAAAGAAAAGAAAATATTAGATAATGAAATAAACACAATGAATCAGAATTTGAAGGACATTGTGAATTGGGAAAGGCAGACGTGGAGAGGGAAATGAGTGAGAATAGACAAATAGTATAAGTTAGTGTGTGTGTGTGTGTGTGTGTGTGTGTGAGATATGTGTTCAGAGATGATTCTTAAGAGTCACTAATTGTGACATCACTATAACAGTGAACATATCTATATCTATATACATATGGTTTATATGTTAATTTAGAAACAAATCTCATGAGTAGCTTATATGACTTTTCATTCAGTCTTATTTGCTCAATTCCCAGTAATTATTTTATGATCTATTTATATGATTCCTTATATTAGTTCTTTGAGGGTCTTGTCATGTTAATTTGAGAAAAATATGGTACCTTATCATAATATTTTAACACACTTATGTAAAACACAATTATTCTAGGCTTTTTTAGTGGAGTTATTGTCCATGCCCCTTTATATTTACATAGAAAACTTTAAGAGAAATTTCAGAAGTGAGTTTTAAAGCGATGAAGTAAGATGAGAAACATATCCCACCAGCCACGGAGAAATTTTCCTTTCTCCACATCCTCTCCAAAAAGTACTGTCACATGAGGTTTTTATCTTAGACATTCTGATTGGTGTATGGTTGAATCTCAGGGTCGTTTTGATTTGCATTTCTTTGATGGCTAAGAACTTTGAACATTTCTTTAAGTGTTTCTTGGCAATTTGAGATTCCTCTGTTGTGAATTCTCTGTTTACCTCTATAGCCTATTTTTTGATTGGTTTATTTGTTTTTTTGGAGATTAGTTTCTTGAGTTCTTTATGTATTTTGAATATTAGCCTTCTATCTGATGTGGAATTAGTGAACATTTTTTTCCCAATCTGTAGGTTGCTGATTTGTCCTATTGACTGTATCATTTGCCTTACAGAAGCTTTCCTGTTTGATGAGGTACCATTTATCAAATCTTGATCTTAGAACTTGAACCGTTGGAATTATGTTTAGGAAATCTCCCCCTCCTACCCTCAAGTCAATGAGTGAGAGGCTCTTTCCTGTTTTCTCTTCTATTAGATTTAGAATATCTGATTTTGTCTTGAGATCGTTGATTCACTTGTAATTGAGCTTTATGTGAGGTGACATAAAAGGATCTAGTTTGATTTTTCCATATGCAGACTACCAGTTAGATCAGCACCATTTATTGAAGATGCTCTCTTTTTCTCCATTGTGTATTTTTGGCTTCTTTGTCAAAGATCAAGAGATCATAATTGTATGGGTTTATTTCTGGGTCTTCAATTCTTTTTTTTTTTTGATATTTTATTTATTTACATCTCAGATGCCATCCTCCTTCCACATTCCCGCAAACCATTAATCCCCTATCCCATCCTCCTCCTCCTTTTTTGCCTTTATACTGTTTAAATTACATACAAGTATTAAGGTCAGTTCTAGGTTGAGGAACTAGAAATACAATAGATACAAATAGTCCAGAGACAAAGAAGAAACCCAGATAATCAAAAAACATGCACAACAATGAATATAGTCCTGTTATCACTATTTCTAAGGGTTTATCATGATGATCAAAATACGTGAGCATACTTCCCTGTCCTAGTACAAAGTCATTTTCATGCTTGAAGCCTACTTCCTTGTTCTAGTTTAAGATTTAGATTTCTGCCTATAATTACTTCTTTGTTCTAACCTAAGATTTATATTCCTACCTGGATTTCTTTCTTTGTTCTAGCCTAGGATTTAGATTTCTCCCTGAAATTACTTCTTTGTTCCAGCCCAATGGACTTCCTGCCTGAAGTCCATTTCCTTGTCCTTGGTCTACGTCAGATTCCTTCTAAGCAGCTCATTTCCTTGTCCTTGGCCAATGACAGATTCCTGCCAGGCAGCCCCAAAAGTTTTGCTCATCTCCCCCTTTTTTATTGCATAAACAAGACTGAGCCTGTCTTAGGTCATTCTGACAAGAATGCCTTTCTTACCCATCATGGAATATGCATTATCATAAGCAATGCACTTATGTCTTAGGTTGGTAAGGCTCTGTACAGAATCTTGCCTGTCCTTGGCTTGACAGCCTATTAAATTAGTCATAGGGTCCATAGTCAGTTTCAAGTCATATACTTTGGCTGCCAGCTTGTTGCTGTAGTTAGAGACAAGCTTTAACAGGTTAGGAGGTATAAAAGTATTCCCAGGACAAGAAGGTCTAGCCTAATCAAGCTATATATGCCATTCCTGAGCTTTGACTTAAATGGAAATATTGACCTCAGGTCATAAATAAATTTATTGATATTATCTGCAGCATAAAACCTCTACAGAGCAGCATTTTTTAAATTCATAATCTCACTGCAGCATTTTTTAAATTCATAATCTCACTGTGTGAAGTTAACACATCCAGAGAGGTGTTAGGATTATGCCAAATACCATACAAGTCTTCAATCCTATTCCATTGATCAACTTGTCTGACTCAATACCAACATGATCCTGTTTATATTACTATTGCTCTATAGTACAGTTTGATGTCAGGGATGGGAATTCCCCTAGAAGTTCTTTCGCTGTTAAGAATTGTTTTTTACTGTCCTGTTTTTTTTTTTTTCAATGACAAATTGAGAGAATTGTTCTTTCCATGTCTGTGAAGAATTGTGTTTGTATTTTGATGGAGATTGCATTGAACCTGTAGACTCCTTTTCCTAGTGTGATTGCAAACTGGAACAGCCACTCTAGAAATCAATCTGGAGGTTATATAGATTTATTCAAACAACTGTCTATACCATTTATTGAGCATATACTCAAAAGATGTCTCAGAATTCCAAATGACCAATTGCTCCACTATGTCAGTAGCAGCCTAGTTTGTGATAGCCAGAAAACTAGAAACAATCCAGATGTCCCACAATGGGAAGAATGGATACAGGGAATATGGTTCCATTTGCACAATGGAATACTATTCAGCTATTAAGAATGAGGATATCATGAGTTTTGCAGGCAAATGAATTGAACTAGAAGATATCATTCTGAAAGAGGTAATTCAGAAGCAAAAGGATATGTAATGGTATGTATTCACTAAGAAGTGGATATTTTCAAAAAAACAAAACAAAACAAAAACAAAAATAAAAAACACAGAATGCCTAGGATATAATCCACAGAACGCAAGAAAGTTAAGCAGCAGAAGGGCCTGAGTGAGGATACTTTAATCTCACTTGGGAAAGAGATAAAAACAATTATGGGAGGCAAGGAGTGAGGGAAGGATCTGGGTGGAAGATGGGAGGGGGGAAGGGAAGCATGATCAGGTATGGGGGGACAAGGGAGAAGCCCTTAAGGCCAACAGAATGAATGGAAATATGCAACCTCAGGGGGTGGGGGTGGGAGTGTGAGTGAAGATGGGGGTACACTTTAGAAAGCACCAGAGACCTGGGAGGTGAGAGACTCTCAGGACTGAAAGGGAGGGTCCTTAGATAAAATGTCCAAGAGTGGGGAAAGAGCTCTGGGGGGGTGGGGTCGGGGTGATTAACACTGTTTCTCTGCCAATATGGCTGCCAAATCCCTCAACTCCTTCAGTCAGTTCTCCAACTCCTCCATCTGGGGCCCTGCTCTCAGACAAATGGTTGACTGTTAGCATCCGCCTCTATTTGTCACAACTCTGGGAGAGCTGCTCAGGAGACAGCCATTTCAGGCTTCTGTCAGCAAGCACTTCCCAGCATTCTTAATATAGTCCAGTTTTGAACACTGTATATGTGAGAGATCCCTAGGTGGAACAGTTTCTGAATAGCCATTAGCTCAGTTTCTGCTCTACCCTTTATCTCCATATTTCCTCCTGTGAGTATTTTTTCCCCTTCTAAGAAGCACTGAAGCATCCACACTTTGGTCTTCCTTCTTCTTGAGTTTCATATAGTCTGTGAATTCTATCTTGGGTATTCCAAGCTTTTGGGCTAATATCCACTTATCAGTGAATGAATATCATGTGTTGTTCTTTTGTGATTGGGTTACCTCACCAGGATGAAATGTTCTATTTCCATCCATTTGCCTACGAGTTTCAAGAAATGATTGTTTTTAATATTTGGGCAGTACTCCATTGTATAACTGGTAACTGTACCACATTTTCTGTAGCCATTCATCTGTTGAAGGACATCTGGGATCTTACCAACTTCTGATTATTATAAATAAGGCAGCTAAGAACATAGTCAAGCATTTGTTCTTATTATATGTTGGAGCATCTTTGGGTATAAGCTCAGGAGTGATATAAGTAGGTCCTCAGGTAGTCCTCAGTCCAATTTTCTGAAGAACAGCCAGACTGATTTCCTGACTGGTTGTACCAGCCTGCTATCCTACCAATAATTGAAGAGTGTTCTTCTTTCTCCACATCTTCACTAGCATTTGCTGTCACCTGAGTTTTGATTTTAGCCATTCTGACTGGTGTGAGGTAGAATCTCAGGGTTGTTTCAATTTGCATTTCCCTGATGACTAAAGATGCTGAACATTTCTTTAGGTGCTTCTCAGCCATTCAATACTACTCAGTTGATAAATCTTTGTTTATCTCTGTTCCCCATTTTTTTATATGGTCATTTGGTCCTCTGGAGTCTTACTTCATGAATTCTTTATTTAAATTGGATAATAGTCCTCTATTGTGTGTAGGGTTGATAAAGATCTTTTCCCAATCAGTTGGTTGCCGTTTTGACCTATTGACAGTGTCCTTTATCTTACAGAAGCTTTGCAATTTTATGGGGTTCCATTTGTTAAGTGTTGATTTTGGAGAATATACCAGTGGTTTTCTGTTCAGAAAAATTTCCCCTGAGCCCATGTATTTGAGGCTCTTCCCCACATTCTTTTCTGTTTCTTTTAGTGTATCTGGTTTTATGTGGAGGTCCTTGATCCACTTGGCCTTGAGCTTTATACAAGGAGATAACAATGGATTGATTTACATTCTTCTACATGCTGACTGCCAGTTGAACCAGCACCATGTGTTGAAAATGCTATCTTTTTTCCACTGGATGGTTTTAGCTCCTTTGTCAAAGATCAAGTGACCATAGGTATATAGCTTCATTTCTGACTCTTCAATTCTATTCCATTGATCTACCTTCATGCCTCTGTACCAGTACCAAACAGTTTTTATCACTATTGCTCTGTAGTACAGTTTGAGCACAGATGGTTCCTCCAGAAGTTCTTTTGTTCTTGTGAACAGTTTTCACTATCCTGGTTTTTTTGTTACTCCAAAGGAATTTGAAAATTGGTCTTTCTAACTCTATGAAGAATTGACTTGGAATTTTGATTGTTATTCTATTGATCCATAGATCGCTTTCTGCAAGATGGCAATTTTTACTATATTAATCTTGTCAATCCATGAGCATGGGCAATCTTTCTATCTCCTATGATCTCTGATTTCTTTCTTCAGATACTTGAAGTTCTTGTCATACAGATCTTTCACTTGCTTAGTTAGAGTCACCCCAAGGTATTTTATGTTACTTGTGACTATTGTAAAGGGTGATGATTCCCTAATTTCATTTTCAGGTGGTTTACTCTTTGAGTAAAGGACGGCTATTGATTTGTTTGAGTTAATTCTACAACCAGTCACTTTGCTGAAGTTGTTTATCAGGTGTAGGGGATCTCTGGTGGACTTTTGGGGTCACGTGAGTGAGTATACTATCATATCATCTGCCAATAGTGATATTTTGACTTCTTCCTATCCAATTCATATCCCTTGATGACATTTTTCGATTCTTCTTGGGTGCATTTGCTTCTTTCAATTCTAGAGCTTTCAAGTGTTCTATCAAACTACTAGTGTATGCTCTCTCCAGTTTCTTTTTGGAGGCTCTCAGAACTTTGAGTTTTCTTCTTAGCACTGTTTTAATTGTGTGCCATGAGTTTTGATATGTCGTGTCTTCATTTTCATTGAGTTCTAAAATGTCTTTAGTTTCTTTATTTATTTCTTCCTTGACCAAGTTATCGATGAGTTAAGTGTTGTTCAGCTTCCATGTGTATGTTGGCTTTCTGTTGTTTTTGTTGTTATTGAAGACCAGCCTTAGTCCATGGTGATCTGATAGGATGCATTGGATTATTTCAATATTCTTGTATCTGTTTAGGCCTGTTTTGTGACTATTATATTATCAGTTTTGGAGAAGATACCATGAGATGCTGAGATGAAGTTATATTCTTTTTTTTAGGATAGAATGTTCTATAGAAATCTATTAAATCCACTTGATTCATAACTTCTTAGTTTCACTGTGTCTCTGTTTAGTTTTTATTTCCATGATCTGTCCATTGATGAGAGTGCGGTGTTGAAGTTCTCCACTATTATTATGTGAGGTGCAATGTTTGCTTTGAGCTTTAGTAATGTTCCTTTTATGAATGTGGGTGCCCTTGCCTTTGGAGCATAGATGTTCAGAACTGAGAGTTCTTGGTAGATTTTTTTCCTTTGATGAGTATGAAGTGTCCTTCCTTATCTTTTTTGATAACCTTTGCTTAAAAATCTATTTTATTCTGTCAGGAGCCATAATGGGACATGCTAATAACTAGCAGGGGATCATTCGGAAATGGCCTGCCTTGGATTATAATATAATCTGTGACAGGTGCGCTCTTAAACAGCAAGGCTGTAAGGGATTCATTTTAGGAAACATTCCTGCTATTAATATGCTTTTCTATTATTACTAAACATATGTAACAATTACTAAGTAATAGCATACCCCTTTGGAGCACATCTCTGCAGATCCATGACGATGTCTTGTAGTGATGCTATATAGAAATATAGATGACTTCTTAAGTCTTAGTGATGATCATATATGGATTCCTAAAATTGTATCATTGATTATTAAGCTCTTTTTTAATGGGACTGCTATTAGGTCCCTTTCTGATAGTAAAAACTGCAATGAGAACTCTGCCAGTCTCCCAAGTGTCACCAGTTAATTGCTCTTAGATTGTAATCAGACTTCCCCCCCCACCGACTCAGAGCATATTCCAAGAGGTCATAAAACAATTAACCAAAGGTCATATAAAAGGAAGTAATGATTTATTTATTATAGATGCTAGGACAGAAGATAAAGTATTGACTTGGATTCTCTATAAAAAATTTCAATCAAAAGCAGGGTTGAAATCAACCTAATAGAGTCCAAAAGACCTACAAAAAGAATCAACAAAATCAGAAGCTGGATCTTTGAAAAATAAACACTTAGCTAGACTAATGAGAAGGCATTCAGACAATATAAAAATTCACAAATTCAGAAATTTATTTAAGGGAGTTATTTATGTCCTTCTTAAAGTCCTCTATCTGCCTTTAATCCCAGCACTTGGGAGGCAGAGATAGGCGGATTTCTGAGTTCGAGTCCAGCCTGGTGTACAGAGTGAGTTCCAGGACAACCAGAACACAGAGAAACCCTGTCTCGAAAAACCAAAAAAAAAAAAAAATTCCTCTATCATCATGATGATTTGTGATTTTTAAATCCGACTCTTCCTTTTCCAGTGTGTTGGGGTATCCAGGACTTGCTGTAGTGAGAGAGTTGAGTTCTGATGGTGCCAATTAGCCTTAGTTTCCCTGATTAGGTTCTTGCACTTACCTCTCTCCATCTGATTATCTCTCATGTTAGTTGGTCTTACTGTCTCTGACTGGAGCCAGTCCCTCCTTTGAGCTTATGAGCCTGTGATCTTATGTCTTTCAGCACTCTGGGTGGGATTTGACTATAGAGAGCTATGCCACAGGGTTAACTTTGGGGTACAGATGGAGACTAGAAGGATCCTGTCCCTAGTTACTCTGGGGTTTCTGTGCCCTGTGGTCTCATTGCAGGTTCATTTTTAGTCAGTTATTGGAGCAAAGTGCTGGTCTCACCTGTGAACTTAGTAGTGACAGCACTCCTGGAAGACCAAATCTCTCCGGGTGGGATTTGGATATGGAGAACTATGCCACAGGGTTAGTTCCAGGGCATAGATGGAGACAGGAAGTGAAATATAACTCTTAAAATCTATCTATTTGGGAAAGTAAACCTATATTATACTTAGTCTAAAATCATAAAATTTTATTTAGCCATATTGCTAAGAGCTGTTAAAGGTATAATATTTATAATTGATTATAGAAACACATTGCTGCTATTCATAAAATAATATTGATAGAATTATATTTTTGTATATATGCAGACATTGTACAATCATAGAAAAACAAACTAGTTTTGAAAACTTAGGGCTTGATTCCATAAAGGGAGAACTATGAAATGGCATGTAATGGCCTTTTTAAAAATTCTATTTAAAAGCTTCACAAGTATGCTACAATTAAACTTCCGGAGGAGATATGTTACACATTAATGTGCTACTCAAATGAAAATAGGTGTTTTAGTTAGGGTTTTGTTTCTGTGAAGAGACACCATGACTAAGGCAAATCTTATAAAGGCAAACATTTAACTAGAGCTGGCTTACAGTTTAGAGGTTTAGTCCATTATTATCATGGTGGAAAGCATTGCATCATGCAAGCAGAGTTGGTGCTGAAGCAACCAAGAGTTCTATATCTTGATCTGTAGGTAGCAGAAAGGGAATAAACTATGGTTCCACATTCCAAGCAGTCTTTACATATGAGCCCTCAAAGCTCCAACAGTACCACAACTCCTTCAATATGGAAATGCCTCTTAATAGTGCCACTACCTATGGCCAAGCACTCAAACACATGAATCTAAAGGCAATAAACCTATTCAAACCACCATATTCCACTCCTCTACACCCGTAGTCTTCTAGCTATAACATAATGGAAAATGCATTTAGTCTAACTTCAAAAGTCCCTGTAGTTTATCACATTCTCAATGATATTTAAGATTGTTGCTGTAATCACCTACAAAATCAAAATAAAAAAGTAGATCATGTACTTCCAACATTACAGGATATATTATCTTTATAAACCATCATAGTAAGAAAATACTGGATTACAGCAAGACCAAAAACCCATTGGGCAAGTTCCAAACCCTGTATCTGCATGTTTGATGTCCAGTTACTCTCAGCTTTGTTGATTGTAACACATTTTTTTTTCTCTTGGAGTGCTTCTACTCCCTGTTAGCAGCTTTCTTCAACATGTATTTCATGGTCTGCCAACTCTAACACCTTGGGGTCTCCATGGCAACTTCAAATTCACAGCTTCTTGCTCCAATGTCTGGGATTCAGACATGACATTTCAGGTTCCTCCTAAGGGCTTCAGTCATTTTTACAGCTCTGCCATATGTAGTATTCTAGGCTTTATCTGACTATACTAATACTGCTGTTGTTCTGGGTTGTCATCACATGGTACTTGCATCTCAAAAATTCTGGTGTCTATGCTGCACTTTCACCAAGAGCTTCTTATAGACTTTCTTCATGGTGCCAAGCCTTACCTTCTTTTCATTACACCTTATCTCCTGGACCTTCAACAACCACTGAGTCAGCAGTTTCATCCAATGACTTTTCTGGCCTTTAATAGTTCTAAACCTCAGCTGCTCTCTATGATTGCTTCATGACTTCAAAACCAGTAACACCTGGATGATTCTTACACATTATCAATTCTGGCTGCCAGGAAGATTTCTACTTCTGTAACTTAGCTTCTTTGTGCTCTCAGAAAACATTTCCCAGAAGAAATAATCTGAGTGACGCTACCTTATTCTTAATCATTGCTAGTGTCTAAGCCCCAGCTAACTAACATTAATTTTCACGCTAAACCCTTTTATTCTTGACTATAAAGGTATAGCACAAGGCTGAAGTTGTTATGTTTTGTTGCTCTCTGGGAATAGAGCATGGTCTCCTTGTTCAATTAGAGTTTACTCAGATATTTGCATGCCTCTCTCTCCTGAGTGCTTGACTAAAAGGTATGAACCATGATTCCTGGACCTAAGGTTTTTTTTATCTACAACTTGCCCTGTATCAATCTAGCCTTGAAATCAGAGACCTACTTGCCTGTCTCTCTCTTGGGATTAAAGGTGTGTTCCACCACATTTGAACTTAAAATTTTTCTTTAATTCTTTTTCACAATATCTTTATAAGGATAGGCACTATGTCTCAAGATAAAGATTACAAGTGTGCCCTCCTCTTTCGGATTCTATCTCCTTCCAGATATAGTCAAGTTGACAAATGAGAATAGCAATTACAATCAATCTCTTGTCAATTTAACATACAGCCATACATCCTTATGTCCAAATCAAAGCAATATCCTTATCATAATAATGCAAAATAGGATATAGTATTTCCATGCTCAACTGCAAACACATTAACAAATAAGATTAGATGGGTGGGATTTTGCCCCCAAACCACCACTCCCTTAAATGTTTATCTCCTTGAACATAGGATTTAGCTCAATTCCACTTCCTGGCACTCCTTTTATCCTTGAACCAAACATTTTATAATGTTCTTTTCTAAGTTTCTTATACTTTATTTAAACATTCTTCATAAGACTGTACCACAGAACAGTTTTTGCTAGACTTTTTGAGAATTATTGTCAATGTAAATTAATCTAAATCTCTTTACCCTAAGGCAGAGTCTCTGGCCAAGGGCATAAAGCAGTCATATTCTTTGCCAAAATATCAGAACAGTTTCTAGGCCACACACTAAAAGTATTCTCCTTTGAACTCCCTTGAACCAGGCTTGAACACTTCCAATCACCCTTAGAAGAGTCTTCTATGTTCCTACTAGTATGGCCCATTAAGCTCCACTTAAAGCAATCAACTGATTTACTAACCTAAAATTGCAAAATCCACATTCATTCTATCAAACAAAATACTGGTCATGCCAATCACAGTAATACTCCAGTCTCTAATACCAAAACCTATATGAATTAAGGTTTTATTGGTGTGAAGACACCATGATCAAAGCACTCCCACAGACACACTTTTTTTTGCAAATGCTTTCCAATTTAATTTGATTTAATTATCTTTTAATCATCTTATTCATTTACATTTTAAATGATATCCCCTTTCAGATTTCCCCTCGACCAATCCCCCATCCTATTCTCCCTCTCCCACCTCATCTTTGCCTCTGTGAGGGTCCTCATTTACTCACCCACACAATCCTTCCTGCTGCTCTATCATTCTGCTATGCTGGTGCATCAAGCTGCCACAGGACAAAGGACGGCCTCTCCCACTAAGGTCAGATAAGGCTACCCTCTGCTACGTGAGTATCTCAAGCCTTGGCTCCCTCAATGTATATTCTGGGTTGTCCAGTCAGTTGATGTTGTATTTCCTATAGGTTTTCAATGCCCTTTGGCTCCTTCAATCCTTCCCCTAACTCATCCATTTGGCTTCCCCAGTCTCAGTCTGATGGTTGGCTGTGAGTGTCTGCATCTGCCTTGGTCAGATGCCAGTAGAATCTCTCAGGGAACAGCCATATCAGGCTCCTATCAGCAAGTGCTTCTTGTGAGCAATAGTATAGAGGATTGATGTCTGCAGATGGGATGGGTCTCTAGGTGGAATGGTCTCTGGATGACAGTTCCTTCAGTCTCTGGACCAAGATCAGTCTTACAAAGGCAAACATCTAATTGAAGCTGGCTTACAGTTCAGAGGTTTAGTCATGGTGAAAAGCATGATACCATGCAAGCAGTCTTGGTGCTGGCAGAGTCAAGAATTTTACATCTTGATTTGAAGGCAGCAGAAGGAGACAGAAAGTGACTCTGTTACTACACTTCTAAGAATCTTTGCTTTAGAGCCCACAAAGCTGACCTACACAGTGACACACTTTTTACAAGGCCACACTCCCTCCAATAAGGCCATACTTCCTAATAGTTCCATTATGTATGGACAAACCTATTCTAATCACAACAGACAAGCTCATTGTGAAATTATTGTTTTATTGTAGCATCTCACTTAATTCTCACAGAAACTACAATTTACATTCAGTAGTGTAATATTATCCCAGGAAGTAATTCATTTTGTAAAACTACAGGAAAAGGAAAGCAGAGCAATAATTTTAACACAGTATAAAGGAGAGCGTATTGTAAGCTCAACACCGAACATAGAAGAAACCATTTATGATTTTGTATTCTTCTGATGGAAAAGTGTATTTCCATGTCCCTATAGTCAAGGACATTGTTCTGTGCAACCTCTGACAGAGTTTCTGTTTCTTAAGGTGGTGGTATTATTAAGCTACTAAGACACAAGTTCAGCCATAGATGGATTTTTAAAATATCATATAAGAACCAGATAAAGAAAGGTATCAAGAAGGAGACAAAAATTATATCTTGGCTTTAATTTCTTTCCTGTTCTTTAATGTTCTAATCAATATTAGAATTCTTTGTATTAATATGTTTACAATGTTTACTAAGAACAGCATTTATTAGATTTTATTATAACACAGCAGATATTGAAATAATTTCCCTCTTTTGACTATTGACTTTCTATAACAGTTGTAATGTTAGAAAAAAAAATGTGTATAGCGTAAAGTTGCCTTGCTATATTACATTATCCCATACTAAAGAATCAGATAATATAAACACAATAGATTACTCTCACAGAACAGTGGTTTAAAATATATTGGCTTATGATTTATCTGACATTAGTTGTCTGAATTTTCTCTAATTTTTCTCATTATAGATAAAACTGATTAAAGACTGAGAGGAGTTTATTCATATCAGCATGAAGTTTAATGTGTACATATTCAAACCCCATATGAAAGCCAATGTGTACAGTGACATAGAGAAGATCTATTGATTCTAAGAAGTAAGCATGGCTGGAAAAAAAAATAAGATTTACTTCCTTGTAGTTTTCTTTTTGACATCATGGTTAAATAGCAGGAGAAATATTTTAAGTTTAGTGGTGAATAATTAAAAAGACTATGAAATGCTGAAGAAAATTTAGATAGGCTTCCTAGCCATTCCCTATACATAAGAGATCATCACCATGTTTATTAGTATTTAGTTCTCTTTTGAAAACTAAACAGAACATGGTCTTTAGCTTTGTAATTTAGTGACAACATATATTAAATAATTTCAAAACTATATTAAATTTGATCTAGGATTAATAAAAATATTTCACAAATAAATTACTCCAGCCAGGATAATATTGATATAATATAAACAAGTTGGATTACATGGTATTGTTTTTATGAACTTCATTTAAATTTATACTAACATGCCTATTTTTCTTTTTATATTCAATAACTAGTTACTTGATTCATTAACATGTGTACTTATATGATGACTATTTGTACCTACCACCTCTTATACTGTGTCTCTGAATTCCGAAGAGTGCCTTGACTTTAGAATTTTGAAATTGACCTGAGTAACCTTTATCTCTCGAATAAGAACAAAAACTCTATTTGGAAATTGGACACAATAAAATCACAACTGAGTTTCAGAACAGTTACTATGATAAGACTAAAATAAATCACTAACAATAAAAAATTGGAATAATATCATTATAGAAGAGTAGATTGCTTATTTATGAAGTTGAGGTAAGTGATTCTTCAAGTGGAAGATGAAAAGATGTGGCACCTGATTCATTCTTTTTGGTTTGCAAATCTCATTAAGTCTCTCATGATCTGCTTTCAGTCTCAATAAACAATACCTACTTCAAGAGTGGTAAGCTGCAATAAAAAAGTGAAAATTTAATACTCTACAAGCCTATTCCTTTTGTTTTTTTTTAAAGCTATGAGAAAGTAAAGGAACATGAATTCTGCATGCTTATAATTTCAGAAGGTTTCAACAAATGGTTTTACGTATCAAAATCATATAATATTTTATTTGGTTTGGATTTTTTAATGTGTAACCAGAAACACAAATTTATGACTTGATCTTTACTTATTTTTTTTAACTGAGAGGTATGAGTATTGAAAATAAGCTCTTGAGAAAAACATCAATTGGTGCCATTAATTTGGAGAGAATATTATAAAGTCTGTTCATTCCTCTTTTCTGTGACTGTTTATTATCATGAAGTGAATAGGTGTCTTCACCATGTGTTACTATAATAGTAAAGTCTCTAAACAAAGATTTTAGTGAGGTTATCTAACTGGAACCTTGAGCAGGCCTATATTACTTCATATTTGCAATTTTGCTGCAAACACACACATGTTTGTGTATGTGTGTTTGTATGTGTGTGTGTGTGTGTGTGTATGTGTGTGTGTAATGATGGCATATGATATATACCATATAGTCTACAATTTGTGATATATAACACTTATTTGGAAGATATAATCATATTCTATAAACAGGTCATTTTGTACATTGCCTAAGGCTCAATTTCATGAAGAGGTCTCATAAGTATTCAAATGTGATATACAAGAAAGGTATAATATGATTTATTATTTTGGACTGAGTGAGTCTCTATTTAGAGAAGGGTACAGTAAAGTTTCTTATACTCAACACATTTTATTGGCTATTTTTTTATTTACATTTCAAGTGTTATCCCCTTTCCTAGTCCCCACTCCCCTGGAAACCCCATCCCATTTTCCCTCCCTCTTCTTATATGAGGATATTCCCCACCCACCCACACACTCCTGCCTCCCCAACCCCTGACATTCCCCTTCACTGGGGTATTGAGCCTTTACAGGACCAAGGGCCTCTCATCCTATTAATGCTGGACAAGGCCATCCTCTCCTACATATGAAACTGGAGCCATGGGTCCCTCCGTATGTACTCTTTGGTTAGTGGTTTAGTCCCTGAGAGCTCTGGGTGTGTGTGTGGGGGGTTCTGGTTGATTGATATTGTTGTTCTTCCTATGAGGTTTGGACCTGGCCCACCAGTCATTCAACAGGTTCTGCAAGAGAGAGAGAGTGGGGATGGAGGGGCAAGAGACACAAAGAATAAATGAGACTTGATCAGACACAAGACAGGGTGTCTGATCAAGTCTCATTTATTGAAAGGAAATCATGGGTATATAAACACAAGCAGGGTAATGCAGCTGAAAACACTTAACCAAGAGTGCCTTGTAGCTGGGGACATTAAACAACAAGTCCAGGATATGTCTGAGAAAAGCAAGATGTTTATCACAGTGTTCTTAGCTGTTGTGAACTGCTTGCAAAAACATCATACTAAAAAAACAAGTCTCTTGTCAAGGTGGAAAAGTATCAACCTTCAAATATATGGCCTGAGATGGTGGCAAAGAGGATAATTAATTTTTTTTTAGGAGTTGTCTTCCAACAGAGTTTCAAACCCCTTCACCTCCTTCAGTCCTTTCTCTAACTCCTCCATTGAGCACCCCATGCTCAGTCCAATGGTTGGCTGAGAGCATCTGCCTCTGTATTTGTAGGACTCTGGCAGAGCCTCTCAGAAGATAGCTGCACATTTTGACATCCAAAAGAGTGTCTGGGTTTAGTAACTTTACATGGGATGGATCCCCAGTTGGGGCAGTCTCTGGATGGCCTTTCCTTCAGTCCCTTCTCCACACTTTCCTTATTTCCTCCTGTGAGTATTTTGTTCCTTTTCTAAGAAGGACCAAAACGTCCACACATTGATCTTTTTCTTCTTGAGCTTCATGTGGTCTGTGAATTGTATCTTGGGTATTCCAAGCTTTGGAGTTAATATCCACTTTCAGGGAGTGCATACCATGTGTGTTCTTTTGTGATTGGGTTACCTCACTCCAGATGATATCTCTAGCTTCATCCATTTGCCTGTGAATTTCATGAAGTCATTGTTTTTAATAGCTGAGTAGTACTCCATTGTGTAAATGTGGAACATTTTCTATATCTATTCCTCTGTTGAAGGACATCTAGTTCCTTTCCGGCTTCTGGCTATTATAAATAAGGCTGCTATGAAGACAATATACACTGTTAACAGGACAAAATGGCAACCAACAGATTGGAAAAGATCTTTACCAATACTACAGTTGATAGAGTTGGGTAATATACATTATATACAAAGAACTCAAGAAGTTAGACTCCAGAGAATCAAATAACCCTATTAAAATGGGGTACAAAGCTAAACAAGGAATTTTCAACTGAGGAATATCAAATGGCTTAGAAGTAACTAAAGAAATGTTCAACATCCTTAGTCATCATGGAAATGCAAATCAAAACAAACCTGATATTCCACATCATACCAGTCAGAATGGCTAAGATCAAAACCTGAGGTGACAACAGATGCTGGTGAGAATGTGGAGAAAGAGGGACACTTTTTCATTGTTGGTGGGATTGCAAGCTACTATATCCACTCAGGAAATCAGTCTGGCAGTTTCTCAGAAAATTGGACATAGTATTACCTTATTACCAAGCTATACCACTCCTGAGCATATACCCAAAATATGTTCCCACATATAACTAGAATACTCAACACTTGATCCCTTAGGAGTCTCTCTATTTAAATTTGGGCAATACTAAAATAAGTTTTTTGAGATACAAGCTGAGAAGCAGTACTAATCTTTGGATATTATAATAAATATTTTGAATTTAGCTTAACAAAGTAATCCTTTTGCAAAACAAAAGTAGAATTTCTCTTACTTGGACTTACAAATTGCCTATTTACAGTCTTATGAATAGCTTTACAATACTAGCTATGAATTTTCTTATGTACAGCATGTCTAAAAACTAATCAGAGTTTGTTTGTTTAGTTCCCTTTATATACAAATCATCAAAACCATATATTTTAATCTTGGAAAAAGGAGTGAAAAAAACTTGTCAAGGATCTGTGTTTACTGAGAGAAAACAGTAGTTTTAAGAAATCAAATATGATCTACTTTGGCATTACTGAAATGAAATAAAAGGGAAAAAATGAATGGTGAATTTCATAAACTGAAAAACAGTGATGTAAATGTAGAGCTTAATTTCTTGCTGCTGTGATAAAATCCCATGAACCTGGCACTTTATATGTTAGAAGTATGTGGCAGGTCCCAGTAAATTCACATCATGCAGCAGTTCTCACATGGGAGGTTTATTAGGAGGGAAAATAGAGGTAGCTTCTAGAAGAAGATGGATAAAAGAGAAAGGAGAGCAAGAAGAACAAGGCTTTAATTGGTCCTGTAGAACATGTTCAAAGGGACAGACACAGGAGTGACTCTGTTGACTCTTAGGCCACTAGAGTTGACGTGTCTTGTAGCTGGGTCCTATTAGAGCTGGCTGTAAAGATTACTGATTTTTATGAAGTCACTTCTACAACATGGATGTGTATGATTGCCAACATTCCTCTCTTTTTCTTATCATAAAGGGGAGAACCAAGAGAGGGAAGGGTACCCGTGTTAAGACAGGTATAGGGGCATTGGACTCTTAAACTGCTTCTTGCTATTTAGGGACATTGTCGATTTTGGAGTATAGCAAATCCTCACTGTTGAGACTCATTCAATGTTCATTTGCATCAGCTTCTTCTATGGCCAGTGAGTAGTTGGTAATGTGTAAGAGGAACTGATTAACTAATCAGAAATGTTTTGAATTTGTCCTGGGAAGATTGTGGAGAGGAAGTTAATGAAGCAGGGAGCAAATAGAAAAACAGAAAAATGAGAAGAAAGGGATTAGGAAGTGCAGGATCCAGTGCAATATGAAGTTTTCAAAAACCCAGGGATCAGGACATCAACTTGTACATTATGTTTTTTGGAGGTCTGTTTATAGCAGTTGGATTTTGTTTTTTATTATACCTGATTGATTGACATAGAAGCAGCAGTCTTCATGGAGACCCTATTTACCTGTAAGACAATCTAGTCACCATTGGTTTTGAAGCATCAGTGTTGCCAGGGAATTGATATGACCATGCAGAGTGAGCATGGTTTGACCTATATATTGAACATTGTAGACAAACTAGGAAGAGAACTGAGTATACAGGGTTAAAAGGTAATCAGTCCTACTGTTCCAGTGGCAACATCTGTGGTTATTCCCACAATGGCCAGGAGTGTTAGAATTTGAGCTGCATCTTAGATATGTTGGGCAGCTATTGAGTCCACAACCAGAATTGTCAGAGGCTCTTCTTTGTGGATTACTTCTAATTTAGGGAAAAGAAACGACTTGCAGACTCCTAACCAACTGGCAGGAAAACAATTATCTACATGAGTTCCACAGAGGATTGACATGTTTTGGACTGTAGAACACTGTAGCAGAGATGAGTTATCAAAGATTATCATTTTGTGATACAGTAGGAATCTTAACATTCCTATGGGACAAGTCCTGGATGTCTTAAAACAATCTGCCACACCAAAGAGAGTAATAAAGAAATGATATAGGGTCATGCCAACACCAGAGTCAGGGCAGCTGGTGAAATGTGAATTAAAGTTATCTGACAGAATCACTGGAAAAGCTTCAAGTGGCAATTGTGAGCTAGTTGAAGGGGTATACATAACCAGAAATCTTCAAAGTAGTCAGGTTAAGTGATGTTAAAGCATTATTAGGTTCAGGTCAGGGTCTACAGAAGAACTAGAAATGCTATGTTAGTCCTATTTAGGAGGGGAGATGTCAAGGAAATAGTGTCCTTGGAAGAATGTTTAATTACTTCTCCTATTTCTCCAATTTCCAGAGGTTGGACTATTGGGACATTTTCCTCTGGATGTGTTTGACACTTGTTAGGGACCCAGATCTCTTTGAACACTAGAGTTTACTAACAATGTCTGTTTCCCATCTTGGATTCCAGGGTCCAGAATACAGAAGAATGTCTTATGTCATTAGAAGCACAAGTGATCGGTGTGTGATTCTAACATTAGTATCTAGCAAGACCAATATGAGCAGCTCTCCTATTCATCTGGCCATTTCTGAGAATCATGTTTTATCTGTTCAAAGAGGAGCCAAATAAAGAGGTCATAATATTTAGAAGTAGTAGATGTAGGGGTTACAGTAGTTTTTATTGGCTTCTGGCATCCATCTATGGAGTACTTTTCTGACCCTATTTGGAGATACTGTTTGTTATCATTGGTGATCTCTTGAATTTCAAATCTGTAGACATGAGGGTTACCCTGGATGAAAACAAACAACAAGCAGAGGAGAAGTCCATATCTAATCCACTAGCTACCACAGTAAAGTCTGATTCCTTTGGGATTGGGGAAAAAGTAGGTGGTCCCAATGTTACATAGAGCTTAAGAGAGTATTGTCCTGTTGTGGTCAATGTGTACAAAGACGAGTCATTTTGAGGTAGATGGGTGAAAGGTTTGAGGCAAAACAGTTGGACCCAATGAAAGAATCCCTCAAGTTTAGCAGCTTCAGAAGTCACAGAATTACCTTGAAGGGGTCCTGCTATTTATAGGATAAGGATGAAGGTCTGGGGTGGGACAAAAGAATCTGATCTTCAATGTTGATAGGGAGTGGGCAGCAGATAGTATGTGGTCATGGTAGATGGTGATCAGAAAAGTACCCTAGAAGAGAATGGAGATGACAGAGTAATGGGTTAAGTAGGTGATCAGGGATGGAAAAACATTTATGTAAAAGACCAGGAGTTAGGATGGGTCATCCATACATGAGCTCAAATGGTAAAATAAAAAGAGTCCACTTTTATTTAATGTGGGAGTCCATAGCCTAAAAAGAACCAGCGGTAGTTTTCCCCACTCAAGGAGAAGTTCCTGTGACAGTTTAGCAAGAATGGCTTTTAGGGAGTGATTAGTCCATTCTATATTTACTGAAGTCTGGGGGGTGGGTTATAGGGAATATGAAAATACCAGGGGATGTGGAGGACTTTAGATAGAGTTTAAGAAACTTAGCAGGCAGTACATGGCTTGAACCTGAAAATGGACCCTGAGACATGTTTTATTTTAGAAGGCTATATTTCCTAAGCTTCCCCAAACAACGTCAGGAACTGGAAACCACATGCTCAAACATGTAACTTTTGAGGAATATTTCCCCTTGTACTGTAACATTCCACTCCCTGAACTAGTTTCATAGCTATATGAGAATATAAAATATGGCTATTCTAGCTTCAAAAGACCCAAGCATTTATATACTCTTAATATTGCTTAGATTTCCAAACACTTGGTGCCTGCTTGCTACAGGTATGGGTGAAGGGGACACTGTTGGGTGATGACACTTCCCCAAGGAACTGAGGAGATGCTGGTGGTTGGGGCAGTAGTAGTTACTGCACCTCAGTTGAGGAGAGGGCTAACATGCTGGCTATGCAGGTATGGGCCTATCTGGGCTACAAGAGAATATATGCTAAGCAGTAAAAATCCATGCCTACATGAACAAATGCCTCTGAATGTTCTCCCTGCCTCAGGAATAAAACTTAGTTGCACATCATAAGGTCAAATACCAGAAAAAAGCATTATGTGGAATCTGCAGAAATCCAGAAGAGAAAAGAAATGGTAGGATTCTGATCAGAAGTAGCTTGAAGTCCCATCAACAGAAGATGAAAATGCTAGGAGACATCCTCTGGTATCTTGTCCAAACCAAAAATCCAAACCAGCAGAACCTTCAAAAGCTCCATCCCTAGTTATAAAATTCTATCAAATAAAATTCTTTTATTTAGTATTTAAATCTATGTTAATAGATTTTTAAGGTACACTTAAACAAATGACCTTATATTACCAAAAGATTTATATTCTAGTTGTTTTTGTACCTTTTTGCAAACAAGTTGCACATTTGTACTTACCACACAGTCTAAGGGTCTACACATAGTATAGACAATTGGTCGAATATGATCTAGAGAGAATGGTTCTGCTCAAGTTGAAAGTCAGGAATCTCCCACACCCCATGTCCAAGGACAGACAGATCTGAGAGTGCTGCCATTCCACAAACACAGCATGAATAGGTTGTTTCTAGGCTATTGTTCTGTCCAGTATCTTGAGAGGAATACATTTTTATGTGTTTAGATACATTTTAATAAAAGTTTTACAGTAAGCTAGTCTTCTCTGCTTTCTATAAAGCTTACTGAGCCAGGGGCTACATAGGTCTGGCTAGGAACAGACATCTTCCAGAGGATTTTCCAGGCACCTGAAAGCATCAGGGAGAGCAATGACAGTAGACACAGGCCTGGTAAAACACTGTTCTCCTGCCCAAGTATGGCAAGTCTCCTGAAACTGCATTAATGTTTAACAGAAATGTTAATATTGAATGCATTTTTAAAATATAAAGTAAAATTAAAAAGAAAGCATTTACAAAGAAAAAATGAAAAATATCTAAAAAAAGTGGAAAACAATTTATATATTTATAAGTTTTAAAGGGAGTGAAGTGAATGAGTTTTTCTGTACTTCAGAGGTCCTTTTACTTTTATCTTTTTAGGTTGGCTGGTTAGTTAGAAGATTTGAGAAGGTTCTCTATATTAATAAAAAGTGAGGTTTTGTAATAGGACCAGAAATTATTAAATCCATGACCCCCCTTTCTAACTCCAATTTAGATGTGTAGAAAAATCTCTACCTGCTAACAAGGAAGAACTTCTGGAATCTTATGAAGATGTTGTCAGTCTAGGATTCCTGTCAGCATCAGGCATCACATGTGTTTGGCACTAGGATACCTGGCAGCCACCAAGACTTAGCAGCCAGAGAACCAGAATATAGTTCAATTTTGACCTGTGATATCAAGAATAGATGGCTCCCTTCTCCTTCCCTAAGAGTAACTAATTCTCGTCATTCACCATCTGCTTGTGGACTGGGGCTAAGGAGCCAGGTGTAAAAACATATCCTTATCCCACAATGCCTCCTCCGATCTCCCAGTCTCATGATAGTGCTCTTAAAAATGTCTTCCTCACACCTTTTGCAAGCCAGGGCAGTTGTCAGACTTGGAAAAGTATCTGACAAGAAGATGTAACTGTGAGATAAAAATGTCTTCGTTACAAATGTCTGTGTTTTTACTTTGTATTTAAATACCAAACAAAGAAAAAATAAACTTGAATTTTATTTCTCATAAAATTAAAGCAAAAAAAAGTTTAAAGTCCAAACTCTTTATTGAAAGTTGCAATATTTTCTTTACTGTAACCGTTTGTAAAAATGAGAGGCAAATTACATACTTCCAACATATCATATATATTAATACTCCATAATGTAGAAATAAAAACATATTTGATCAGAGCAAGAATAGAAATCAGCAAGGCGAAGACCACATCCTGTAACTCTGTGTCTAATATCAAAGAGCTTTGATGATTTTACTATTGCAGTGAGCTACCTGAAAGATACATCATCCTTTCAGTCTCCTTACCCTCCTTTCATGTAGCAGTCCTGTATAAACATCCTAATATTCTGGTATCTACAACAACTTGAGTTTTCCAACACAATCCAAGCTTCCATTTTGCAGCTTCCTAGAATGTTCTCTTAGAGCCTTTTGATTTCTCACAGCCCAAATAGCTGTTGTAAACTACAAAAGTAAGATTCCACATGTTTTTCACTCTTATTCTTATGCCTTTAAAACCAGGATGTCAATGATGACAATCCTAAGTTAGGCAGTCAGCTTGAGATAAACACTGGCCTATTTAAAACACATAAGTAGTACTTTTAAATTTTATATAATTGCTGGTAAGTTCTATTTCATAATTTGGAATCTTTGCTAGGAACTGTCTTGCTCTAAGTGTGTTCTTACTTTTATTCCAGTGTATAGAAGGTCTCTCTACAATGTTGCTAGTTAACTTAGTAAATATAATATCTCATGCAGAAGTCTCATAGTTATAACAGTAAGCTTTCTAGTACTCATTTTCTGTCCAAAATATGTTTATTTTGTGTTTTTCAATTTTCTCTTTTCATTTAATACTTGCATAAGCCTTATCAATAATAACCAGGTTATAGACTTAGCATTGCACTCTTGAAATTTACCATGCTAAGAAATTATTTCCTAATTTTCTTAAGTATATTCTCAAGCAATTTCTCAGAATATGGGGAGAAACAACCAGATTTCTTGTCAAAATATTGGCATTGTTGTCATTATGATATCTTTGACAACATTTGTTACAAAAGAAAAAAGTATATTAAGAATTATTCTAGGATCAGGATGAAAAGTTATTATTTACAGGGGTGGGGAAGAGAGGAGACAAGTTATGTGACAATAAGACAAAGTATAATTCAGTAAAGCTAATATAGGCAAGCCTAGTTCAGTTGCTAATACTGTCCATTCAAAAAACTTGAACTGTGTCTATAGCATCTTCATTGCTTTTAAAACTGCTAATTTTAAGCTTCTATAACAATTCCTTTTAAATTTCTGATTTCCAATCAATTTTCTTGCCCAAATCAACATCCCACTCCTGGTATCAGCAGATGTATTAATGACTTTTCTGTTGCACTGTTAAAATATCATGAACAAAGAGGCAAATTATAAAATTTTGCAAATACATCTCTATGTATTTACCAATATATACTCATACATACCAACACATATAACAATAATTATTAAAAGACAAAAAATAATAAAGATAATATGTGAATGTAAAAAGCAAGCAAGCAGGGAGAGGAAGGGAGCAGTAGATGGATCAACCATGATATTGAAATATGAGACTGAGTATAATCAACATATAGCATATACATATGTTGAGCTTAAAACCATTCCAGGAAGTTTAGTAAGGTAGAACGGGTAGAGATCTGGAGATTCAGTGAGTACACACCTGCAGCTTATGTGACACTCAGCTCCCTGCCAGATTCCTGACTTGGATCACATGCCATGCTTCTCACATAAGAGAAGTTGTTTCCTATGATCATGTAGGCCCAGAGTTCTCCATGCTAATGAGGTACCTAGAGGCCCTAAGGGTTTAGCCAATAAGCTTCCCTTCCCAGACCTTCCTCCCTGCAAAAGGTATTTAATCTTACGTCCACCCTGAGAAGTGGGATATGGGTTTATGCATCTTCTTTCCACCATGACATAAACTATTTAGAGAAATGGACTGTCTCTTTTCACCAAAATGAGGCATGGGGATTCATGAAGCAGACTTTTGCCTAGAGAACTGCAGCCTAATCTCCTGTAGAAGGTCTCTAACTACAACCAACCTTGCCACCATCAAAATAAGAATAATCACTCCACATGAGGCAAGCCACAAGCAGGAGCTCCCACCACCACCCACCATCCCCGCTAGACACTAGCCCCAGCCTGTTGGCCCCCAACTCCATTCTCTGTTCTTCTGCAACCCCGAGCAATGCCTGGATGTCCAAGAGTCAGAGAACCCTAAGGCCCCAGCCTCCTTGCAAGCCTGAGGACCCCCAGCCAGCTCCTGCTATCACACATCACAGACTACACTTTTCTACCCCCAAAGCAATGTCTTGTTACTTTCCTGTATCCCAGTCAAACTCCTTGCAATCTGCTGCTCCAAGTGGCCTATAATCTTACATACATATATGAAATATAGGGAAAACCATTATTTTCTATATTAACAAATACTAAAAAAAGGAAAAAAATAACTTGTCATTTTTGTTTAGGATTTGTTTCTGTTCTTAGTATCAAAACTGAGTAATTAAGAAGTAGAAGTAGAACAAAAAGTAAAAGAAATAGTATATTGAGAATAATTCTAGAGTAAAGGTTCATATTTCCTAGTCACAATGAATGAGAAAGAGAGATTAGACAAGGTTTGAGACAATGAAACAAACTAAGATTCTTTCAAGTGAGTAGCAATATGCCCTATGTTCTATTCTAGACATGAATGAATGTTTTGAGAAGAAGATATTTTAGTAATAAGCAGATCTGAAGAAAAGTCGTATCTGTATATTAAAACTAAAAGTAGGAAAAAATATTGTTGTACCTTTAAGTAGACAAACTGGTAAAAACAATAATCCATCTGGAAAATATACATGGATTTACCTAAAAATCTATTTAAAGAGATTGGTTATATATTTGTGATACACACACACACACACACACACACACACACACACACACACACACACAAACAGAATTTACTTCTATTAATCGAATGTTAGCAACATATCTACAAAGTGCAATATGAGTTACTATATTTGCTGTCAATGGACCAGAGTCCTGATTTTCCTACTCCAGTATGTAGACTGACAGAATGTTATGTTCAATCAGACTGACAATAGATTATGTAGAACAGCATGTTATGTTCAGTCAGACAGTTGTACAACAGAAACAGCAATATGTGAATATTATTTTAATCCTTTGGTGTGACAATTATGACTTCTTGTGTTTGAAATCTGCTCTAATTTTCTGGTCATCACATTATGACTAAAATTTCAGTAGTAGATTTGATTGTACGGACTTTGTAATATTAGCCCTTATTGAGCTATGTCTTGTATCAAAATCTGAATAGATAAAAGATAAGTAGTTAGCTCTTCATCTGATATTGGCATATTTACATATACGAGTTAAAGTGCATTATTTTGAACATGTTTGCTTTTTTAAAAAAAAATTTGTCTACCTTAAGGAAATATAATTTTATTGTAGTTACTTTGAGAAGATTTTCAATGGTCGTATAACTGATAGTATGAATTGGATTTTGGATGTTCCCAAGGTTCTCCTCCAACCCCTTTGGTTTAAATTGCTTTTCAAACGGGTCTTCATAAAAAAAAATGTTTTAAATCAAGGTTGGACACATACTTAAGGTTATTGATTCAACCTAAAATTTTAGTCTGTGAATACCAAATATAATTTTAAATAGAATCATAAAATATTTAAGTTCTTTAACCTCTATAAAATCCTTATGAGAATTCAGAATAAATGAGTTGAAATGATGGGAATTAAACAGATCTGAATCAAGAATACTAAGTATAGATGCAAATAGGACATGACATTTTCAAGTGTGTTTCAATGAAACAGAGAAGAATACTTGTCCCATTTTAGATTTAATAATTTATTTTTAAATTATTAATTAGAAAAAACACAGGGAAGAAAGAAATAATATAAATGAATTAAGAAATGAAATAAGATAAATCTGTACACTGTCACAGTGTTTACAAATGTCATTTCATTATATTTACACAGTGCATAATTCGATATCTTCAAAGATATTGAGAGACAGAATAAAAACAATAATTTATTTTGTTTTTTAGACTATATCTTGATAATATAAAAAGTCTTCTAAAGTTCTAACTTTTGGATTTTTAAATGCACATATGTTGGCTTTTATATATCATATATCTTCTCTTGTACTGTAAGGTAATAAAAATATATAAAACAAATTAATATTTTATAAATAATGAATAATTTTATTTGGAGTAATTTATCTCATATATGGACTGAATTAATTAAACTTATTGCCTTATCAAATGTGATAAATGAATAAATTTGAGAGAGTTTATGTGGGCAGGAAAGTAAAGGTAGTTTGGGAGAAATGGGGATAAACATCATACTTGACTCTATACAATTTCTCATAATTAAAGGTTTCGTTTAAAGATATGAAATATGACACAGGCAACATCTGCCAGAAAACCAGGTAGGCTGCCCACAGAACTTCCCTCTCCGGAATCTCCTCAGATCCAATAGCCCAATCTTGTCCCTAACACTGTGATACAACACAAGCTGCTAACTTCTTCTAGCCACATATCCTGCAGATCCCACAGACTGTCCAAAGTCCATCTGCTAACTCATTGCAGAGTTTTACTACAGCAGGGTCTATGGTCACAGTTACCACCAAGCCAAGTGGATGTTTGTAATCAGTCCTGCCACCTGAAAAAATACTGATATCTGTGGAGTGGCCTTTGCAGGCCATACCGACTTCAGCAGACTGTGCTGTCACATGAGGCCATGATGTTGTTTAGGCCAGTGCTGCCATCTAGTGCCATGTTGGGATCTTTGGCCCTGCTGTGGTCAGGGATGCGTTCATGAACGAGGAAGCCTATGATCTGACCTCCAGCTGACTAAAAACAATGAAGTTATTTTGCCAGTGATATTGGCATCTGCAGATACACAATTAAGAAAGAGGGACATGGAAGACTTCTGTGATAATTTCTGTTTCCATGCCAACCGTCCTCATCTCTACAAAAAGTAGCAGCCTGAAAATGAAGCCATCAAAGGGACCTCAAAAATTGTGATAAGAAACCTGATGTGTGGCTTTCCACAACTGATCACTTCTGTCAGGGGTACAGGTGGGAACTCAGTTTCCTTTAGGGGATGAGTCACTGGGAAATTAACCATGCTCCAGAAAGTACCTGGACAACAAAATTGGACTGCCTTTTTCTTTCTTCCTTCCTTTCTTTCTTTCTTTCTTTCTTTCTTTCTTTCTTTCTTTCTTTCTTTCTTTCTTTCTTTCCTTCTTTCTTTGTTTCTTCCTTCCTTCCTTCCTTCCTTTTTTCTTTCTTTCTTTCTTTCTTTCTTTCTTTCTTTCTTCCTTTCTTTCTTTCTTCCTTTCTTTCCTTCTTTTTTTTTTTTAAATCCTTCTGAGATGGGGCATGTCATGAGTTCTGCAGCAACTGTGGCAGACATGTAAGGACTTGGAAGTGCATAGGATGTGGTGTATGAGGTTAAATTCCCTCCAAAAAAAAACATAAAAATATCATTTGGCGGAAAAACACACAAGGCATTGTGACATAAATTTTTATTTTTTGGTTGTGATCCTAGCTTTCATTAACACCTGAGCCATCTCTCTAGCCAGTGAAAAAATTTAAATTGAACTTAAGAGGAATAATTCTGGAAATGCTGAGTTGCATGTGTGTATGTTCACTGTGCTGTGGAAATTAGAGCAATTTCATTCTCTTCTATAGACGACATTCAATTCAGACAACTCACATGGCACTTCAGGAGTGCAGGGCTTGTAAAGGCATGTTAAATGTGAAGGTTTAGAGACACCCACTTCTGTCCTCTGTGGGCAACATTTTCTCTGCGCAAATACCATGCACATACATATCCCACCAAACTCAGATGCATGTTCATGTTTGCAGGCACAAATATGTACACACACACATGCACACATACTAAATAAAGTAAATCTTTAAATCTACATGTATGATATTTTGTTGATAACATATACTCGGAGGGATATTTATATCCAAAATAGAATGTGTATATGTGTAAATTGATTAACTGGTTAATTAACTAATTAATTAATTAGTATATGTATATATGTATGTAGTCTTGAGAGTTCAGATGAGTTAAAGTAAATATGTGTGCTCTGAAGAGTTAGGCCCAGAGTTTTATTTACTAAATATAGTCTAATTTAGTAATATTACATTTGTTTACTTTTTAATTTCTTTGCATGGATATATATGGGCACATGTGTGCCTCAGTAGCCATTCAAAGATCAGAAGGCAACCTACAGGAGTCAGTTTCTTTGTTACCATGTAAGGTCTAGTGACTGAACTAAGTTCCAGAGGCTTCAGAGCAAACAGATTTACCCAGTGAATCAGCTCAATGGCCCAAGAAAAGTAAATGTAAGTAAAAGTAAAATTAAACAAAAACAATGAGTGAATAAATAATGAAAGAGTAACTAAAGTTAAGAAACTATGTGATGTGATTTCAAAAAATGTGTGGGAAAGAGAGTCATGTGACTTTCTAATAAACTTTCAGTACTGAATAAATTACTTAGAGAATGAAGTCCTCTTCATAAACATGAACACCTCACTTTCAATCCCCAGTACCCTTGTAAAGGTGAGTGAGAAAATACACACCTATAGTCATTGATGTACATCTCAGCATTCAAAGTTTCACCCTGTAGAAACATCAGGAAACTCTGTTTGCAGCAGTTACTTACTTCAGCATTTCTGTTGTTACTGAATCGTCAAGCATACAAAAAGTCTCAGAAGCTTAGTCATAGATGTTCCCTGTCTTTAATTGGTGGAAACTTTAGATAACTGGAATTGCTTCCTATTAAGATATCTCCTCTTGATTTTGCACCATTTATAATCAAGTTCCTAGCCCAGGAGGGAAGAAATCAATTCTTATCTGCTGCTTCCTTTAGCTATCTCTTATTGTTGATCTGATTTGACTGTGCTTAAATCAATTAGTCAGACTAAATACATTAAGTGGAAAGTGAAAGTCTCTACTCCCTGCTTCTGAGTAGGTGAGTAAAACAGCTTCAGGAATATTTTTTCCTAAGGAGGGAATAAAACCAACCGTGTCTATATTTGTGTTCTTACTTTCTATGCTACCTTACTGAATTTATCTCATAAAGTGAAGATTAAAAATTTTCAATATATTTTCTGTTAGGTAGAAATTCTTCTACGTGTATGAAAAGCAAATGCTAGACTTCTTTCAGTTATAAGAATAGTTTCAAACTTTTAAAAGAATTCTTATTAATGAATTCAGAATTTTATACCATGCACTTTAATCATATTTATCCCTAGTTCCTCATTTTCCTATTAGATTCATCTGTAAACTTTTTGATCACCCCAGAGACAGGATATCCTGTACACTCTTGTTGCTGTAGTATCAAATTGTGTTAATCTCATCTTAAGACTTCTTAAGAATAAAATAACATCTTTTCTTTGCTGTAGTTTTGTTCACATTTAGCAGTCACAGACATTTATCTTCCTCTTGTAATTAAAAAATCATCACCTATTAAATGTCAAAACTGACACCTGAGGAATGATTCAAGCAGTCTTAGTTGTCATCTTCAGAAACCATGGAAAGTTGGTCATAGTAGTTTGCAGATGTCAACTAAGGCACCATAAGGATATCTTGATTCAATATACTAAAAATATATCTTATCTTAAAAGAAACTGAAATTTTTGCTGAACTTTACAGCCAGAGATAATAAACATAACATTAAGTCACTTAAGATTCATGTCTTTCTGTATAGTCCATATGTTCTACTTGCTTTTAAGTGAGAAGTATAACAATTGACTTTATTTGCCTTAGATATTCCATGTAATAATGAAATTAAACTTTTACAACCCAATCTAATGCATAGCTGTGATATTAACTTATGCCCATCTTCATGCTCCTGACCCAGAACAATGTGTGTGTATTGTTTTCTGAAAGCAGCAATTAAAGCAACTTTCTAAAATCTACCATATTGCTATAAAGCGCCAAATTTTAGAGTACCTGAAAATACACTAAGCTAACAACCATAACATATTTGCATATGTTAGTAATCATTAGGAATCTTTTTATTGATTTTTTAGTATATACTTTTTCAAACTTATATGTTTGAGATATCTAGTCTCTTGTTCCTTTTCCTAGTTATCCAAGTAATCTCAGGTATTGGCTTGATTCACCTACTAGCCACTACCATAAGTTCTGTGCCTCCAATCCCTCAGCATGTAGCATATTTGGCATGCAGAATAGATTGTAGGTTGAAGGATTTGTGAGTGTTTGGTGCCCTAATCTCACCACTGGAAACTGTGTGGCTATAGAAAATGACTCCATATCCTACCCTACTAGGAGTATTTGGTAGGCTTACATTTGTAAAATCCTAGGAGTTTCTTCTGTACTAGATTTTCTAATGACCTCTCCCCATAAAGTCTTCGAATTTCAGTCACCTCTTCTAGTACACTATTCCTCCATTAGTCCCTCAAACCAGATCTCTCTTATTCTCATTCCCATCATCCCCAAGTCTACCTGCAAAATCTATTCTATTTTCTAGTTCTTACCTTGCTACTTAGCTTTTCTGACACTGGATTGTAGCATGATTCTCCTTTACTTAAAAAGTAATGTCTTCATAGAAATGGTTACGTTTGTCTTTCTGGGTCTGGGTTTTCTCATGCTTCCCTTTTTTTTGTTTGTTTTTGTTTTGTTTTTTATTTTATTGGATGTTTTATTTACATTTCATATGTTTTCCCTTTACCCCATCCCCCACCCACCCAGGAACCCACAATGCCCTCACCCCTTCTCCTTCTTCTCTGTGGATGTAACCTCTATCTACCCCCCCACTCCCACCTCCCCACCCTCAAAATTACCAAACCCTGGGGCGTCCAACCTTCATGAGGTCAAGGTTCTCTTCTTCCACCTATGCCCAGCAGGGCCCTCCACTCTTACATATTCAGCTAAAGCCCTATATCCCTACCTAAGTGCTCCCAGGCTGGTGGTTTAGACCCTGGGAGCTGTGGTTGGTTGGTATTGTTGCTCTCCTCATGGTGCCGCAAATTCTTTCAGCTCCTTCAGTCTTCACTCTAACTCCTCCATTGAGAACCCCATGATCAGTTCAATGGCTAGTTGTGAGCATCTGCCTCTGAATATGTCAGACTCTTGAAGACCTCTGAGGAGACATATACATCAGGCTCTTATCAGCATGCACTTCCTGACTTCCACATCAGCATCTACCTTTGGTGACTGCAAAATGGATAGATAGTCAGGTGGAGTGATCTTCAGATGACCCCTCCTTCAGTTTCTGCCCCTCACTTTGTCTCCATATTTGCTCCCTTGAGTATTTTGTTGCTCCTTCTAAGGAGGATCGAATCACCTCCACTTGGTCTTCCTTCTTTATGAGCTTCATGTGGCCTGTGAGTTGCATCTTGGGCATTTCAAGGTTCTGGGCTAATATCCAATAATCAGTGAGTGAATACCATGTGTGTTCTTTTGTGATTGGCTTACCTCACTCAGGATGATAATTTCTAGTTCCATCCATTTACCTAGGAACCTCTCGAATTCATTGTTTGTAATAGCTGAGTAATACTCCATTGTGTAAATATAGCACATTTTTGAATCCATTCCTCAGTTGAAGGACATCTGGGTTCTTTCCAGCTCCTGGCTATTATAAATAAGGCTGCTATGAACATAGTTGAGCATATGTCCTTGTTATATGTTCGAGCATCTTCTGGGTATATGCTTAGGAGTGGTATAGCTGGATCCTCAGGTAATGCTATGTCCAATTTTCTGAGGAACCACCAGACTGATTTCCAAAGTGGTTGCACCATCATGCAGTCCCACCAACAATGGAGGAGTGTTCCTCTTTCTCCACACCCTCACCAGCATCTACTATCACCTGTGTTTTTAATCTTAGCCATTCTGACTGGTGTGAGATGGAATCTCAGGGTTGTTTTGATTTGCATTTCCCTGAGGACTAAGGATGCTGAACATTTCTTTAGGTGCCTCTCGCCCATTCGAGTTTGAACTTTTTTTTAATTCTACTCATTTATCTGCAAATTTCGTGTTTTCATTGATTTTATATAGCTAAGACCCACACATTTTTTAAAATTTAGTCTTCTGTTGAGAGACATCTAGGTTGTTTCCAATAATGTCTATTATGAGTATAGCTGATAAAACATTACTGAGAAAGTATCTTTGTGATAGGATGTAGTATCCTTTGGGTATATATCCAAGAGTGGTACAGCCAGATCTTGATGTAGGTCAATCTACAATTTTCTGAGAAACCATCATATTGATTTTTATAATGGCTGTACAAGGTTGCATTATTACCTGCAATGGGAGAGTGTGTTACTCGACATCCTTGCCAGAATGAACTCTATTCATTTTTTATTCTACATTACAGAATCTACCATTGACTCCTAAACTAATGCCAGGACATCATTATTCATTTTTCTGTTAATTATTTTCTAAGTATTTACCAAACTACGAAGCATAGACATGAGTTTTTGGTCTGTAGTTTTTGTTTTGAACTTATTAGCCCAAACTGTCCATTTTCTCAGTTGAAATAGTGTCTAAATCTTTACTAAAATTAAAAGAAAGTAAATATTAAAACAGATTTAAAAAGGCGATTTCATGTAATGACTCTCATTCATATCAAAAAAATGTGCAAAATGTTGGAGAGTCCAGAAGAGACATTCAGTTTCCTATAACTGGAGTTCCAGTTGGTTGTGAATTAACACATTGTTAGGGGGAACTGGACTTCCATCCTCTGTAACAGCAGGAAGCTCTCTCAGCTACTGAGCTATCTCTTCACTTCCATTATCTGAATAGCTTAAATAACATTTCAGAAATATCCATCTCTCGTTTGTAGTTGAAAAATTGATGACTATAATTTATTATCTCCATTGTTGTAAGTTTCAGGATTTCTTATATGAAATCTGGTCCCACTGAAAAGAATTGGACCATTCCAAATCAAAAAATAAAAAAATCAAAACAAATGAACAAGAAAATCAGATTTGTTTAGGAATAATTCCACATGGAGTCTGTTTCCAGGTGATTCTACACTGTGTAGGTTGAAAAAAACCAGCTATCAGATTGATCTATATTAACAATCTTCAGTTCATTAATTGATTATACTATCCAAAGAATATTACCAAAGGTAAAAATGAAGGCCTTCTTGTTACCCCATTAATATCACTAAGGTATAGGACTCTGATTTCTATGTTGCAATTAAGAAATATAACACAGGAGTTTGGTTGATGTGTCTGTTTGAATAAGATGTTCTCCATAGTCTCATGCATCTGAACACATTGTCCCCAGTTGCGAGGTCTAATCTTGAGTACGTTCCCACATAATTCCTTACTTTTGTAAACTGTATTGATCATGATGTTTTATGATAGCAACAGAAAATATAAAGAAGGAAGAGTGTTACAAACTAATACTTTCTTAAATAAGTAATTTCTATAATTTAATTGGTCCCACATATTGAAAAATATGTGCACAAACAGTTCCCAAGTTTTTTGGGGGGTGAGGGGAGCTGGGTGGCAATGGTGGTCAGTATTGGAAAAGAAATTGCATTCCCTTATAACCAGCTCATTATAACATAAGTCCAAGTGTTCTTACCATCTCTCTACAACATACAAAATGTATCCCAGGTTTTCCATATTCACTTTTGTCTGTCTGTTTGGCTGAGTGGCAGGTGGGTATCACTCATCTTTCTTCTGCTAAATACTTCTCATTATTTTGTACAAGCACCCCTTGCACTTCCTTCACCACTCAATTTATTCCATAACTATGCCAAACTCGTAGAGTCCATGCTCAGAATATAAATCATGGCATGGGTAATTTTCATTCAGTACATATATGCTCCTTTCCTTAATGAGTATCTTTACAAATATGTCTCAACTTTTGAGAGACAGTACTTATCACGGTTACAATCAAATACCAGATTTCTGCTGTAACTAAATCTCTAACAAACTTTTGTCACAGAATTAATGCAGCTATTTTACTTGATTTTCAGAGTGCTTGAAAATGCAGTGAAGGATCTCTACTACACCACTGCCAAATTATACATACAAGCAAACAATAAAGAAGTTATGTTTAAATACTTAATATAGATTTAGTCTTAATACCCACAAGTTAGTCATATGTAATACTGGTCCCTATTCTGCAATTGAGTCTGAAGATCTAATAGGTCTGTAAGACCAGAAATGCTGTGTACCTGACTAAGAGAGGCCAGGCTTTGCTTGTGACTTGAGGAGGAAGTGCTATTACAGGAGCTATAAACACAAATTCCACAGTACCTTGGTGCTGGATGCATAACAATAGAAAAGGAACAATAAACAGAATATAGTATTTTGTGTCTGTAGTTACATATATGCTACTGTCTAGGAGTAAATCATTCACTTAGAGAAATGGTATTTATGTTGTTTTTCTCTACCTGTCTACTCAGAACCAGCAAGAACACAGATGTTTTCTCCAGAACTTCAGCAATTAGGATGGAGTTTTCAAAAGCCCAGTTGTAGAGACATCACTGGCTGAGAGCAGAGTCTGTCTTTATTTATATGGTTTGAGTCTTATGAGATGGTCAGGAGATTAATATAGCAGACTCTAATTAATGCCTTTCACATTTCATTTAATACTATTCAATTTTTATTTTTGTTCAATCACACCACTATATGTGAAAGCATAAATTATAATGAAGTTATACAACTGAAATTTTCTGTTCAATGAACTTGTCAATCATAATTATTCTTCTAAGTACAATTAAAACACATTATAGAATATTTCTATTACTTTAAAAATTATGTTTCCCTTATTTCCATATAGATAAAAGTTTTGCTTTGTTTTTAACTTTTTGTAAAGTTCACTATAAATTTTAATCTATGTTAAATGTTAAAGATAAACATATTAAGAAATAAAGCATGATGACTCAGCACTGTTTTTAAAGGTTTTAAAAGTTTCCTTCCCACCGACCTTATTTGCAGCTGTTTTGTCTTCTGACAACCATACTGCAGGGATCTGAATAAACCTGGAAGATTGTCACAGATGTGCTGTTTATTAACTCAAAGGTAATTTTCCTGACCATAGATTGGATTTTATAAGATATTTCCGGTAGGCCAGGGTATCATTATTTTAGACTTTGTGAGATATTTTTGTTTTATGTTTTTACAATTTTATAGCTGTCAAATGCTTTATTTTGGGGCTATATTAAAATTGAATCAGGAGGCAGAACAGATATGGATTTATATTTAATTTGCTAGGCACTGATTTATATTACTTGTGGCTATTTGTTAAATTTATAGCAGGATAATGTAATAAAGGATCTTTTGTTTCTGCTTTATTATCTTAGTATATTTTTTCTGACTTGTGTATATTGTTATGCTCAACAACAGTTTATTTTCAATTTGAAATAGCATGATTTAAGGTTTTATTTGAGCATTTTCATTGAAATATAATTGATATTTTATTTTAATATAAGTCAAAAAGAGACTATTGAAGGCCATTCTAGAATTGACAGATACCTGAAGGATTTTTGTTTGTGTTTTTATTTTTTTGTGGATATGTTTGTGGAATCCTTTACTTTCAATTCTACATAATGGGTATAGCTCTTGGATACTACACTGATAATCTTCTAACTTCAACTTCTTGGCAAAGGCTTTCAGGTTAAGGCCTCAGATAAAAGATTGTCTGATTCTGATTTCTTCTTAGTAATTAGACAAATCTACAATCTTAAGTGAAAATATATCAGTATGTGAGGAATCACAGGGAAGCATCAACAAGATTCACAGACTTGGTCAAATCCATCATCCTAGCATGGGCCCTACACTGCAATGCTTTTCTATACTCACATATGTACTACTTTATGTCTTTCTGGCATGTGGTACTCTTTGGCACAGGAGAACATAAGTAGGAATGGCAGGGTCATCTTCAACTGAACAGTTGTAAAAGTACTATGAAAAGGCAGCATGTGGAACAGGGAGTAAAAATCTTTGTGATCTTTGTCAAAAATTTATACATATAGCTTTTGGAGCAGTGTGTGCACTAGCAAAAATGTCATGACCTAGTATCCAGAGAAGAGACTACACCTTATCTTTTCTATACTTTAATCTATTTTACCCTCAGGTTCTGGTTATCTTATCTTGTATTACTCAGGCTCCTATGTACACAAACATACTGAGATATAAGCATAAATATAGGCATGAGTGTGCATATCCATGTAGGTGTAAATGGACACACATATATACATACATGTACAGAGAGAGAGAGAGAGAGAGAGAGGGAGGGAGAAAGAGAGACAGAGAGACAAAGAGACAGAGAGACAGAGAGAGAGATAATACTCACAAAAAACACATCACATCTTATATATTCATAAACTTTCTATCCCAAGAATTCATAACCAAAATGAAGTATAATTTTGTTAATCAAAATGTATTTTTTTAATTATAAGGATTGTTTTGTTTTGTTCTGTTTTTAATTTTTCTGGTTGTGCCTACCCCAATATTCTGGAGGGGAAACCTCTTTTTAAAATAATTCAGTAGGAAATAAGTTTGGAAGTTTAACAAGTATATCTCTAGAATGCTCACACTTGTAGAAACAATTACCAGACTTTTGGAGTTCAAATGGGACAGATGTGTGTAGGGCAGCAATCTCTGCTCACATTAGTTTAATTCCTTTGTCTTTCCATTTAAAGAAACAGATAGGGAACTCAGAATTTTAACAATTATACTCCAAGGTGAGTTTGTATAAAGATAAAAGACTGTTAAAAGTGACTTCTCAAATATACCTATCAAAACAATTAATAAGATGTTAGGCTGATTTGAAATATTTTGAATGTCCAAGAAGATGGTACCAAGTGGTGTATGGGAAAATCCTGTGTCATGTGGTTCTAATAACTCATGCACACAGTAAGTCTAGATGGAATGAGAAACTGTAGCTTAAAGAAGTAACAACACTAGTCCTCACTGGTATTCTTCTGTTATTCTAGAAATGGTAACTTTCTAGTGCTATCTCTAAATGGTAAAATAAATTTATACAAAAATAGTGCATTTTACTTCTGAAACCTCTCATTTACTTCAACTATTTTAATGATCATGACTTATGAAGTACCTTTTGTACACTCAAGACCATAAATTGTGGATTAGTTTACAGACAATGTGTAGACAAGGTACAAGATACTGAAAATATCCTATTGATCAGAATGCTGTATATTTACTGTAGATATTAACAAAACGATTATATCCACAATAAATTTGACAGGAATAAAGTTTACTTTCCTGATTTCCTTCTTCCACTATCCTTTATATTTAGTGGTAGGTTTTGAATCAAGCAACTTATCCTCTATATGTTGATCTGTAACTAAACATATTATTCAGATGCTCTACTACCTAACACCTAATGCTAATGGATTATGCTTATGCAAGTAATATGTTATTTCTTCTCTTCAAAACTACAATAAAATGTACAATAAAATGTTTGCTTTATATGTTTGTTAGTATATTCTCACATCAAATAATATACCATTTAAAAAATTACCACAGGATCAATGAACAAACCATACTAATGAATAACTACTAAAGCTAATAGGTAAGTGCATTCATATTCATGTACTCTTATAAAAAATTTTGCTGCCCTCCTTTAGGCCTCTGTTACAATATTTAACAATAAAATCCTAAATGCTCATTTTATAGTGAATTCTAACACCTACAGAGTCTTTTCATCTCAACTAATAATTGAATCCCCACTCATGTTCACCCTTACACATATACCTCTATAAGACTGAAAATAACACCAAACAATACAAACAGAATAGACACCCTCGCATTCCCCTTTTGCATAGACCTTCTAAATGCTAGTGACATATAATTAAATTTGGGGTGATATACTTTAAAGGATATTTTAAAAGGAGATTAAGCAATGTTATATAGATAGATGATAGATAGATAGATAGATAGATAGATAGATAGATAGATAGATAGATGATAGACAGACAGGCAGACAGACAGATAATTTGTTTTAAATATAAGTAGTATTAGTACTAAACAGTTAATATAACCTCAGAGTTAGTTTTGCATGTGATTGAGTTTTGGATCCAGCACATGTTACAGGTATGTGTTTTGTCCTAACTTTCTTCTCAAGTTAACATGCAAGCTTTGTATAAGAAGTGTTGGTAGAACAATCAAAATCTTGGATGTATATGTCCCTAGCCATATAAGACTTATAATACAACAGATCAGATTCAAATTATATCAAGATATTCATATAACTAAAGATTACTTAGGATTTAGAAAAGTGAAATTGTATAATTATAACACAAAAATATTGACTTGAAAAACATGATCTGGTATTGGGTGGGGGAAAAGAACTGAAATCCCTAAGGACTATCAGAAAGGATGGAAACATCCAACCTCAGAAGGTAGGAGGTTGGGGGACTCTCCATAATGTACCAGAGACCTGGGAAGTGAGAGACTCTCAGGACTCAAAGAGAGGAAACTTAGATGAAATTCCCTACCTTGGGGAGAGGGAACTTTTAGAGGCTACCTCCAGCAGAAAGACAGGATATCAAGTTAGAAATGGGGCTGCCATCCCCGAGTCAAAACTTTGACCCATAATTGTTTCTGTCTAAAAGAACTGCAGGGATGGAAATGGAGAAGAATCAGAGGAAAAGAAGGTCCAACTACAGGCCCAAAGTGAGATCCAGCTCAACAGGAGGCCCAAGATCTGACACTATTACTGAGGCTACAGAGTGCTCACAAAAGGGGACCAATCATGACTGCCTTCTGAAAGACCCAATAAGGAGTTGAAAGAGTCAGATACAGATGTTTGCACTCAACCAATGGATAGAAGCTGCTGACCCTTGTGGTTGAATTAGGGGAAAGCTAAAAGAAGCTGAGGAGGACGGTGACCTTGTAGTAGGACCAGCAGTCTCTTGGCCAGCAACCAGGAAACATGCACCAGCGTATATACGGCCCCCAACACACATATAGCAGAGGATAGCCAGGTCTGGGTTCATTCAGAGAAGATGCACCTAACCTTCAAGAGGCTCCAGGGAGTTTAGAGGTATGGTGTAGATGTTTGGAGTGGGGGACAGGGGGGCAGGGAGGAGTTATGGGATGTGGAGCAGTCAGAGGATGGGCCAGGAGGAGAATAAAATCGAGAGCTTAAAATAAATAAATAAATAAATAAATAAATAAATAAATAGATAGATAGAAAACGTCTTCACTTAATGGAGAACACTGATTAAAATCTGAGTGTCTACAAATGATATATTGAGCGAGTTACAACTAAATTGCTTTCTTCTCAAAATATGTGTAAACTTATAAGCAGTGGGAGATGCTGAAAAGTAAGACTGAAAGATGGAGGACTGGAACGTAAGTGAACCCTAGGGGCTAAAACTGTTGAAGAAAAAAATCTTTTATTTTTCCATTAATTAATTATATATTCACTTTTCTTCCAGGTCACTGCCCTTCTCCTGGTCTCTCAGTCAGAAACTTCCTCACCCCATTCCCTCCTCCATCTATCCCCCCTCTATTTCTCCACAGAGCAGGTAGAATGTCTTGTATCTCTCAACCCTGGCACCTCAAGTCACTGCAGGACTAGGCATATCCTTTCCAACTGAGTCCAGACAGGGCAGCCCAATTAAGGGAATAAAATCAATAATCAGGTAACAGCATTAGGGACAGGACCCCACTTTAGTGTTTGGAGGACCCACATGAAGGATGAGCTGCACATCTGCTATATATGTGTGGTGATCCCTAGGTCTAGCATTTTTTGCTGGTGGTTCAATATCTGAAAGGGTCCAAGTTAGTTGAATATGTTGGTCTTCCAGTGGAAGTCCTATATCCTTCATAGTCCTCAATCCTTCCCTTCACTCTTCCATAAGAGTCCCTGAGCTTTTTCAAATATTTTACTATTGGTTTCTACATGTGTTTAGGTCAGCTGTGGTTGTAAAATATGTGACCCTGTAGTATGGGGTGGGGGATCTTTTCAGCATATTCCCAAAAGTAGTATTGCTGGGTTTTCAGGTAGATCTTTACATTTTTTCAATTTTTTTTAATTGAACATTTTATTTATTTACACTACAAATGTCATCCCCTTTCCCCATTTCTCCTCCCAAGAACCCCCTATCCCATTCCCCTCCTCCTTTATACTTTTATACCATTTTAGTAACATGCATGTATTAAGGTCAGTTCTAGGTTGAGGGTCTAGCAGTACAATAGATGCAAAGAGTCAAGGAACAAGCAAGACAATAAACACAAATAGTCAATGAAAAAGCATGACATTAAACCCAATTACATGAACACTCCTGTGATCACTGTTTCTAAGGGCTTATCAGGATGATCAAAGTATCTGAACCTAATTCTATGTCCTAGCTAAAAGTCATTTTCATGTCTGAAGCCTATTTCCTTGTTCTAGACTAAAATTTAGATTCCTGCCTGAGATTACTTTTTTGTTTTAACCCAAGATTTAGATGCCTAACTGAAATTACTTCTTTGTTCTAGCCTTATGTCAGATTCCTGCTTAAAGCCTAATTCCTTGTCCTTGGCCAATGTCATATTCCTGCCAAACAGACCATTTCCTTGTCCTTCGGCCATGTCAGATTCTTGCCAAGTAGCCCCAAAGGCTCTCCACCTCTCCCCCTTTCTTATTTTATTAACAAAACTGATCATGTCTTAGAAACCTACTTTTGTTAATCATTAGCAAAAAAATGTTACTAATGTTTTGAATATGTAAGATTTAGATAGAGATTTGGAAGAACAGATTGGTGCACTGATAAAATTCAAATTACTGAAAAGAGGTTCAGAATTCAAGGGTAAGGAGCCATCTTGAGTGTCATGACAAATACCATTGGATTCATGTTAGTTGTACAATTTACTGTGGTAGTCATTATAATTATGAAGAAGTTTAATGACACAGTGTATTTGGCATAATTCTAACATGACTCAAGATGTTTTAATGATACATAGGGAGCTTCTGAATTTCAAGAATGCTGCTCTGCTGAGAGCTGATGTGGTAGATACTGCAGATAAAATTACCCATGGCCTGAGGGCAGTATTTCTACTTTGGCCAAGCTTCAAAAATGGCATATATAGCTTGATCATGCTAGCCCTTTTTGTCCTGTGAATACTTTTATAACAGTTCATTGTGTTAATAAAGCTTTTCTTTAACAACACCAGTAAGTTGGCAGTCAAAATACATGGCTTGATCCTGAAAATGGAGCCCCCGACAGAGTTATTAAATTAACTGCCTAGAAAGCCAAGGATGTGTAAGATTTTGCACAGAGCCTTACCAACCTAAGACATAAGTTCATTGCTTTTGGGGGGTAATACATATTCCATGACAGGTAAGGAAGGCATTCTTGTCAGGTAGATCTATTTCCATTTTTTTGAGGAATTCCCAGATAGTTTTCCAGATTGATTGCTCCAGTTGTTAATCCCACCAGCAATGGAGGAGTGTTCCTCTTTCTCCACATGCCTTGCCAACATGTGTTGCCACCTCAGTTTTTATCTTAGCCATTCTTATTGGTGTAAGGTGCAAGCTCAGGGTCATTTTGATCTGCATTTCCCTGATCACTAAGGATTTTGAACATTTCTTTAGGTACTTCTCAGACATTTGAAATTCATACTCCATTTTTTGATTGGGTTGTTTGGTTTTTTGGTGGTTAACTTCTTGAGTTCTTTATGTATTTTGAATATCAGCCCTCTATCGAATGTGGGGCTAGTGAAAAAAGTTTTTCTCAATCTGTAGGTTGCCTATGTGACTTATTGACTTATTTTCCTTTGCTTTACATAACCCTCCAGTTTCGTGAGGTCCCCTTTGTTAATTCTTGATCTTACAGTGTTCTGTTTAAAAACTATCCCCCTGTGCCAATGGGATCAAGGCTCTTTACCACTTTGTATTCTATTGAATTGAGGATATCTGGTTTTATGTTCAAGTCCTTGACCCACTTGGACTTGAGCTTTGTGCAAAGTGACAAATATGGGTCTATTTTCATTTTTCTACATTCAGACAGCCATTTAGACCAGCCCCATTTATTTAAGATGCTTTCTTTACTCCATTGTATATGTTTGGCTTCTTTGTCAAAGATCAAGTGTGTGTAAGTGTGTGATTACACTGGGTCTTCAATTCTATTCCATTGATCAACATGTCTGTCTCTGCACCAGTACCACACAGTTCTTTATCACTATTGCTCTCTAGTAAAGCTTGAGGTCAGGGATGGTGATTTCCACAGCTGTCCTTTTATTGCTAAGAATTGTTTTCACTATTTTTTTTTTGGTCTGTCCAGATGAATTGGAGAATTACTCTTTCCATGTCTTTAAAGAATTATGTTGATATTTGATGGGGATTTGATTAATTCTGTAGATTGCCTTTGATTAGATGGCTATTTTTACTATGTTAATTCTGCCAATCCACTAGCATGGGAGAGCTCTCCATTTTCTGAGATCTTCAATTTCTGTCTTTAGAGACTTGAAGTTCTTGTCATACAGATCTCTTACTTGTTTGGTTAGAGTTACCCCAAGATATTTTATATTATGGCTATGGTGAACAGAGTTGTTTCCCTAATTTCTTTCTCTGTCTGTTTATCATTTGTATAAAGTAAACTGACTGATTTATTTGAGTTAATTTTATATCTGACCACTTTGCTGAAGTTGTTTATCACCTGGAGAAATTCTCTGGTAGAATTTTTAGTGTTCTTAAGAAAGCGTTGGTGGGAATAAGTGAGGCAGCTTTAGGAAGAGAAACTTACTAGGTGTAATTTTGTTGACAGATTAGATAACAGGCTTCTGGTCAAGTTAATTGCCTGTTTGTTGCAAGCTAGAGCTTGGATTGTTTTATTTTTTTCTTTTTTAGAAAATAAAGTTGAGTGTGTAGGGAGGGTGAGAAGATCTAGAAGCACTTGGAAGGGGAGGAGTAAAATCAAAATATATTTAAATTTTAAAAATTGTTAAAAGTAATACAAATATAATAAATACATAAGCAATAACAAAACAACAACAAAAGACCTTTAAAGAAAATTGATTGTCTGTGATAAATGTGTATAACTTTTGAGTATATGCAGAGTAGGTCATAAAATTTCATATATATGTACATTTCATTATATTAAATCATATATAAAATTGCTTTTTAATAGGTTGAGATGCTTGAATCTTACCTCTCATAATGCAAGTCAAGAAAGGAGAATAGTTATGATAAGCAGAAAAATATAAAAAGATAAAAATATAAATAATTCATTGAACAATTTTGAAAGAAATTACATTCCTTGGTCTAAAACAGTAGATTGTTTTTAAGATATTTTTGATTGAAAATATTAATTTTAACTGCTGAAATTAAGAAAGTATAAGAATATAGTTAATTTTAAAATAAATATTACCTTTGACAAAAAATAAAATAACTTCACAGGTACAAATTTATTTAAAACATGGCTTTACATTTTACTACATTGCTATGAAAAAAATCATTGTTAAACATGCTTCAAATTCTGTTTCTTCTCTAGTATTTTGATTATCATGTAAGCTTCAAAATTCATTTATGAAGATGTATAAATTATTAACATAAGAAAATATTTTAATGAAACTACCTGTAATGCAAAATTATCATGTGATAATGATGTTAAACTACTTTCCTAATCTTTATTTCTCATTTCTAAAAATTTAAGTCAGTATAATACACATTAGCTTACATTATTGAGTAGAAGGAAAGTCATTTTGCCAATATACATTCAGGCTATAAGTGTCCTTTACTCTCTTTCTGCATTTCTGCCATTTCTTTGTAAGTAGGTTTGAATTCTCATGCCAAAATAATGGTATATCAGATGTCAATGAATGTGTGACACTTATTCTCCACTGTAACTACTGAGATCAACAGAATCACACTCCAAACTATCACTATATGAGGGATGTATGTGAGCTGTCCATTATCCAATAGCTACCATAACCTTTTAACTGAAATTTCTTGCTGTTATCAATTTTTCAGAGACTTTATCATGAAGTGTCACACACAATATAGATCCATGCTAAATTTATCTTGTTTAAAATTATTGAGATAGACATTTTGGTAGAGATATAAAGTAATACTATGTATGTACAAGTGCTGAAATAATTTATCTGTATATTTCTTTCAAACTTACATTCTTCTTTTTTAAAAGATGTGCCCAATAATCACAATCTAAGTAAAAATCATGGATAATATTTTAAAAATATAAATCTGGATATTGGAGACCAATGTTACAGGCAAACAATAAAAATTTTTGTTCATTATCTCATGTGAAATTTCAGTAATACTGTACAATATAAATATTCATATTACATAGAACCATTTAGTAATACAATAAAGTTTCTCAAATCTATGTCATATATACAATGATTAAGGATAAACACTAAGTACTTTTTCATTGTAAATATCAGTGCTAACAATTATTCTTACCATTCTCTCACATAAACAGAAATAAAATTAGATCACAAAACTAACATGAGACTTTTCCACTGTACAACACTCCTGATGTAGTGATGTTGTGTCCAAGATGGCTAATGAACTCAAGCTCTGTAGTTTGACATGAACTGGTACAATTTCCAGGAGAGAGGGCATCCAGCTGTGTATAGTATCAAGGTTTTAGGATGTTTGATCCCTTCAGAGTACAAACAGGTGCATGATGAGACATTCACATTGCATATAGAGAACATGAGACTTTTTTTTCTGTAGAATTCAGATTCATTATTTAGTTTTTTGAGTCATTTCTAGCCTGAAACTTGCCACAATATTAACACATTTTTTTCTTGAAAAATCTAATGTTATTTATGAAATCTTTAATTATAAGTTTTATTTGTATGTATGTACTATGTGTGTCCTGTACTGATGAAGACCAGAGCAGGCTATCAAATTCCCTTTGAACTGGAGTTACAGTTGTGAACTGCCATATGGGTGCTGGGAATTAAACCTAACTCCAGAAGTCCAGCAACCCATGGCCCTTACCTGCTGAGCATCTCTTTAGCCCTAAACTTCAGAAACTCAGAATTGTCTACTCCATGGTTCAGAGATCTAGTAAGACTGATGTTTAAGGTGATATCTACCTGGTGTCCTAGCTCAATACATGCCATGTGTTCTCTTAATAGCTGTAGCTGGAATTAGCAGACAACCTATGTCATTTAAACTACCAGGTAGATATCTCATTGTGCTGAAATGCCCTGTAGAAAAATGAAGTGAATTTGAGCTTAAATGTTCTAGGAGAACCTCATAATTCTAAATAAGAGTCTTGGACATATAGACCAGATGAGAACTTTATGTTTTCCTCGAATGTAATGAGCTATGGCTCACTCAGACATGAGCACAAAAAATCTGGCAAGTACAAGTCTGGCAGTCTGGGGTGGGGGCTACAGTCTATCTCTATCTCAACTGCCAGACACTATTCAGGAGTCAGAATCAGACCTCCAGCTATTCCAAATCCCACTCATATCTCTGGCATGGTTGGTGCAAACCAAAGTGCTCTCATTTGCCAACATTAATAAAGGGAAGTACATGATGTTACCACATAAACAAATTTGATCAAGTGGAAGAGACTATAAAGGACTTAATGTGGCCCACAAACTTGCCAATTCCAATTTAGGAATTTTAATCCAGGGTCCTAGCTCCTACCCTTCCTCAGTGCACTGCACTCTCGTCTCTAGAAAATGATTGTTCCTTACCTCTAGTTTTTCCCCCCAAGCAAAAGTCAGTGAAATTATCTGGCAGTGAGTAAATCAGATAATCTTGCCAGTGTCCTCATATCTACTATCAACTGCCAGCCTGACCTGCTTTGATCCCTTAGACTACTCCCCTTATGAATAAAACGGCAGACTGTTGCAAAGAAGTCCTATGGTTTGGTGCCTATAGCTTGGCAAGTATTTAAAGTAGCTTCCTAAACTTAACCTTGGCAGATATCAATGAGGAAACGAAAGCTTACCAACAACACTCCTTAGGAATCTGGCCATTTGGAGACCCTGTTCGTCATTCCTCCCTAAATGGTCAACCACTATGGGCAAGGGACCACTTGTCACTTATAATCTCAACACTCAAAGAATAGGAACAGGACAAGGAGGCTGGGTGGAGCTAGATGGGTTGCCGACAGACTGCCCCAGAATCAGGCTAATGGCTGTGTTCTATATAGATGTCTCCATGTCTTTATTGTTGAACCACAAGCTGGACCCTGAAAGCTTCCAAAATATCTGGTGCACCAACATAAGGCACAAGATCCAAGTTAAGGCCAGAGTCAACATCACTCCAAATATACAAGCATAGAGTTGTGACATAGAGCTGAAGAAAAGAAGCTGAAATCCCAGACCTCAGAATTGATAATATACAGTGAGAGTGGACAGTCTTCAGAATACAGAGTTTAGGGAAGCTTATAGTAGATTTGGAAACAGCAAAATAGAAATAAGTAAAAGTGTTTGTAAATGTGCATAGATGTCAAAGAAACTGAATACAGACAGTTAATAGAAAGAAGCAATGTAAGTGTTTGAATGTAATAAAGCCTCTGAAGTAAAAAAGAGAATTAGCAAGATTTAAAAGGAAAATATTTTCCATGTTAAAATGGAAGATACTATAGTAGAAGGTACTAAGACCCTGCATAGTTCCATTTTAGTTATCATGGGGTATATAGGTTACAACAGGTTTAACAAGAGCAGTTTTCTATGACCTGTCTAAGAAAGATTATGATAAAGAAGAAAGGAATAAATCTTGTCCTCCTCGCTCAAATTCATAGGAAGCAGACTTAAATAAGCAAAGGACTGAGAGGAGGCATGCTACTTTACAAGCAGTAGAAAAGTAATTAGATATTTTACCTCAGAAAGAAATTTTTTTCCACTCATGTCAGAAGAATTCAGTTGGAAGCCTACAATGTCAACTTTTGACAAAATTGCAGGAGGGCAGTCCAAGCCTATTTGAAAGGCCATGACAACTTTCCCATTTACTCCGACACAGTTATCCACAAAGGAGAGAGACTCAACAACTCAGCAATGTTACAAAGAATTTGGTTGGCACTACATAGTGATGCAGGATCTGAGGAGGTTTAAAGAGGCAGTGGAAGTCTTTGAAACCCACCGCCCCTGTGTGAAATAAGTAATAAATAACTGGGTGTTCACAGGGATTAACTAAAATGTAGATAGAGCAGTATCAAATGCAAATTCTAGAGAAATTTTAAATAATCTTTAGTTTTGGGGAATGCTAATGCTGAATGCAAAATGGCTATTAGTCTTTCAAGGGACAGACCCACACCTATTTATTTATGGATAAAAGGTACCACAGATATTGTATCTAGTGCTTACAATTCAGTTAAGACTGGACAGGCAATTGCAAAAGGAATAAGAGCTCTCAATGCCCAATGTTTTGGATATGGAAGACATTTCCTAAAGGATTGGAGATAAACAGTACCTAATGAAAAGACCTAACTCACTCCATTTTAAACAGGTAGCCATGTTAGGCCTTAAGCTTCAATTTCCCAGGACAGCCCAGGCTTCTTGAAAACCACAGAAAAAGGCAGCAAATCAGAAACTGCCCCAAAATTTGGTCAGGGTTTACAAACAGATACAGAAGAGTCCCTTAAAGTAATCCTCTCTAGTTTATTACCAATCAGAAGTGTACAAATATCCCATACTTTAAATTCAACCAATACTGATGGAGGTGACACAATCACAACTGGAAAATTCCTGATTGGCTTTAAAGTCAGCATGTGAGCTTCACTACAGTTGCTATGATACTTGTATAATTGACCCCCATACCTTTCTGCAGAATACATGCTCCCTAAGTTTGAAGAAGAAAAAAAAACAAAAGAGAGAGAGAGAGAGAGAGAGAGAGAGAGAGAGAGAGAGAGAAAGAAAAGGAAGAAACTAACATAATAGTATCTATTACAACATAACATGGTAGACTCACCAATGTGAATAAACTAAAGTCATGTCTCCCCTCTCCCAGGAAGAGAAAGAAAGAAAAGATTGAGAAGAGTCAGAGAATCAGAATAACCCCTCCTCTCTCTCTCTCTCTCTCTCTCTCTCTCTCTCTCTCTCCCTCCCTCCCTCCCTTTCTTTCTCTCCCTTCCTCCCCCACTCTCTCTTTGTGCACATGTGAGTGTATATATATAAATATGCATGAAATTTTCAAAGAACAAATTTCACTAATGAAAACAGGAAACTACTATTGGAAAGTACTAAATAATCATTATTGAATCAGAAAAATACTTAAAGTCTGACATTGGAGGGTAACTCATGACTTCTTGTCCAATAAGCTCTGTCTTTCCTAACTACATGTTAATTGAGGGCATTAAAATATCAATTACAAAAGATCTAACAATGAAACATCAAACAAATGACCCTTTCATGTTGTAAAATAAAATCTTTTAATACATCAAACAGTACTGAAATATGTACCTGGTAGATAAAGTTATACAATATTAAGTAGCCTAAATTTGAGTTTTTGTAATTTGATACATTATTATAAATCTAAGGTATAAATATCTTATTTTTAAGATAACGTTTTGATTTTCCACCTGGGGCCAGATATGTGGCCCTAATACCCTTCTACATACCACAACCTGCCTGTCTTCTAGGAGGTCTATATTATTAACAGGGCTATTATCCAAAAATTATAGAATACCCATGATAAAACTAACCAACCATAAGAAGTTTACCAAGTAGTAAGGCCCAGGTAAGGTTGCTACAATCCCACTTAGAAGGAGAAACATAATAATCACTGTATTCAGAGGAAGGGAGGGGTCTAGGTGGAAGAGGGGAGGGGGAAAGGGACCAGGATCAGGTATGGGGTGGAGACAGGAAAAAAGCACAGAGGGCCAGAAGAATGAATAGAAATATGCACCCTCTGGGGATTTGGAGGTGTGAAGATCCTCTAGAATGTTCCAGAGACCAGGAAGGTGAGAGACTCTCAGGACTCAATGGGGGTGATCTTAGCAAAAATGTCCAATACTGGGGAGAGGGAATTCAAAGTGTCCACCTCCAGTAGATGGATAGGGCTTCAAATAGAAGAACTGGATTATCAAACCACAGTCAAAATTTTTGACACCGAATTGTTCCTGTTTAAAAGAACTGCAGGGACAAGAACACATAAGAAAACGAAGGAAAGGCTATCAAGTGACCAGCCCAATTTGGAATCCATCTCATGAGGGTGTTGCTGGTGTTGTGGTGTGCTTACAGACAGAATCTTAGCATGATTGTCCTCTGAGAGGCCCTACCAGAAGCTGACTGACAAAATGCAAATACCTATCCATTTGACAGAAGTCAAAGAGACCTATGGCTAAATTATGAGGTTTGAAGAAGATGAACAGGTGGGTGACCCCATAGAAAGACTAGTCATCTCAAATAATCTGTACCCCAGTGAACTCCCAGAGACTGAGCCACCAATCAGGCAGCATACAGTAGGTTGTCCGAGGTCCCCTGTACATATATAGCAGAGAACTTCCTGGTCTGGCCTCAGTGGGAGAAGATGTGCTTATTCCTTGATACTTGAGGCTGAGTGGAGGGAGATGTTTTGTATGATGGGAAGGAGGGGTAAAGGACCCTCTCAAAGGCAAGGGGGAGGAGGAATGGGATGAAGAACTGTGAGAGGGGGACAGGGGACAATGTTTGGAATGTAAATAAATAAAATTATATAAAAAGAATGAAAAAGAAAGAGAAAAGATGAGTTTTTATTTGTCTCTCTAAAATATTTTTATTGTGAGTGCTATCATGATGTTCTGTATTTAAAATCACTTATATGACTGAAAAGGCTTAGTGCTGATGATTTTGCAAAACGATTTTCATCAATTGTTTTTAAATAATGAAAATTGAAAGAATGGAAAATTTTGTTAAATTTATAAATTTTCGTCTTTTCTCCTTTTACATTAATGTAACAACAATAACAACAAAACACTATATCCAACCACCATGTAAGTCAACCACTTTATTAAGCCTCACACTTCTAGAGGGTTAGAATTCATGGTCATAAAGGTAGAGAGCATGATGTTAGGCTGGTAGGCCTTGGGTTGGAACAGTGGCCAAGAGCTTAAATGTTAATCCACAATTTATAACCAAAGAAAACTAAAGTGGCATGATCTTTATTTTTTCTTTGAGACTAAAATATAATCATGTCATTTCTCCCTTATGTTTTGTTCATCAAAGACTTCCAAAAGACCCCTCCCTGTCCTCTTTTAGATTTATGTTCTCTTTTCCATTAACTGCTGTTGCATATATATTATACACAGACACAAACACACACACACGCACACACACACACACGTGCCCACACAAATACATGCACTCCTAAATGCAATCTTTTGAATCTGTATGTCACTAGTATATATGTTTTAAGGGCTAATCATTTGGGAACGGACAAACCATTGATGTGCTTCTCCCTGAGGAAGGTCACCCCTGTTACTCCCAGCTTCATCATTTTCCTCTATTTCTTAGTGTAAGCTTTAGATCTTTTGTGGGCTTTTTCTGTCCACGTTGGCATGTGCATTGGTGTTCTCCTTGTTCAGTTCACATTTGGGCAGTCATATCACTGATATTTTTATGGATACATTTTTGATATTACTAGGAGACATGATCTCACAGAAAATTTTGAGATGGCATAGGATTTTGATACTTCATAGTAAAACACTTCTGCCAACAAAGCTGTACTTCCTAAACATTCCTAAATGGGCATTTCTCATTCAAACCATAAGAGAGTGGTTGAGAAAAAAATACAAAGAATGCAGGATTCATTCTATTCTCTATCAGTGGCAATTGAACATTTGGCTAACTTTAACATGAAAAGATAATGACAGAAAATCTACGGAACTGAATTCTAGTAATAGGTAAGTAATAATCTTTGTACTTTGTATATGTTTTCGTATTGTCCCAAATTTTATGGTGAGTCTTCCAACTGTTCCTTTAGTTAAGAGTTTTATTGCCCTTGGGCTATTTTTCACTTTTCAAATTTGGCATGAAAAATTTCTGACTTACTTATTTCAACCCAAAATTCTGAAAACCTTGACAGGTTTTGCTGACATTTGGGGATTCAGTCCAACTTTACTCCAAACGAAATGTAAGAACTGTAAATCTACCGAAACTGAAACAGCAATGTAATAGTTAATGGACACTATGTAATTGTAGTACAGAAAATTAAGTATTTATGCCCTTCATTAAAAAAATTAAAAAGTTTTAAGTTAATGTAAATAAAAAATAATGCCACTGGGCTTTGTATGGCAAAAATATTAAACTCTATAATAAATAACAGTATAGTTACACTGTGTTCTATTGTAACATATAGTCTAGAAATGTCAATAAATTAAATTCAAGAATAGTTATCCATTCCTTTTTTGTGATTTAACAGTGTTCTGAAATAGTTATACACTCATTCAAAATATTCATTTTGTCAAAAACATGGAAATTATGACTTAACTTTCAGAAGATGAAAGTAATTTAGGATATATAACTAAATGCTGGTTATTGACTTATTAATTAGCAAATAGCACAGGTTTTAATGGTACAAACCAGGCTTATAATACATATGCATGTTACTATTCTATGGTTAGAGAAAATGTAAAGTGTGACTTGAATCATAGATATCAGGTAATTGCATATTACTTTTTATATTTAATTATCATTATGTCTATTTTTGAAATTGAAATATAATTTTAAATGTCTCTCTTCCCTTTCTTCCCTCCAAAACCTCTCATATATCCTTCTCACTTTCTTCAAATTCATGGCCTCTTTTTTAAAAATGTCTTATCAAATTCACATATGTGCATGATGTGAATGTATATATATATATATATATATATATATATATATATATATATATGTGTGTGTGTGTGTGTGTGTGTGTGTGTGTTTGTGTATGTGCACATCTACATGTATATGTATATTCATATTTATTTCTAGGTTTAACTTGCTCAGACTCTATAATGTTACTCATATGCATGGTTTCAGGATTGACCCTTTAGTTGGATGAACAATTGGCATACTACTCATTGAAGAAAACTATTTCTCCTGCTCCCAGAAATCCTTGGTGTTTAGTTGATGACTGGGGATCTTCTTCATCCACTTTGTCATGTCTTGTTCAGCTCTTGTTTAGTCATGCTGATAAGAATTTATGTATGTAATTTTTGACATTCCAAAGAAACATATTCTTAAAGCAAACTGCCTAAACCTCTGACTCTGACAATTTTTATGCCCAAATTAGCCTGAGAACCTATACAAAAGTACAGTAAACAATGTCTTAGAGTAGTTTCAGTAATTCAATTTGCTCATCAAGAATTCATTGGCTTCTAAGAATTATCCATGAAAACAGTTCCTAGTCTGTTTTCAAGGTACATCTAGCAATAAGATATGAACTAGGTCCATCATGTTATCACAGTTACACTTAAAAATACTTCTCAACTCTCTACAATAGTTATAAGTTGAAAACAAGTAGAAATGAACTATTATAAATAAAAATATTTTAAAAAACAAATCTATTAATTAATTTAGACAGACTACATTAGGAAGTCTATAGGACTTCTTGATTAATAATTTGGAAAGAAAGATGTCATATGCAGAGGACCTGATGCAGACCCATGAAGGCATTGAAATTCCTTTTTAAATCTTTGTGCTCTCAGATGCATTTCCTTAGTTGATTTAAAAGGCTTTATTCCCCTCATGTCCTCAATCCATTAATAATTCACTTATAATTTTTCTGCTTTCTCTTCTTCTGAATTTTCCAAGCTGAAGGGGGAGGGCTTTGATTGAAGAGTAAGTTCTCTCTCTCTCTGTAAAATTTCTGGAAATGAGTCACTGCATCTGCTCACACATACTGTCAGAGAAATTCTCTCTGATGATGGATAGAAAGGCAAAGATCTATCACTATAGTAGAATATCATTAGCAATATATATAATTTTAGAGCAGAGAATTTGATTTTACCCTAGCTTTAGCTCTCTAGGATATATATATCTTTGGTTCTTAGTTATGCAAGCTGAATTTGATATAGGTTCCTTCTCATGAAGATGACATTAAGTCAAATCAGACATTGATTAGCTAGTCCCACAAGTTCTTGACATCACTTCTGTAACACAACTTTAAAGCAGAGCAGACTGTCAGATAAAAGTTTCGTGGCTGGTTTGGTGTCCATCTTTTTCATTCAGTCGTACAGAGTACCTTCCTGCACTAAAAAAGACTAGAACGTAGGGGTGCAGTTTCCATTTAGATGGAAATACCAGATGGAATTCTCTGTTTTTTGAGTTTTGTAAGTGTTATACTAAGCAATGGGGTCCCAGTGTCAGTTTGTGGAGAGCAAACCTTTGAGTTATCATCAGCCTGAGGTGAGGGGATTTCCATAGGACCGCCTCAGCCAACTAATTCACTAAATTCTATCACTGAGCCCCACCTGACTATAAGAGATGGCCAATTGGGACTGTATTTTCCATTACTAGAAGTACTCACAGGATAACCTTCACAGATTTTGGGAAATTTCTGATGTACTAGATTTGCACATCGTAGTGTAAAGATCCTGAAATTCCAACTGTCTCACACAGGACTCTCTGCCCTTCAAACCATCTCCTTCCCAATATGATACCCTTCTATCATAACTGCTAGTTCCCAGTCCTCCCATAAGATGAAATTAATTTTCTCCCTACAAGAGAGAATTGTATGTCCCCATAAATCCCTCCTGCTTACCTCTATGGGTCTTTAAATTGTAGCTTGGTCTTCATTTACTTAATGCTTAATATTCCACATTTAAGGGAATACATAAAATACTACGTTTGTTTTTCTGTGCCTGGGTTACCTTACTCAGGATGATTTTTCTTAATCTATTCATTAACCTGTTTGGTTTTTTGTTTGTTTGTTTTATTTTTTATCTGACATCTATGTTGCTTCCAGTTTCTAGCTATATCTAGCTATTATGAATACAGCTACAACCATATTAATAAAAGCTGAAATGAACATGAATAAGCCAGACTCCTTACACTAGAATGAAGCATGTTGTGGGTATATGCCCAAAAGTTCTTTAACTGTATCTTGAAATAGATTGATTTCCAACTTATTGAGGAACCTAAATATTGATTTCCATAGTAGCTGTACAAATCTGGACTTTCACCACCAATAGAGGAGTCTTACTCTTGCCCTAAATCCTTGACAGCATCAGCTTGTCATTACTCAAAATCTCAAAGTAGCTATGACTTTCATTTCTAAAATGACTAAGGATTTTTAACTATATATATATATACATATATATATATGTATATATATATATGTGTGTGTGTGTGTGTATGTGTGTGTGTTTGTGTGTGTGTGTATGTGTATCAGCTGCATGTATTACAAATGCTAATTATGTTTCCCCCAAAATTATTTGCACAAGAGGGTCTTCATGTAGCTTCTGGAAACTTGCCTCAGTTGTTACAGATTTGTACATAAAGATACCAGTAGCTAATAGCTGGGGAGAACAAACAAAGGCATGATTTTAGGGTTTCCCAGGCTTAATATTAGATCAGAAGGAGAGGAAGAGAGAGATCATTGATGTTTTAGGAGAGTGTAGAGAGAAGGAAGACAGAGGCTGTGATAGGGTGAAAAACCAAGCAGAATGCTCTGGGCTTTAGGCCATGGAAGCACATGGCCCAGAGGGCTCCAAAAATGGCTCTGGAGAGGCCAAAATGGAAAAAAAAAGTTAGTATTAACTCAGAATTAAAGTCAGGAGATGGATTCTAGTAGCATAAAGGCTAGGCAGTCACCCAACTATTGTGCTGCTTAAGACACATTAAAATATAAAGGTTGTGTGTGTGTGTCTTTCATTTAGAAACATAAAACTTTGAGATGGCAAACAACTACACAATGGAATTAATTAAAATATTAATTCTACAGATGGTGACCAACATGGGGCAAGAAAGCACAAGCTTAGTTGGAGTGTCCTGCATGGAAAACACATACCATCCCTCAGGAGATGGGAAGAAGTGGTTTCCTAGCTGAGAACTTAAGCTGCAGATGCTAACATCTTTTGCTAGGAGAAGTGAGACCAGAGAGAGAAGACTTAAATACAATGGGAATGGAGAGACTGATGAAATTGTAAGAAGTCACTGTTAAAGAAACAACTGGATTCTTTAAAAGCTTGGGAAATCATGGATAGCTTAGCGTGAAATTCATCCATAAATCAGCCTGAGAATGGACTAATTTAGAAATATAGAATGGAATTTAATTGAAGCTAAGCACATAGGAAAGGATATTAATTAAAGTTATATAAAGAGAAAGGGGATATAATCAGATATCCACACACATTAATCTCCTTATCATGGAGGAAAAAAAGAAAATTGCGTTGTTTTAAGGATAGAAGAGAGAAATTGTGTTAACTGTTTAACTGTTTTTAAGAATACATGGAAGAATAAAGATTTCCAGACATTTGATCTTAAATGTAGGACACACAGGAACAGAGATAGAGAGGAAGCCTATCTCAAAAGATAATAACAATTATTTGGTATTGTTTTAATTACTTTGAGTTGTTTTAGTTATCATAGTCAAGGTGGGTATAAGTTTGATCATATTAATTATATTACTAATCCTCTGGGATAGAGCTCAGAATAGAACAAGCCCTAAGAAAGAAAGAGGATGCAAAATTGAACCAATCAATTTTAGGTTGCCAGAATAAGGATATACTATTTTGGGGAGTGAGGCACTGTATTTGTGTTAACAGGAAAGAAGAGAACCTTTTGGACCTCTTCCAAAGTAATATAGATCACATATGATAATGGAAGTCCCCCTAAAGATCTTGGTCACAGACAAGAAAGGAAACTTCAAGAAGATCAAGCACAACAGGTAACATAAATTGAGAATCCTTCCACATGGGAAGAGCCCTAAAACTGACTTAGATATAGAAGTTGCTCTAGCCAAAACTTTAGCTACATATATATGAATTGTTACAAAACTCTTAAGATTTATCATGCTGTCTCTCACATGGCATGAATGAAGATTTATTACAATTGGTTGTTTATCAAACTACCTCATAAATAAGACAGTTGTCTTTCACCTGCTCAAACAAGGAGTAAAAATTCATCCTTAACTAATCTGTGCACCTTACACAATCCACATAAATGTCTTTAAAAAACTGAAAATATGGTTATAAGATTCATATATTAAAGAATATTAAGGATTCTTTTATTATGAAATCATTAAGATACAGCTTTGACAAGATTCATTCTTGGTGATGCTGAGACCTGCTGTTCAAGCTCTCTACCCAATTCTGCCTCACCTGATTCTGTTTCCAAAGACTTGCTTCCAGAACAACTTCAAGAGTGTCTACTGATCCCCGATGATCTCGGTCCAGCCTTTCAGACAATTCCAGTCAGGACTTCATTTAAGCCCTGAGTTTCTAAATATACAGAGACTGAATAACAAATGCTAAAACTAGCTTTCTTAAGTCTATCCAATTGTTCTAAATTTTCTAACTCTCTGCACACCCTGAAAAATAAATAAACATAAATTCTTCACTCTGATTCAATAGCAATGAATTATTGAGTGTCACTATTCCAATTTCTTGGGTTTCAGTGTCTCGTTACAGTTATTTTATAAATTGTACATACTTTGTCATTTTAAGAGATAATTTAGTAACGGTCATAATTTTAGACAGGGAGAAAACTCAACAGAAAACTTAACCATGGAGATTTCTATATTTCCTTTTCTCTTTTCTACTCTTTCTTTCATAGGAAAAAGAAGAGAAATTGAAAAGAAATATGGTAGTAGATTAATATTATAAGAAATTAGATATATGAGAATGGATAAATTTATTCTTAAACAAAACATGTTATAGCCATAATCTTACATTAATACAAAATTTTTATATCTTGATGCAGAATTGAAATATTTTCTTACATTGATATGAAATTTACATATTGATACAAGTTTAAGGTTTTCATTAACATAAATCTTTATATATTACAATAAATAATACAAATATATATTATTATATATAATACAAATTTTAAAACTAATTTTGTTACTCTTAGATAGGCATTTTACCTATTTAACTCATTTAAAAATACCGGGCTTAAACCCAGTACTGCTAATAGCTATAATTACAAACTGTTTAGGATGATTAAGTAATACATGTTAATGGTCAGATAATAATTGCACAGCCATATTAAATTCTGATTTAATTACAGTAAAGTGTTTTCAAGATTATTCAAATAATAAATGCTTAAGAGTAATTGATGTTTAACAATTCAGTTGAATATATATAGATGGTCTTCAAAACCATCAAAGATATACAAAATATGACATTTAAAATCATTTCATTTTTAATAGATATTTTGTCTAGAAGACATATGTGCTCCTGGCAGTACACCCATCCCACTTGAAAGAAGATATTGAGCATTGTTACCTCCAACTGGAGGTGCTTCAATTGTGGCAAGCTAGCCATTAGGTAAGAAATATACTAATTTCTGCTGAGAAGTCTGGTGTAATTCAGATATGTCTGCCTTTATATGTTACTTGACATTTTTCCCTTACTGCTTTTAATATTCTTTCTTTGTTTTCTGCATTTGGAGTTTTGATTATTATGTGAAGTGAGGAATTTCTTTTCTACTCCAGTCTATTTGGAGTTCTGTAGGCTTCTTGTATGTTCATGGACATTTTTCTTTAGGTTAGGAAGTTTTCTATAATTTTGTTGAAGATATTTACTGGTCATTTAAGTTGGGAATCTTCCCTCTCTTCTACACCTATTATCATTAGGTTTGGTCTTCCCATTGTGTCCTGGATTTCCTGGATGTTTTCGGTTAAGAGCTTTTTTGCATTGTGCATTTGCTTTAACTGTTGTGTCGATATTTTTTATGGTATTCTCTGTACCTGAGATTCTCTTTTCTATGTATTGTATTCTATTGGTGATGCTTTAATCTATGCCTCCTGATCTCTTTCCTAGGTTGTTTATTTCCAGGGTTGTCTCCTTTTGTGATTTATTTATTGTTTCTATTTCCATTTTTAGATCTTGGATCGTTTTGTTCGATTCCTTCACCTGTTTGGTTCTGTTTTCCTGTAATTTAAAGAATTTAAATTACAGGGATTTTTTGTGTTTCCTCTTTAAGTGTTTCTACATGTTTACCTGTGTTCTCCTGTATTTTTTAAGGGAGTTATTTATGTCCTTCTTAAAGTCCTCTCTCATCATCATGAGATGTGATTTTTAATTCAAATCTTGCTTTTCCAGTGTGATGTGGTATCCAAGACATGATGTCATGGGAGAACAGGGTTCTGATGATGCCAAGTAGCCTTGGTTTCTGATGGTTAGGTTTTTGCTTGGTGTTAATTGGTCCTGCTGCCTCTGACTGGAGCTTGTCCATCCTGTGGGCCAGTGAATCTGTAATCTTAGGTTTCTCAGCACTCCTGGGGAAACCAACTCTCTCAGGTGGGATTTGGGTATGGAGGGCTGTGGGATACCCTTAGCTCCAGGGCACTGATGGAGACCAGAAAGATCCTCTTCCCAGCTGGATTGCTGTCCCTGTGCCCTGTGTACTCCTGGCGGGTCCCTCTTTGGATAGTTATTGAAGAAAAAGTGGTGGTCTCACCTGTGGGGTTATGAGTGAGATCATTGTTAGCAGACCATCTCTCTTTGTGTGGGATGTGGGTACGGAGGGCTGTGAGACAGCCTTAGCTAAGGGGGCACAGGTAGAGACCTGGAAGGATCCTGTCCCTGGCTGCTCCACTGTTCCTGATCCCTGTGTGCTACAGAAAATGTGATACATTTACATAATGGACTACAACTCAGCTATTAAAAACAATGAATTCATGAAATTCTTGGGCAAATGGATGGAACTAGAAAATATCATCCTAAATAAGATAACCCAATCACAAAAGAACACACGTGGTATGCACTCAGTGATAAGTGGATATTAGCCCCAAATCTTGGAATACCCAAGATCCAATGCACAAACTACATGAAATTCAAGAAGGAAGACTAAAGTGTGGATACTTCAGTTCTTCTTAGAAGGGAAAACAAAATACTCATGAGATGAAATACAGAGACAAAGTGTGGATCAAAATCTGAAGGAAAGGCCATCCAAAGACTTCCCCACCTGAGATCCAACCCATATACAGTCACCAAACGCAGACAGTATTGTGGATGCCAAGAAATGCTTGCTGACAGGAGCCTGATATAGCTGTCTCCTGAGAGGCTCTTCTAGAGCCTGACAAATACAGAGGCAGATGCTCTCCACCTACCATTAGACTAAGAACAGGGTCCCCAATGGAGGAGTTAAAGAAAGGACTGAATGAACTGAAGGGGTTTGCAACACCATAGGAAGACCAACAATATCAACCAATCAGACACCCCTAGAGCTCCCAGGGACTAAACCATCAACCAAAGTGTACATATGGAAGACCCCACGACTCCAGCTGCATATGTAACAGAGGATAGCCTTGTCTGGCATCAATGGGAGGGGAGGCCCTTGGTCCAGTGAAGGCTTGATGTCCCAGTGTAGGGGAATGCCAGGCTGGGTGTGTGGGTGGAGGAACACCCTCATAGAAGCAGGAGGAGGGGGTATGAGTAGGGAGTTTCTGGAAGGGAAACCAGGAAAAGGGTTAATAATTGAAATGTAACTAAAAAATCTAATAAAAAAAAGAAGTACCCTAATTTCATTTACAGACAAAATACTGTTGAAAACGGACAGATGGATGTGAGATAGTAGACTACCAAGCTGTGCCAATAAAGAATAAGCTAGTCCTTCCTAATTCCTGCTTCACTTAAGAGCTATCAGATGCCTCTGGGCCAGAAGGATGAAAAGGAATGCTACAACATTTAAGGACTATCAGAGACTGTCCAGGCAGTCAACTGTCTCTACAACTTGTTATGTTTTGGAAGCTTTGACTTTGTACCTCCTACTTATTTTGGAAATATTTAATTCCTTCTCAGATCTCTGACATAGTTAAAGAGTAGTTATAGTCTCATAATCAAACTTAAGTTGCTTAACAATAAAGTTGTTCTAGATTTGAAAGGATGGTTTTCAAATGGTAATTAAAGTTAAAATCAATCATAATTGAGGTACAGAATTATAAACTCTTTAAGTTAGGATAGATGATGGAATGCTTTATCTACGTTACCAAATATGATGTACTAGATGTTTACATAGTTGTTATAATTATGATCAATATATATCTGAGAAAAAAGTGTTTTTAATTGGACGAAAAGAAGAAAATGTAGCTGTTTGTATTATGAATGTCTCCTAAAAAAATGTTAGCAGCATGTAGCTTCCAGGCACCTGTCCCCCATTGGTTCTAATTGGTAAATAAAGAAGCTAGCCAATACCTGGGGAGGATAGACAGTGGCAGGATTTAAAGATTTCCTAGTTTGGGACAGGGACTAGTAATAGTGGTAGAAGTAGTAGTAGTAGTAGTAGTCTCACATACATACATACATACATACATACATACATACATACACACACGCACACACACACGTATATGTATGTGTCCTCTATCAAATATGGAATTAGTCATTTTTTTCCATTCTATAGCCTGCTTTTTGTTCAATTGGTGATTTCCCTTGCCTTACAGAAATTTTCAGTTTCATATCTTGCCATTTATTAATTGTTGACTATAGTACCTATAATATTAATGTCCCATTCAGGGAGCTATCCTGTTTGCCAAGGAGTTCGAGGCTCTTCTCCACTTTCTCTTCTATCAATTCCAAATGCATCAGATTTTATATTTAATTCTTTGCTCTACTTAGACTTAGACTTGTGTGCAGAATGATTTAGATCCTTCTGTGTTCTTCGACATGCACAAATAAATTATGAGCAAACCAATTTTTTAAGTTGCTATATTAATTTCCAGTACAAATTTTGGCTTCTTTATCAAAATCCAGTGTCCATGTATTGTAGAATTAGCTCTGTGTCTTCAGTTGGATTGTATATATCAATATTTTTGATTGTAAAAAAAGATCATCTGTATTTCATTACAAATGCATGAGTTTTCTGCTGTTCTTTATTTGTCAGGGTTGTTTTAAATATCTTCATTTCTCTCTCTTTCTTTTTAAATGAAGAATAGAACTGTCATTGCACATTCTGTAAATAACTCAGAATGCTATGGGGATATATTCAATGTTTTTCTTCAAAGATTTAAAAGATTTTTTCCATACAGTTCTTTTACTTTCATTGTTAGAATATATTCTAAAACATTTCATATTATTCAAGTATTTTTCAAAGGACATTGTTTCCTGATTTATTGGTGTGTTTTTCATTTGTATATAGGAGGACAACTGTGTTTTTTGAGTTAATCTTGTATCTTCTCACTTTGCTGAAATTGTTCAATGGCTCCAGTTAGACATTTTTGGGTCACTTATGTGTACTATCATATTTTCTGTAAATAACAATATTTCTTTCCAGATTGAATTCCTTTGGCCTTCCTTAGTTATTCTATTGCTGTAGCTAAAATTTCAAGTAATATAGACAGAGTGAACAACTTTTTCCTGTTCTTGATTTTAGTAAAATTCTTTTGAATTCTTGCCATTTAATTTGCTGGTGGCTATTGGCTTGATGTATATTACCTTCATTTTATTTAGGCACTTATTTTATAACCCTGACTTTAACTTGAAGGGATGTTGGATTTTTGTCAAAAGCTTTTCAACTATCGAATGTGATAAAATAATGTGATTTTTTCTTTCAGTTTGATTATAAGTTGAATTAAATTATCAGAATTTCACATGTTAAACCATCCATGCATCTTTGTGATGAAGCTTACTTAATCAGAATGAGTGGTCTTTTTAATTTGTTCGTGGATTTGGGGTGGACATATTTTATTGAGGATTTTTGCATCAATATTCATGAGGGAAACTGGTCTGTAGTTCCCTTTTTTGGTTGTTGTTGCTGAATATTTGTGTGGTCTGGGCTTCAGGGTGACTGTGGTCTCATAAGAGCTCACAAATTTCCTTCTGTTTCTATTTATGGAATAATTTGAGGAATATTTGGATTATTTCTTCTTTGAAAGACTGTTAGAATGTTGCTCTGAAACCATTTGGCCTTGGCCCTTTTTGGTTGGGATACTTTTAATGATTGCTTCTATATCCTTAGGGATTAAAAGTCTATTTAACTTGTTTTATCTGACCTTGATTTAAATTGTGTAATGGTATCTACCTTGAAATTTGTTCATGTTACTTAGATTTTTCTAATTTTGTGAAGTACATGTTTTTAAAGCATAACTTAATGATCCTTTGGAATTCCTCAGTGACAGTTGTTGTGTCCCAGCTTTTGTTTCTGATTTTGTTAATTTAGATATTCTCTCTTCCTTTTAGTGATTTTAGATTCTAATTTCTTGCTTTTCTCAAATACCAACTCATGGCTTCACTGATTCTTTGCATTGGTTTCATTGTTCCTTTTTTTAGTGATTTCAGCCCTCAGTTTAACTATTTATTGTTCTCTCCTCTTCAATGTGCTTTCTTCCTTTTATCTAGCATTTTCACTTGTGTTGTTAGGTTACTAGTATAAATTCTCTCAATTTTTTAATGTGTATGGACTTAATATTATAATATTTTCTCTTAAAAATGTTATCTTGTGTCACATGAGTTTGAATATGTGGTGTATTTTTTCATTGAATTTGAGAAAATCATACACATCTTTCATTATTTCTGCATTGACTAATTTTTCTGTAAAGAGTTGTTCAGTTTCCCTGACTTTGTATGTGTCTTCTATCACATCCTCTATATGTGTCATTTAGTCTTTTGTCCCTAGTATTCAGTAGGTGAAACTTCTTTCTGTTGTATCTTTTTGGATTCCTAAACTTTTCATGCCCATAATTTCCTCTGGTTTGTTTTATGAGTTTGGTATCCATTTTCAGATCTTGACCAGTTGGATTTTTTTTTTCATTTTTTTTCAATTGTTTATTTGTATTTTCTTTCCTGTCTTTGAGGGACTTTTCTTCATTTCCTCCAATTACTTGTTTATGCTTTTTTGTATTTGTTTAAGTTGTTCATTTCCTTTTTGGAGAAGAACAATATTATACTAATTGAGGTTATTTCTATGTCTTTTTTTCTTGTGCTTCAACTATGTTGGATACTGAGGGCCTACTGTTATAGGATAGGTGTCTAGTGTTTGCATAATATTCTGGCTTTTATTCACTGTATTTTTATGCTGAATCATCTAGGTTTGAGAAGATTGTAGGTATAGGTGCAGCTATCTGGATTTGTTGGATAGATGTTTTCCCCCTGTTTTCTGTTACTTCTCTGTATTTTTATACAGTGTTATAGCTGTTAGTTGTCTGTTTATCTGGCCTATTCACTTGGTATATTCACAATACCTTATGGTATTGGAAGCTAGGATGCTGGAATGAATTGTCAGAAAGAAGTTTGGCAGAGAAAGTCTGTTTTGACCAGTTAAAGATGGAATCAGAGGAAAGTAAGGGACCACAGCAGTTTTCCTCTTACAGAGCTGCAAATGAGTCCTGAGGGATTGGAACTCTGGAGAAGTAGGAAATGTGTGAATCTTTCTTCAGAATACTTGCTGCTTTTGGAAATGCAGCCCTTAAGTTAACAAAGGGTGCCTGCTGGACAGGGGTGTGGGTAAAAGCAAGTAAGAAGAGAGAGAGGTTAGGAAAAGATGATCTAAAGAGTCCATAGGAAATGTAGAATGAGGAACTGAAGGCTTCTTTGGGAGTCTCTTGTAGAACTAGAAATGAAACAAGGTGATTGGAAGTAGGGATAATGAGAACATAAATTATTATTATATTTTTAAAGAGTTACTCCTTAGGATCTCATTTTGTTACTTGATAACAAATGATTTACTGTGTACATAGTTGATAAACCTTTGGCCTTTTCATCTTTCAAGAAATAAAAAATGCCTAATACAAATATTTATATTTAGAAGTTTTTTTGAGTATAAATTTGACATTTCCTCATTAATTTTCTGGATGGCAAAATGGCTTAAATATTAAACATGATATAGTTAACATGAAAATTACATTTTGAATGGTGGTTGTAATCATGAAGAAAATTAGAGTGCTTATTTCGTGATTTACTCATAAGCAACAATGCTTTATAATAAAAGGAAGTATGTGTGTGTGTGTGTATGTGTGTGTGTGTGTTTCTGTAGCAGTGTATAAGTAAAAGAACCTAAAGAAGAGGCAATCAAAATATCTGGGCAATTAAAATAAAAGAGTCATAAGTCAAACAGGTACTTTTTGCATGTAGAATTAAGCACATGTTGAAATCACTGCCTCTTTTTAACTCTGTCTATATTGTATATCTGTTCTCTCAAATTTTCATAATTTTATCCTTCAGTCTTTACATACATATTTTAGTTTAAGAGATATTTTCTGATACTTTACTAAAATAAAATATTAGTCCTAATATCATTGTTATATTGTTGCAATCCATAAACTAATACAAGTGTCTTCTTCCAGCAACTCTTTGTTAAATTTGTTTTACAAAAATTGTAGTATATCTGTTTCTTAAATAATCCCACTGACAATTAATGTCAGAATGAAATTAATAAAGTTCATCATTATAGAACCAATAGTCCTAGGAGTTCTGATCATTGAGTAAACCAAGTCAAAGGAATTGGCAAGAGAATAGATAAGATAGAATATAATATAAGAAGAAAACAGAGAAGAGACAGTGGGGTAAAAAAAGAAAAATAGTAAAAGGAAGAAAAAAAGGTAAATTTTAGAAATGTCCCTTACAGAAATACATATCAAAATACATTAAATACTCAAAATTTCAATTTATGCTATCTTTAACTTTAACGATCCTTTCAAGTGATATACACATGTACTAATTTTTTCTGTATTATAATAGACTGAAAATTTCATTTCATAAATGCACTTTGCTGTTGCTGCATGAATAAAATAATTTATGTATTTTTGACTCATTTAGATCAAATTTGTCAATCAAATTATTAGCAATTTTCAAAAAAAAATTCTACATCTTTACATGCCTACTAATAAAAATAAGACTGAAACTGATCTCATATGTAATCTATAAGCAACTGAATGAGTGACTTTACTTCTATTAACATAATAGTTTATGTTAGTTTCTAAATTTAAATGGAATGATAAACAGCTTATCTTAAAGATTTCTGTAATCAAAATAAGTCTGTTGCTAGCCTCCTTCAAGAAAAAATAGTTATCAACTGAAAATTCACTGAATCAATTGTTGTACATTATTTACATAGGAATGCAGAGCAGCTAGAAGTCATATTTCCTAATAAGTTAAAAAGTTTGATAGAAATGTGAATATGAGGTACTCAAATAAGTATAATGACACTAGCTATACCAGGAATCCAGAGGATAATTTGCCATGTTATAAGTATGCTGTGAAAAGCTGTTACTGGGAGATAGGTTGAAATGCACAGATCGTTTAATTCCTTAATGGATAACTCTAGAAGAATTCCACTGAAACTTGTTCCTATCTTGCTGTGTATGTATTTTCACAAATAGATGAGGTATATTCAAAGTTAGTTTGGTAAATTTTATGACTGCTTAAAAATAAATGATGAATATAATGAGGAATACTAATAGACATGGTTGAAGATATCTTTCCTCTATCTATGTCTATCTCTATCATCTATATCATCTGTAACTATATCTTATCTATATATAATTTTATATCTATATATCTGTGTATCTAGATATAAATGCAGATATCTATCTAGACATAGATATATGCTAGATATAGATATATCTAGATATTCAGATAGATATAGAGATACATAGATATTATAGGAATAGATAGATGAGAAGGAGAGAGACTGACTCAAGAAAGTACTACCAAGATAGGCTACCAAGGAATGCTAAGATACTGGTTTCCCAGAGAAATGTACAACAATTGTTTTTCCACTATCAGTCCTGTAAATAAGATACACACACACACACACACACACACACACACACACACAAATATATGGCCCTCCATGGCCTCTGCATCAGCTCTTGCTTCCTACCTGCTTGAGTTCCAGTCCTGACTTCCTTTGGTGATAAACAGCAGTGTGGAAATATAAGCTGAATAAACCCTTCCCTCCCCAATTTGCTTCTTGGTTATGATGTTTTGTGCTGGAATGGAAACCCTGCTAAGACAAATGTCATAGAAGATAAAAACACATTCAATCAAGATTTTAAAACATTCAGATAAAGACATGGTAGTCATATTTTATAAACTTTTGTTTACAGTCTGATTATCAAGGAAACTTTGTATCTGAGTTGCATATAATATATAAACTGTTTTCTTTTCTTTTGAAAATTTCCATATCACATTTTATAACAGATTCTTTCATAAACTATCTGCTAAGTATTAGTCAATTTAAAATGACTAATCAACTTAAAATAAATTAAATTTTTAAAATTGCAATATTTTATTTTGGTCCAGAAAAACCTGTTATTGTTATCTTGTTAAAACAAGGCTGAATTTGCTTATTTATCATATGTTAAGTATATTTTAACTAATTTAAAATTTATAAGTTGAGCGTATTAATGTGGTAGTATGAGAAACTTCAGTACACACACACACACAGACACACAGATACACACACACATACACACACACACACATACACACACTCATGCACGTACCTATCATGTTGAATGTATCTACTTATTTTAATTATTACCATTGCTTTCTTAAGCTAACAATCTAAAAATTTTGTTCATATTTTTTAGGATATTAAAATAATGTTAACTTTAGCAACCCTATAAATTATATAAACCCAATAAATTATGGCATTCTTTGAATTGTAAGTTCATTCACAATGACAACTATCCTTAACCCTCTAGTCAAGTAGCTCTATTTTGTGTATAAGAATTTAGTTCTATTTGGGATACCCAAATAGGAAATATTAAAAGCACAGGACTGGAATAATTTTACAATAAGTATCTTTTGTGTGTGTGGCTTTCTGAGCATCTTGCCAAGTATTATGTTATGCTGATTCAGTTAAGAATCCTATCTACTTTTAAAAATGGAAAAAGCACTATTCTCAAGGGCACTTTACGATGTTTAAAAGCTGTGAATTCTGTGTCTGCAAAACATTAGAAAACAAGCGATTAAAAAATAAAAATTAAAACCAACAAAACTCTAATGATTTATTCATGAAAACCTTTCTCAAAACACATCTACAAATGGAATTCTTAATTCACAGTCATGAATTTTTTCATGTCTTTAACGTTTTAAAACCTGTATATCAAGAAAGGTGACATACTGAGTAAAGGTGATGAAACAAAGCTACATCTCAATATTATATGTAGAATTTCAATTTGTTATGCAAACAAAACACCATCAAAATATGTTGAGTATACTTTTAAGAAAAGTGTGGAGAATTTTGAGACATTTTTGATAAGTCTATTATGCAAATTTTCTACTGAAGTTGCATAGTAGTGTTCCCAAAATGTATTTATTCCCTCAAATGTTAGCAAATTTAAGGAATTAAAGCATGTTTTGTACTATTGAAACATGAAGTGTCTTTGAGAAACTAAAACATAATAATCAACAGATTATGGATGCATCAAAGATAAGTTGAAAGCCCTATTGAAATTTAGAGGTTTTAATAATGATATTATAATATAAATATGTCCAGAGAAGGAGGGGAGGCAAGGAGGCAGAGGGGGAGAGGGAGAGGGAGATGAAGTGGGGAGAGGGAGAGCATTAGAGTTAAGAAACCTATTAAAGGAAAATAATGGGTTGGTAAAAAAATAAGATTATAAAATTAGCATGATAGCAAAATAAATTTTGGTCCAATGCAATGCCAACAAAACTAATCATACAACATTGTTCACAGAAACAGGGAGAGAGATCCCTAGAATTCATAGATCAAGATAACTAAAGCCAACCTAAGAAAAAGAACCAATGCTAGAGGGATTACCATATCAGATTTTGTTCTATATTACTACCTAAGTATATTATCTTGGTATTTTCATTGCTGAATGTGCTGCATTATCTGTCAGTTGACTACAAGAATAAACTCTCATCCTGATATAAGACCACCACTACTATCACAAAATGGAAATGTCTCCTGTTAAAGAAAGAATGGGTGTTATGTGTCTTAAAACACTAAAGAGTCATAGGACACTTACGGAGCTCAAAAAATTATAAAATGAACCAGACAGTCCCCATCCTCAAACATATCAAATCAGTAAATAACTTCTTAATAGATGAGATTCTGGAAAAACTGCATGCAAATTGATTAATGGGTTCCAGAAACACAGCTTTGATGAGTTTCCACCCATAAAGGATGGCTCTCTCAATGACAGACCAACCTTCGTTGTCACCCATGCTTCCGTAACTACTGCTTCTCCAAGCTAGACTTACATGGATATGTTAATTTGATTTATGGATGATGCCCTATCTGAAATGTTTTTCCAGGTGTCTCTTGGAAAAGTCATGCAACAAAATTATATACCCACCTTTAGAAATGCTCATCATTAATAATTAAACCTTTCCTGTCATTTCAAAGTCAGCTTCTCAATTTCTTTTTTAAACTATGCTGTGCATATTTATTAATCTATATTTGCACAGCTACACTCTTTCCCTTACATGTATTACTTTCTATGGTTCCTTCTATGTTATAAAAAAAGGATCATTAGGTTTGTACTATCAATAAGTGGTACTAACATGTCAGTAATATCCAACAGCTGATGGATATTCAAGATTATGTAAATCATGCCTGGCCAGATTCCCAGGGCCAACTAATTAATAAACCTTACAAAAGAATCTACTACTGCTCGTTCGTTCGCTAGACCAGCATAATTTCTTAGTACATTCTAAATCTTATGTTCACTCTCCCAGATTAAATGAGGCTGCTATCTTTCATTAAAAAAGACTCTATTTTCCAGAAAAAAAAAATGGAGTCCATCCAAGATACCACAACTGGACACAAGGCATATGTAAATAGATAGTAGAGATTTCTGTCCCAAACATCTATAGTATAGTTCCTGAACTTATAGCTCAGGGATCACATCAGAAAAGGAGGTAGAAAGATTTTAAAAGTCCAAGCCCCAGGAAGTCTACTGTGAAACATACTCTCCTGGAAATTGCTGAATAAACAGGAACAGAAAAATGGAAATCGCAAAAGACATATTAACATAGAAAGAAAATATTCCATGGAGTCCCACACTTAGACAAAAATTATAGGCAACTGCTGGGAGAATAAGTTTGTTCTTATTGAGTGCTCAGCACTTGAACTATATATACAAAAACAATAAAAACAGAAGCTGCATATTACTTACCTATTTGGGCATATCCATGTATATAAATATACATATACATGTAAATACAATAATCAAATATGATATAAAATTCAGAGTAGAGGAGTATACAACAGCCTGGAGCAAGATTACCTGAGAAGACTTGGAGGGAGGAAAGGGTGGGGGAAAATGTAATTCTATTTTGATTTAAAACATTTTTAAAAATGAAATGAGTTTGTTGATGACTTAATAATTACATATCACCTGTTATCATATTGGAGCCTGGAATCCTTGAAGTAGATTTTGTTACTTTCACCCTCTCTCAAATCTCCCAGACTATGATCTACATTAAAAGACTTTCTCAGGAAGATTATCATTGTATGTTTTTTGATGAAAGTCATCCATAGCAATTCAAAAGACAGTAATAAAATAAGTTTATTTGACCACATAAAATCTCTGATGGTTTATACATCATAATCTACTCCAACTTTATGAACTAGTTACAATATCTACAGTGACATACTGATACATCTTTTTGAAATCCAAATAACTTACAGTAACAACTAAGTAGAATACCTTTTTAGTGCTTAGTCTATGGAGTTAGCTTCATGAACCAAATGCAATCCTGGACAATTGGCTTTTGACCATGATTAAACTGACAAACATAAAACAAAAACAAAAAACCCAGCAAAATAAAACCAAAAACCAACAAACAAATTAAAAAATGGACTCAAGAATAGAATATTTGATGCCCTGACAGTTGGCAAAGAGATACTTTGTTGGAGTATTGTTCTTATATCAGGCAGAGGCAGAGCATATGGAAGTTCTTTGTTCTTCCTAGCTAGATGTCTGGCTTGGTAGCCAAAGCTGTTTTATACCTAGGACACATAAAAATCAATTCTAATCAAATCTAGACAGTGCATCATGGAAGGAGGAAGAAAGAGACCTGTGGAATGTTCTATAGTGTACTGCACAGAAAGGTCATAGACACTTGCTTTGCTGACATGTCACATAACATGGATGGAGGATGTCACCCAGGGGTCTGCCAACCACATAGTCTACCTACAGCTAGAGCCACCGAAATATGTAAGAATTGGCTGGTCAGATGGGAGAGAAAGAGAAGTGGAGCAGCTTGAACATTATGAGGAAAAAATGGAACAGGAGACTCGAGGATGGAGAGGAGTAGCCAGTTATTAGTTGCCAGCCCTGCCACCTAAGGCCATGGTGACATCACAGCTGGAGCTGCCTCTGTCTGCCATGTCTAGTCCATAGCAATACAGCAATAGGAGTTAGTGTCAATGTCTTTGACTCATATTACATGAGAACATAAAATGTCCTTGTTCTGGGCAACAGCCAGGATCACCTGGATATCCAAGGTCTTTGCAGAACTGGACCTATCCCTCACTGGATGTGGTTCTCTGGAAAGTTGGTACTATTTCTTACCACTGGCAGCACTCAAAAGAGTGGACCCTGAGCCTTGCCCAGGCAGCAGAGTACAACTATCCCTGATAGCAGGAGTATGGCTGAGCCAGTCAGAAGGGCATGAGTGTGGACAAGCTGACCAAACACTTATCTGCTGTGAGGTGGCCCTGGGGAAAGATCCCTTGCCATGTCCAGAAGAATGGAAATCTACCTACAGGGTCATGAGCTAGAGAGCTGTACCTGCCCACTGTCAGCTACATCCCTTGAGAAAGGAGATCCTGTAATTTCACTGGGCAGCATAGGAGATCAAGGGGTTCGGGTAAACCAGTTCCCAGAGTGAAAACTTGGGAAAGGTGTCCCTGAAACTCATTTGCTGTGGGTGGCATTGGTGTAAGGTTGATTCCCTACCTCCCAACCTCTCATCGTCTAACACAGTCAACAGAGCTGGCCCTGTTGTCCCTTACTTGCATCAGAACCCAGGAGAGAGGGATTCCTGTACCTCCACTGGGCAGCATAATAATGCTAGCCCTGATCAAACAGGTTGTATGATCCAACTTTGTAGAGGAGAATAAGGGAGAGTTGGTCCTCCCACTTCTCTGCCATTTTGTAGTGTGAGTATGGATGCCTGTTTTAGTTGACAGAGCTAGCCCTGGACTCATGAGAGTATATGAGCTGATTCTTTCCCTTATTGGATACAGCACTTTGAAGAGTTAGCTTTCAAGTCCCCTAGGAAACAGAGTAGAACTGACCCTGGTGGAGGTGTCACATATGAGCTGGCTCTCAGGTGAGAACTCAAGAGAGCTATTTCTACCAATCTTCTGCAGTGAGGTGATGTGGGTGTGGCAGTGATGTCCTCCCCTCTCCCTCCTTGCAACCTGTAGTAGGGAAGAGATATCCCTCACTGCATGAGAACTGGAGCGCTAGCCCTGCCTCAGTGGCATGAGCACTCAGGAGAGCATGCCTGTACTCACCAGGGCAACACAGTGAAGCTGGACCTGCAAGAAAAGGCACAAGTGAGCCAACTCTGAGGATGTAAAAGCAGAAGGGCTGTCCCAGCCCCTCATAGGCTGCAGCACTTTGAAGACTGGGCCCTGTTCCTTGACTGGAAAGTATAGTGAAGCTGACTCTAGAGGTGTGGGTGTGAGTGAGCCACCCTGAGGGCATGAGAAAAGGAGAGCTGACCCTACCTCTTGCCAATAGTGACATTGGGTGGTATAGCTAGAGCAGTGCAGAAGTGTTTACCCTGGTGATGCGGGTGCAGGTTAGCTGATAGGCGGGCCAACTCAGTGATCACCCAAGTAAAAATTCAAGGCTCTGAGATGGCCCACCTCAGCATCTATATCATCCTTGAGTAGTTGGGGTTTGCTAAAGGGCCAGTCCTGCTCTCCCAAAGCTGCAGGATCTCTATAACAGTGTAACAAAAGGATAACTGGGAGGAGTCTTCATAATGATCCATTACTGATGGTGTCACAGAGATCTTAAACCAGACGAGTGACTTGCTGCAATGAACATTTACAAGTAAAAATGTGTGGACAAAGGGATATACTGTGGGACACACTGTGACACTACACCTTCCATGATGAGTTGTTTTCTTATGGTGTGTGTTTGTGTGTGTGTGTGTGCACACGTGTGTGTGTGTGTTTTATTTGGGGGGAGACTGCAATGTTGAAGGATGAAATTGAGGCGTTGGGGGAGGTGAATGGCACTGGGGTGGATGATATGAAACTCACAAAGAATCACTAACAAGTTTAAAAAAATAACTTTGTAAGTAAAAAAAAAAAACAGAGTATTTGGAAAACAGTCAACTCAGGTGCTAAGTTTGAGAGAACAGCTTCTACTATTATTTTTTTCTAAGTGTTTGTTGGATTGGGATATCTGATAAGAAGTTTCTGCTTTCAGGCCAAGTCACTCAAAGGAGAGCCACTCAGAGTCGAAACGTTAAAAATAAGCTGATCATGCCCTTGGCTTCTAAACCTCCACAGGAAATTGGATTCTTGGCTGTGTCATTGAACTTAGTTACTGACAAGGACTTCTTGTGTGTTCATTCTTTGTGGTTCAGAAACTGTCACACTTTTGTATAGGAAAAAAAGAAAGAAGTAAAATAAAAGAGAAAAGAAAAAGAAAGAAATATCAACCATCAAAAGAAAGTCATGAATAGAATGATAATAAATCAACTTGAAGAAAAGTCATCTCAATATTAATATTGATAATTAGTATCAGTGTTAAATACAAATGTGGTTTAACTCTTTCTCAGCATGATTATGCTGAAACTTTATTGTAGGTTATTTGCAAAAATTAAATATGTTTATGTTACTTTTGTCAAGTACCTTATAACATAACACATACTTTTTATTTTTATGTGTTTTTGATACAAACACCAAATGGATTGTAAATAATACAGGTATTTCAAACACATATTTTTATTAATTAATTTACTTTTATTCACCATTCCTGCTTCAGTTTTTACTACTTAGCTGTATATTCAGAATATACTTTTTTCCATTTTATTGAAAATAGATTCCTTCTCATGCAGGACATCATGATAAAAGTTTCCCCTCCCCCTTCCTCTCCCATTTTCTGCACCTCTCTGTCCTATCCCGGTCTACTTATTTTTTTTCTGTTTCTCATCAGAAAAAAGCAGACTTCTAAGAGATAACAGAACATTATGAAATAGAGTATAATAAGATTTTAAAAAACATAATTTTTTTTGTGTTTTGCTTGAGTACACTAGCTGAAGAAGAGATGAAGTTTTAAATATTTTCTTTTCTTATTATAATGTTTACATGTATGTGCCACAGCATGTATACAGAAGCCAGACCACTTCTACATGACCTTGGTTTTCTCTTCCTCCTTATAGAAATTGCAATGACTAAAATCAGGTCTCCAGGTTTTAATAGTTAATTTCTTCAACACCTGATTCATCTTGCTATCCCAAGATATTAGTTTTTCTTAAACACATCTCTATTTTGTATTATTTTCGTTTAGTAAGAACTTTTAATCTTCTCATCTTCTATTATTTTACATTAATTGGTTTTTATAGGAAGAGGTTTTTTTGCTATTTGGTACATATAATTCAAGACATATCATTTCATACTTTGAAAACTATAGACCATATTTATGATTAATTCAAAATTTATTTTAACATTTTAAAATGTGGTTTGATTAATGATAGGACTAAACCTTTTACATGCTTCAACAATTCATAGATCAGGTAGATATTGGGATGGTTCAACTCAGTGCTGTAGATTTGGGTCTGCATGGTAGCTGAGTTTGTTGGCCTATGAGCTCTCCTGCACTACACCAACAGGGTGAGCTTCCTAGCACTGCAATTGCTAACTCACCCAATGTTTCAGGCAGCAAGGGCTGGGAGCTGGCTCACTTGCCTGTAGTGTGTTGGCTGGATGTTGCTTGTATTTTAATGCTAATTTGTCCTCCTCAACTGGTTGCTCCAGAGATGAGAGAGTCCACACTGCAGAGGCTAGGTAAGTAACTCTGCACACAGTTAATTGTAATTGCCAAATAAAGATACCAACAGCCAAATGCAGGCAGTAGAGTCATAGATTGGGTTTAGGTTTCCCAGGGTTTGGACCACAAGTAAAAAGAATGTACCTGAGAGGAAGAAAGACAAGCTACCATGGGTTAAGCGTCAAGAGCCTTGACAGCAGCTCAAATGGAGTTAAGACCAGCCCAGATTGAATATAGCAAATACTAAGTAATAACTTGAGGTTATTGATAGGAATGTTGATTCTAACAGCACGAGGGATAGGCATTGGCCCAACTGTTGCGCTAATTAAAACTTGTAAATATAAAGGCTGTGTTATGAGTGTCTTTTATCCAAGAATTGAACTACCAAAGGCTGTGTAGAAACCCTGGGGGATATTTTTTATTATTTAATACTACACCTGTCTCTTCCCCATGAAAGCCAGCTCTACTGTGCATCTCAGGTAAGATGCAGGGCTCACTCTCACTAATGCTGCAGCCAGCCAGAGATGATACCAGCTTTCCAAAGTGCCACAACTAGTAAGGGAAGTATTAAGAGAAGCATTGATCTGTAGATATAGATCATTCATTAGAAGTCATTTTATTGATTTATTTCTCAGAAAAATGTTGCAGTAGGTTTTCCCATCGAGAATATTTCATATCTATATTCAGATTTCAGTTTCAACAACAATGTCAGGCTTAACTTTCAACCCATTGTGCAGGTCTTAAATCTAATAAAAAAAGGGGTTGATCACTTCCATCATATGCATGATGTTATTTCACCAGTGGGGATATCATGTCATTATTACAACTACCAGGGATCATAGTTGGTTGATATTACTTTATTCCTCTGCATCGTCCAGCACCATGAATACTAGCCAGTTAAGGTAAAACTTCAGGTTGAGTGACAGCTATAATTCTTTATATGCTGCAACATATTTGGCATCTTTAGCAGTAAGTTCCATCTTCAAGTTGTGGAAGTTAAACAATATATTAGTAATAGCCTGTTTGAGAGAGTATATATATATATATATATATATATATATATATATAC
>NW_021604565.1:22219641-22289811 GCF_004785775.1 Grammomys surdaster | reverse complement strand
AATTTTATAAATTAGAAGACCTCCTATATTTCTTCCTCCCTCTCTCTCTCTCTCTAAATATATATATATATATATATATATATATATATATATATATATATATATATATGTGTGTGTGTGTGTGTGTGTGTGTGTATGTATGTGTGTACGTGTATATACATTTATATATGTAAACACATATACATATATTTGTATATATATATTTGTATATATATATGATTTAACTCACATAATTATGCTGAAACTTTATGTAGGAAATTTGCAAAAATTAAATATATTTATGTATATGCATATATATATATGTGTGTGTGTGTGTGTGTGTGTGTGTGTGTGTGAGTACATGTATTCTGCTCTTCACAAACCGTCAGTAAGGCTTTACTGTTTAAGTTTTAGAGCATACCTGCACAACTTATCAAATACAGAGAATTTATGTTAATATATAACTAGAGCTCTCATCTCCACAGACTACTATTATTGGTACTAGAAGGTATTCTCCACACTACCAAAGGTGTGAATACCTACCTACCTAGCTACAGAGGTTTTGATCTATAATAATAACTTGCATACAAGATACACTAGTGCAATAGTGCTACAAAACTTAAAGGAGCAACCAGAAAAATGACTGATAAGACTTAGGGCTCACTCAGTGAGATGGACCCTATCTTTGGTACTGCTCTGATGATCAAGATTCTGTGATCAGATTGATCAAGGAACCAGCGACAAACCAATTACTATTTTTCTATTAAAATAATATTAAATAACTCCTAATAAGATTCTGCTATTTACATATCTCTGCCATACTCAGTCATCATGAGAGAAGCTTCTTGCAATAAGTGGGAACAAATATGAGGACCCATAGCCAGATAATGTGTGAGAATGAGAATCCTTGGAGTGCCCAGTTCTAAATGAGATATCTCCATCAAATCCACGCACTCAGAGCTCAGACCACTGAATAAGAGGAGCTATAATACTGTAAGAGCCAAGAGCATGGAAGGAATGGAGGAAACCAAGGAAGCACAGTCTTTTAAACACATCAGAACCTATTCAGAGAGGCTAGTGGCAAGCATGGAGCTTAAACAAGCTTAGAGGAGATGAGTTCCCAGTACTGAGAGAATGTCTACTTACTAACGACTTATAAAATAGAAAGTGTTTCCCCCCCAATTGGAGTCCCACTCTGGATACAAATCATTCTTAAAGGCACACCTGATGCCTCATTACCTAGCACTAAAAGTCAAAACAAAACAAACTCAGTATCTTGAAGATTTTCCCCCCTCAGAGTGTATCACTGTGGAATTTGTTATTTCTTTGTTTTGCATTACAGGTACTTTATCTTTTAGAGTATCTAGTTTTGCTTTTATGAGATTCTTATGAATGAGAACCTAGTTATCTCATTGTCTACATTTATTTGTTGTGCGTCTTCTGACGTTTTTGTCTTATTTTAGTTTATTTTTGGTTTCTCTTCTTTTATTTTATTATTATTCTTTAGAGTCTGTTTACAGTTTAAGACAAGATAGAAAGGGTTTGCATATGTAGGGGTGAGGAATTGTGAGGTTATCAGAGGTGTTTAGGGTTAGGAAACTGAAATTAGCAGCCACAGGGGTCAAGGACACCATGAGACCATGGTCCATAGAATAAACTAACCAGGGCTCTGTGGGACCTTGAAAAGTACCTTGGTCCCTATTGAACTAATTATTTAAAATCGGCCTTCCGTCAAGACGACTATCTAAGCTGCAGTGGCTCTGCCTAGCTCAGATGCCATGTTTCTTGGCCATTGGCCATGTGTGCACCACAGCTAGAAACAGTCAGCCAGAAACACCAGCCCTGCCACCCAAGAGACATCAGTGTGGGAGATGGCTCTGTCAATCTTCCATGCTGTATCTGCAAGGCTGGCCATTGCCCATACCATCCCATCATCCACCTGGGCCCAGTAGGAAAATGAGACTCTAATGCTTAAATTATCAAAAAGCTTATATATTTGGTGATGATCAGTAACAAGATGCCCATACAATCAGAAGTGTAACCCAATACCCAACCTAGATATACCAACTACCTTTGAAAGCTACAGACACATGAACATATGCCTCCATGTTCCCTTCTCTCTCGTTCCTCTCTCATCGCTCCCCCTCTTCCTTCACCTCTTTTCCTCATTACTGCTCCTCTTCCTCTCCTTACTCCTACCTAAAGGCCTTGAGTGCTTAGCCAATAAGCATTCTTTCCCAGACATTTCTTCCTGGAAAAGATATTTAACCTCAGGGCACCCTGAGATGTGGATTATGGTTTTACTCATCCACTTTCTGCCATGACATTAAATGCATTAAAACCATGGACTGCCTCTTTTCATCAGTATCCACTGTGCCGAGCCATGGAGAAGGCCTTTGCCTATAGAGCAACGGTCTTATCTCCAGAAGAAGGCCTCTCTGTGCTACCAGCCATGGATGACACCAAACTCAAGCCTGCCACTGCCATCAAGCCAAAAACACCAACTACAGAATCAGCCAAAGCTCCTCACTTTTCTCCTGGCTCCAGGCTAGATCCAGCCCATGAATCCCCACTTCATTCTCAGCTCTTCTGTGGCTTCCAGTGGTGCTGGGATGTCCAAGAACCTGAGAACCAGAAGGCTCAAGCCTCCTTGCAGGCCTCAGGACCACCAAGTCGTCTCTCAGCTGTCATGACTCAGACTGTATTCCCCACTCCCAGAGCAGTGTCCTGGGGCTGCAGTATGTCTCAACACTTACATGCCAATAGAATGAGGTAAGCGCAGTCAACTTACTATGTCCCTCCTCCCGGGGCAGCCTGTGCTGGTGCAGACCGAGGACCCAAAACCTTACAGAACTCCTAGGGGCTTACAAAGACTGAAACTGCAATCAAGAAGGTTGCATGGGTCTGTCGTAGCTCCTCTATATAAGTCATGGTTGTGTAGCCTAGTATTCCAGTGGTACTCTAACTGGAAGTGCTCTGTAGCATCTCTACCTTTCACAATCACTCTCAGACACTTTTTCTCTTACTGGGTTTCCTTGTCCAGCTTAAATATAAGGGTGTCTAAGCTTACTGCATCTTCTTATACTTAGTTCACCTGATATCCCTGGGAGGCCTGTTCTTTTCTGAAGGGAAACAATAGAGGAATGGATCAGGGGGCAGGTGAGCTGTGTGTGCAGGATAACAAGGAGGAGTGGAAGCAGGAGAAATTGAATGTGGATGTGTCATATGAGGGATGAGTTAAAAACGATGGAGAGTTGATAAACAACAGAGAGGAAAATTCCTACAAACCGTTTATATACCCAATATTATGTCTATCTTAAATTATTTCTATCTATTTATTTTTGATAAATATTTTACTAACATAAATCAAATAGTATATATTATATAAAAGCAATCTATTTTCAATAAAAATACCTGAACAAAATATTATATGTTAAGTATAGAGCGTATATACACAAAACTGTATTATTCCAGTTCATTATTTTGTTGATATTTTGACAAAGAAATGAAACTCCAATATGTTTAATTTCTTGTGTTGTGGCTTGACCCAGAATCGTTAAGTAATTTATGGAATATCTGGAAAGTTAGAATACATATCATAGGAAAGAACAGACTTAAGAATTGAATAGGAATTGTGTTCATAATGTATGTGGATGTTTATATTTTAGTAAATAAGAGAAAACAGAAGGAAAGCTTGTAATCTAAAAAGGAGGCAGGTTTTCCCATGTAAGTTACCAGTGACTTTTTGTATCAAAAACCCTTCATTGTAGTAATGAAATGTCAGGGTGATGATGACAGTTAAAATAGCTTTCACTGGAGAGATAGTTCAGTAGGTAATAATGTATTCTGTTTCTGTGTGATGGTGCCAAATCAAATAGCCAGTTTTCACGTAAAAAAGAAGGCCTGGGCAGTTGTGCTTGAACATAAGTGTTGTGACTGGAAGCTCAGGAGGATTGCTGGAGACAGGGCTCCAGTAAGTTTACCTTCAGTGTACCTCCAAGTTCAGGATGAGAGCATCAGAAGGGAATAAGGCAGACTGTAATATACTAGGACACAGAATGTCCGCCTCGGGTTTCCTTACATTTCTGCATGTACATAGCCCTCAGAGAATAAAAGCAGAATGTCAGATTTCACAGTTGTAAATAAATCATGTCATTGTCCTTTTTCAAGCTAACAATTTTGAGATTCTTTCCACTGTTATCAGAACTAATTGGGAAATTTTGTAGAAATTAGTTAGAATATAACCATTTTAGCGATCATACATCTTTGTCTTCTGCTGTCATTGTTAATTTTTCTACTCAGAACTTCTTTTCATTCACATGAGAATCTGAGGATATGTTTAACAAAATAGGTATATAAATCAAATAGTCATATACTAAATCATAATGAAATTCTTTTTAAACAGTCTTTTGGTCCATATACATTTTCATTATTTAAGAGGAATGCATAGTTGTCTGCTAATAAGAAGTACTAGTTTACATTTACATAAAAATTACATCTTGGCTGTCTAGTTGCTACTATAGAACATAGCACAATTTCATGGTTTGTTGGTTGATTAGCATTCTTATAATGACAAATACTTACAGCAGTGTCCTAATTTTGAATTACGCATGTACTTCCTTTCTATAATATTATTATTTTAAAATCTTTCCTATAATTTTCCAGTCTTTTTCTAAATTATTCACACACACATGCACTATCACACATGAGAAATATAAATTAAAATTATAAACAAATGGTATCACTGGAAGCTCCTAATTTTATGTATGTTTTAACAATAATAATACTTGCTGCTGATTCATATTTTTTACTCTGCCTTAAAATGGAGAGGTCCTTTACACTAAGAACCTATACTAAATACTATTCAAAAATCTATGCACTATCAAAGCAAAACTATAATTATAATATAAAACAGAATTGTACATGATCTTCTTATCAAATTTGTGTTAATTTCTTCTCAGGTGCACTTTTCAGAATATAAATAAACAGTAAATGTTCCTTGTAAGTTTAGCCATTACTTAACTTACTGAAACTGTTTAGGAATAATAAATTTCCTAATCACTCAGAAAGAACATAATATATTAATATATTAATAATATATAATCATAATTAATATATGGATTGAAACTAACATTTAAAGATAATCTATTCTGAGTATGTGTTCCTTTTTTTCTCAACCAAATTTATTACCATTTTGTAATCTTTTTACTTTACGCCAAAATTTATACTGAGTATATGAAATATTTGTTTTACAATTGTTTTTCAGTGTAAGTGGAAATATTCTTTAAATGAATTTCCTTTGTGTCCTTTACAATATGTATTTTGTTTGGTTTTGTTATAGTTTGTAGTTTTATGAAGGTGTAGCAATTCCTTTCTGAATCCTTAGTGTTCTTCATTTACTTTGAAATTATTTGGGCTCAGAACATTGATACAGTTGAATTACTTAAGATCTGAATTTTCAACACTAAAGAAATGTTGAACCTAAACACAGGTATCTGAGTAATCATATAGGATATTTTATTTATGGTCCACAAAGCTTATAGCCTTTGATGGTCTTTCTAGGTCTCTGCATTAAGTAATACCACCATCCCTGAATCTTATTACAACCTCAATATTTTTATATTCAGTACAGCTACTGTGAACTTTACACCTAAGATATGTGTCAGACATTTTATACTGTATTACCAGCTATCTCAAAAAAGCATAGAAATAGAATTTAGCATAATAGACACTGATATACATAATAACTTGTTATTTATATTTTTTAAGTTTAAGTGATAAAAATAAATCTGGTTTTTATATTTACACACATATGTAGTTCCTTTTTTACTCAAATACAACATAAGTTGTTCAAGGTATTGATATCATGATAAATAAATAAAGTACAAATGCATACATAATGTAGTAAATAGTATTTGAAGATGTAAATAAACCCAACTTCTTATACTTACACCATCCCTACAGCTTCTGAAATGTTAGTGTTTCTGTGGAAGTCTGGGGATTAAAATATAGCCCCACAAAAGATACACCAGCTACCTTCCTCTGTGATAATGGTACATTTTCCATCCTACCACAAAGTTTGATGAGATTTAAATATGTTGGCTTGCTTTAGTTTTGTTTTTCTCCATGCCTTTCCAGTTTTTGTAGTGATTCTAAAAGAATCCTCCCATAGCTCAGCACCTCAGCCTTCAACTGGATATTGCCCAAAGAGCCCTTGAAAGCATTATAGTAAATCAAGATTTCTGACCTTTGCTCTTTGCTTTGATTTCCTTGGCTGTTTATTTGCTTCCTTTATTTGGGATCCTTAGAGGCCTCAAATGATCATTTATTTTCATTACCTTTGTCTATCTCGTGTTACTGATTCACTGCATCCAGGAAGAGGAAACAATGAGTAAGCAAGATGGACATATTAAAAAACACATTGTTTTATTTAATATGTCCATATTTTTTAAAAAATGTTTCTTTTGTATATCTAAGCTTCCTCTGTTTGAATACTAATGACCTTCTGATGGGACTTGTTCTTTCTTCTTGTTTACAAAACACAAAGCCTTAATTCAGGCAAATACAGTCTAACTTTAGGTTTTAAATTTATTATTATTATTATTAATTATTATCACAGCATTTGGTAATTCATGGTCATTATACTGGCCAGTGCATTCTAGCCAGAATTTGATACATTTTTATGTAGTTCTTCTCTTAGTAGAAGATGGTCATGATTTAACAACAAAAATATCATGGAAAAGTTTAAATTTAAATGTGTTTGAAGATAAAGATGATTTAGTCATCTCTCATGGGAGAGGTTGTGAATTTCTGAGAGTTCCTGAATGATTCAGCTTTCTGCAAATTAAGAAAATTATAACAAGTTCAGAGAAAGAGATAGAGTAAGACTATGCAAGCATACAATGGCCAGATGAAACAAAAGTATGATCCACAATGTCTCCATCAATAGGACAACTGAAGTAAAAAGAGACAATGTTGTGGATAGCCCTGATCTTGTATTTTGATACCAATTCGCTTTCCTGGAAGTGGCTGCAGACTAGGAGTGAATCAGTATACAGGTGACTTCTTCTGATCCTTCTGCCCACCTTAATTTGTAAAATAAAGGCTAGAGCTAATGATTGGGCAGTAGAAGGGGAGGTGAAGCAGAAAAAAATTGGGGGAGAGCGGAGAAGGGAAGAGAGGAGAGATGGAGGCAGATGTGTCTCTAGCGGTCTCAGGCAGTTATTCATATCAAGGTTAGATAATTTGGGTTAACAATTCTAATTGTGTGGGCATCTTGTGGATTGATATTTGCCGATATATAAATCTATTTGTTTAATCTTTAAGCATTATGAGTGTTCTTTCTACTAGTTACTGGTATCGCGAGGATGGTGGATATTGTCTGAGGTTGAGGTGGTGGAGTTGGTTCAGGGACCATGCATAGAGCCATGGACTCCACGGAGCTGATCAGTGGAGGCAGCAATCACATCAGTATCTTGTGGGTCCCAAGCTGGTGTCACAGGCCAGCCTGTGCCATCTGTAGTGCGGGAACTTAGAGCAGGAACATGGTGGTCAGGCCAGAAGCTAGCCAGACTGCCTGCTTTTTCTAATATCTCCCGCACAGTCCAATAGGTGTCTACACTCCCTACTTTCATTTCTTTTCTTGCTCCCAAAGCCAATCAGGAAAAGACAAATGTGTTCTTCACCTGCAGTTTTCTTACTATAATAACCTAGAATTAGACCATACAAACAAAATCCATTTTTAAATTTTATCCATAGGTTTATATTTATTAAATGGCTCCAACTATATCATGTCCTCTAGCTTTTCCTCTCTTAATCCTCCCCCTCTACTTTTCTTCCCTCTCATATCTAAGAAAATCACTCATATGTGTCTAGAAAACAACTACATACAAAAATGAGAAAAGGGTAATATTTTTCTTTCTAATTCTAGCATGTTCAGTTAACATTATTTCTAGTGACACCCATTTTTTTTCTTTTTTACAAATAGCTTAGTTTCATTCTTCTTTGTGGCTGATTTCTTGTTGTGTACATATGCTATATTTTGTATATCATCTGTCTGCTGTTAGATGTTTAGGTTAACTGCATAACTCCACTATTTTCTAACTGTGATACAATGAGCCAGGATGACCAGGTATATTTGAAGTATGATGACTTAAACTCCTTTGTTCCAATTCCTAGGAGGAGAATAACGTGTTCAGAGTAAGTATAGTTTTAATTTTCTGAGTCAGTCATTAAACGTGGTAACATTACTCCCAGCGATGTGTAAGTTTCCTCTCCCAGCATCATCACCATTTGCTATTTTTTTTTCTCAATAACAACCGTGCTTACCTGTGACAGATGGCCTTTTTTCTTAATTTTTTTTTTACTTAATCACTTTATATTACACTCACTGCCCCCCTTCTGGTCACTCCCTCCCACAAAAAATCCCCAACCCCCGTTCCCCTTCTGCTCTGAGCAGACAGGCCCTCTTTGGTCCTGACACTTCAAGCCTCTGCAGGGCTAAGTACTTCCTCTCCTACTGAGGTCAAAAATTGCAGCCCAACTAGAAGAACATATCCCAAGTACAAGCAACAGCTTTTGGAATAGCTCCTATTCCAATTGTTCTGGACCCACACGAACACCAAGATGCACATATGCAACATAAGAGCAAGGAGACTGTGGGTCCCTGTTCTGGAGAGCTTCCCATGGAGATATCCGGCCCAGCCGGGTACGGGGGTCCAGACCAAGGGTATAGAGTGCAACCAGGGAGGGGAAATTGCCTCTGCTGCCTCCTCTGATGCCTCTGCCCATGTCTCTGCTGTTGCCACCCAGTTGCTTCCAGGTCCTGCACCTGTCTCTCTGTGTTGAGCCGGTCAGGGCTGGAATGGTGAGCCAGCTAGCTAGCAAGGAGCGGAGGGTCCTGAAGGAGCTTCAGGAGGGCAAATCTCTTCGTAAGTGTTACAGCTTTTGCGACAGAAACTCTTGAACAATGGGATGATTCTCGCACACTTTTACTTCTCCCAAATAGGGCTCTTATATGCAGTTTCAGGTTGGGTTAGGGTCTGGCAGCAGATAACCCCTATTGGCTTGGTCTGAGAGCTTGGAGATACCTCATCTACATGTAGGAGAGCCACAGGCACTGTTCCTGTGTGACTGAAGGCCATAGACCTCTCTGTGGGAGGATCTGTGGAGGGCTGAAGCTAATTGAAAGGAACCAGGGGCCCAGGAGCAAGGCTGAACACCTACAGTCTGATTAGGGTCTGGAGTTCGAGGTCTGTGCTTGACCAGGTGCCCAGATGCCCCTCACAACCAACTGCCCCACAGGAGACCAAGGTCCAGCCCATATTTATTCTTTGGTTGGTGGTTCAGACTCTGAGAACCGCAATGTTAGTAGAATCACATATGAGCTCTTAGTTCAGTTTTAATTTCCATTACTCTGAAGACAAATTTTTCAAATGTTTATTCAGACTCTTGTTCTTCACCTTTGAGAACTGTTTGTCCAGTTGTCGTCTGTATTTCTTAGTTTTGGCTATTTAGTTTTATACAATTTACATACAGTTTGAGTTAGCCCTCTGCTAGATATATACTCAGCAAAGACTCTGTTTTTTTTTTCTTTAACAGTGCAGAAAGTTTTAAATTGTATGCACTACCATTTGTCAATTCTTGGGAGTATTTCCTGGTTGATGGAAATCATTTACAGAAAGTTCTTTCATTGACTATTATTTTGAAGTATTACCAGTAAGATGTTTTTAACAGTTTCAGAGTTTTGAGTCTTTCATCACAGCTTTACATCTAATTGAAAATTAAATTAATTAAATTAATTTGTATTTGAGCATATATATATATATATATGGCATCTTGAAAATAAAAGTTGCATGCTAGCAAAGTCTGCATTGAACTGGAAGAAATGCTGCTGAATGTATAGAAAAACTAGATCATATAGTATGTGTGTTATACATACATTCATATATACATATACACATGCACACATACATACACACACAAAATCCTACCATGATTCTAATCCAAAGAAACAGGCCGAAAAGTTTCTATGAAAAGAGAAGGCAAAATTATCAGAAACAATTTGTGGTATCATGTAACACTAGGAGATGTATTCACTCCATTCATCTGGAATTTAACATAAACTGTGATATTAATATGGTGCTTCTGAGTTTAAGAATAAATTCCTTGCTTTAAAAGTATTGCTTCACTGTTACTCCCTCCCTTAAACCTTACAAATTTCCAACACTAGGTCACCCCTGTTTGTTTCTGACATTTTGTATTTGATATGGAAAGTGCTAATGATAACAAGAGCCTAGAAATATCAAAACAGCATCTCAGGCCAGAGTGCACTGAGGTCTGACTTCTAAAACAGAACTCAGTGTGTTTTCTCATTCTAGTGGGGATTTTACTTTGAATAATAGAAAATTTGATAACTATGATCCTCAGTATATAAGCTAATAAAAATAATACCTATATGCAAGTGTATTATCTATATAAATCTACTTGGATTTAAGAAATATGTTGAACCCAATATAATACCCTTTTCAGGTACATACTGAGATTTATGTAACAATTTTCAGAAAATAACTTTTATGTATTACAAAGCCTTCTCTAAAAGTAAAAAAAAAAAAATAATAATAGATTTTTCCACATCCTTGAACAATGCTTCACCCCATGGAAACCAAAGATGTCTGTGCTTAGTGAACTTAATCCACTGAACAATCTTTCCACAGATCTTGTCATCTGTGCTTGAGCTATATGTTAAACTTTAGAATAAGTTACAAGGACACAAAGTTTTCGAAATCTTTTTCTCAGTTTTTTATGAATATGAAATTTGTTCAGCATAACCTTCCATTTCTTGCTGCCTGTGTTTCTATAATTAGTAAAACATTCAAATACTGCATTAAACACTTAAGATTTAAAAATTACAAGTAAGTTCTTAAAAATCATAAATTATCTTCAATTTTAATGCTATACATTAGTTCACTAATAAAGTTCCCTGGAAAGTGGAATGTTTTCAAATCATAGTTGCACATAGTGCCATCCTTTGTGTTAGTGGTTACAGCAGACACATGCTCAATTATGAATAGGGACAACTTTCTTACTTCAAATTCTACAGGAAAAATGGAAGTGAGAATATTCTATCTCTGTGAAAACTAATATTATAATATTAATCACTAAAAGAATTTTTTGTTTTTTTTTCTAACCCATGGCAGAAGAGTCAAAAATTGTGTAACACCGACAATACTAATTATGGATTCTCACACTGACTAACTTTAATATTATACAAATAGATGGTTATAAAATACTCAGATTTATTCTGCTCATATTGTGTTCTGTATTTGAAATGTAAACTGAATTCAAAACTAAATCCTTTCAACATTCAAATCAAAGTCTCTGCAAGGAAACTACTCAAATTTATGTACTAATCAGAAACTGAACGAAAGTTAAAATGCATTTTGGTAAATATAATGTCCAAATTTGTTAGAATTCAGAGCAGAATAAGAATAATAAAAATCTCATGTTAGAAATATGGCTTACTGGTTAAAGCACCTGCTTGTAAGCATGATAATCTGAGTTTGAAACCCGGGACCCATACTGTATAAGGTGACAATGTACTCCAAAAAATTGTCCTCAAACTTCCACAAGACTTTGTTAATCCCACATGAAAACCGAAAAACAAATCAGTCAGTAAATAATAACTATAACAAATTGTATTTAAAACCCACTGAGGGATAATATATTGCCACAATGGTTTTCATACCGTGAGTACATTTGTCACTGTGTAGGGCAGTCAAGCACAATCAATAGTGTATCAAAATCATCAGACATAGTCACCACTCATCAGAGCCCTTATCTCCTGAACTTAAATGTGAGTGTTGTGATATCTCTACCAGGATTCATAGATTTAAATTATCATAGAATTTAATGAAGTTCTATTTCTCATTCTCCTTTTTCTTAATTCCATGTAGAATAGGTATGAGATCACATTTTATGGTTTTCCATATCCTGATTTTGGAGAGCTTCAAACCATTAAGCTGATGAGAACACCAATATTGTTTTTGTTTCAGCTTTCTGAAATTTTGACTAGGCAAATCCGGGCCAATTTTTTTTTTTCTGGATACATAAAAATTTTAATCTCCATGGTTAGAATGTTTCATTGCTTTTTCTTCATGTATGTGATAGTCACAAAAACTGATATATTATGAAAAAATGAACTAATCTTTATGTTAACATAGCTAATAAGATTTGAAAAGATTATGCAAACACAAACAAATTACCCTGATTAGATCTAAAGTTGAAGGCACTGTTTTCTATGAAGGTGAAACATTTTCTTCTATTTTGATAAAGGAGATCTCTGAGACACAGGAAGCTTAGTCAAGTAGCAAGGTTCATGAGACAAATGAGGTAGCAAAAGCAGTGAGCAATTGCTTAGGGAAAGAGCACATTCAAAAAAGCTCCAGGAAGTTGTACAGAGAATTCATGACGCAGCTTTCTTAAATCATCACCTATACTAGGGAGAGTTTTGAGGGCTACAGTGTTGAGTCATCCATTTAATTGCAAGTAACTCTTCACTTCTGCACCTGTAACACTAATAGACTCATTTGTTCTTTAAGTTAGACTAGGACAGAAGCATTTCCTTGGTCTATGGTTTGTGACTTATTTCGAGTGGATGGCTATTTGTTCCCCCTCAAGGGAAAGGTCATGGATTTGCTTTATGATTTTTTTAAAAAAAAGAGTTTTTCTACAATGCAAGTTTATTCCCATTGAGTTCTATATTGAACAGTCACAGGAAGACAAGGTGAAGTCATTGCTTCAAAATTAGATCTGGGAAAAAGGAAGGAAACAACATATTTCCTGCTGAAAGGAGAAAAGTCTTCATAAATTTACAGAATTAAGTTATCCTGAACCTGTCAGACAGCATAGCTTTATGTAAACCTAATTTTTCAGACAAGATAATCTCATATTTCCCATTCACAAAGGAGACTACAAATGAATAAGTAGAAAGCTCCAAGCACCTTTAAACAATTTCTAGACGCTAAATGTATATATCATGTCAGAGTAGATTACTCAAGATCTCTTGTTATAAGAGGATTTTCTACCCACTCAGAAGAATCTCACAAGATATATGTACATTTTAGAGATAATAAGAATATTCTAAAATTATATTTTTTTTCTGAGAAGTGTAATCAAATTTTAGTATGCAAACTAAGAAGTGAATTTCACTGTGGTATTCATACATATACATCAGTATATTTTATTTTTATCACAATATTTTCCTCTCTCATCTTTTCTGTTCCCTAGTTGTTGCCCCTTGCTAATGCCAAATAGCTCCCCTTTCTATTTTTTATTCTCTATCTTCTTTTTTATGACGATTTAAAACAACCCTTCCTTACTTTTCATAATCCTTCCTTTACACGTTCATTTTCTGAACATATTCACACACATATACACACATATATATGTGCATATTAATATAAATGCATATATATATATAATCAAGATCCCACATATAAAAGAAAATATATTATCTTTCTGTTTCCAGCTTATTCCCCTTTCATAAAAATCTATAGTTCCATGATATTTCCTGCAGAGAAGATTCAATAAATTGGATGCATCTATAAACAAAAATATATGATGCATACATATAAATAAACAGTCACTTGACCATAACCCCAGATGAGAATCTACAGACAAATAACAAAAACTGAGAACGTGAGGAAGTAGTCTTCTTCCAAAGGAAATATCTCCTAGTTGATAATCCAGTAGTAAGTGCTAACCGATGAATTCAAATACTATACATATATGTAACTTTATATGGACTAAGCCGATGTTATCTATATACCTTAGAAAATATAATGATATGTATGGATTTGAGGATTGTTATATGGCAGGAGTTGGAGGGAGAAATCAGAAAGAAAATTAGGTAATTACAGTTTAATTTCAAAAAGTAAAACTGTACTACATCAGTGATCTATTAGCATGAGTAAAGATAATATTTTAGGTGGGAAGAAATGGAATCATTTGTTTCCAAGAGCTAAGTTTAAGTGAGAAAGAAAAAGTGAATATAGTATATACTGTTACTATCATACAGGTATGAAATACAGTTTTGTCAAATCTAATGAAGATGAAAAATGATATGTTCAATTTCGAGTGAATTAGGAAAGGGAAAATAAAAACTGAAAAAAATATAATTTGCTGAGTTTACCAAGTTTATATTTCCACCAGTGACTGGTGAGTTTGAAGATACATACAGTATATGCAGTAACAATCCAAGGCTACCTTTTGGACAGATTAAAATTGTTGTGACAAATAAGGAATAATAAAATGTTCCCATCATTCAGATTATTTAATTACTTCTAATGGCTGTACACTTACAGATTTTCACTGAAAAAATATTATAAAGCATCAAGGATGATGATTTGTGATATTACAAAAGGCTTGCTCTAAGAGCATAAACGTCTGATTTTATTTCCTCAGCATGGTTTTCTGTGAATAATAGACCCAACCCAACTTGTTGTTTTAATCCATTCATAAACAAAGGGCTTTGACAAAGCTTTTGCAGGTGTAAGTGGGTGTGAGTGAGAGTCAAAAAAGCATTTCATGTTCAAAAATAAATAAATTATTTATAAAAAAAAAAAGAGATTGCTTCAAGTATACTGAGTAGTAAGGTCAATGCTATCTCATGAGAGTTCTGTTTTTGGAGTACAGCTGTAACAAGGGGACAAGATCCCAGGGTCACTCAATTTGAAGGGATTAACACACTGGATCTATATTTATTGAACTCAGGTTCATTTCTAATACAGCCAGATGTCTAATTCAACATTTCATGTCATTTGGGAAAAACTGCAGATTAATCAAAGAAGTCAAGTGTCACTTTCAAACAAAGCTGAAATTCAAAGTTCGTTTTGCCACAAATGATAAATTTGCAGATACATATTTTGTTGGTTCATAATAAAAAGACAGCAGAGGCACAATAGATGTAAGGAAAGAGCGGAGCTAATTAGAAATCTAAATATGCAGATGTGATTAAGTAACAAGATCTACAAAATGCATCCCTCCCTTTTAGACAGTCTGGAGTTCTTTCTTCGATTTCAGTGCACAATTTTATTGGGTTTCAGCACATATTCTGGTTTCTGTTCGTTGTCCCTGGGATAAAATCTCACAACACTGTCAAAATACATAATGGTAGTACTTTGCTGCCTTGTACAAAAAAACAAAACAACAAAAAAACAAAAACCGACAGAGGGACCAGAGTTCTAGCATCTAAATAGAACATGCTTTACCAACAACCTTCTTTCCTTCTAGAAACTTCAGCTAGTGAAACTAACATTAGAGCACATTCTAAAAACTGTTTATCATGTACTGTTTTATATTTATACTTAAAAATGTATCCAGGCATATTAAAAAAGTAGTAATTGCCTGTCACAATCACTCTTTACAAAAATATATATGTATATACAAAAATGTGTAAATGTGACACTGCTTTACACATTAAAGATACTCACAAATGTTTTTAGTGACATTGTCAGTATTATAAAAATACAGAAGTAACTACAGCATTGTCTTTCTGTCAATGTTTTATTGAAAATTTACCTTATAGTTTAGATAGCTATGCTTTTCAACATGGTGCTACCTAAATTTTATAAAAATAAAATTAAATTTTATTAGTGAGAAATATTTTTAAAATAAAAGTAAATAATAAAGTTTTTCAAATTGTTCTTTCTAAATATTTCTTCTAATCCTCACAATTTCTACTTTAATGCACTATAATCAGAGATATAACATTATTTTGAATAATTCTCTGAGTAATAAATTTGTTCTTTACATATGCATTTTAATTTTAATCAATTTAAATTTAATAGATTACTATTTTACTTACATTTATTACATCTTCATTTTTTAATGAAAAGTAATTTTATCATTTCAATATATAAAATGTTTGTATAAGAGTTGATCTTTTTCAACTTCATAATTAAGTTTTATACTTTTCTGTTCTCTAATACTTTAATTTAATTTACCAAATATTATGCTCCAATTAATATCTGTTTTCTTTTGTTCCATTGCCTATATATACTAAAGTGTCTTTAAACTAATGATTACTTTAATAATGATTTTAAAGTATTCAGAAAACCACTAATATACTAAAATTTATAAATTATACAGGAAAATGTCACAGTAATTCTTAGAGTGTTTGCAAGTTTCTTTGGTAAGCTATAAGTATCTTGATCAATTCCAAGTAATTGTATAGATGCTGAAAGCTGAAGCATTATGTGCTAAGATGCACCCTACCCCCTCTCATGATGCCCTGGGAATGCCTGTGACAGTGCACTTCTAAGAAATATTTTGATAGAGCTCCTTTCAGCGTCAAAATATACACTTTTTCAGAGAAACCAATTTTGCTGCATTATGAACACATTGTCTCTGTAGTCTATGACCACTGTCATGGGTGTGTACCATTTTCTTTTTCTTCAGATGAGTATTTAATGAAGTAGAAATCATAACACTTAAATATGAGGACTGCTAAATGATCTCAATTTCTGAAAGCAAGATTCTAAGCTTGAAATCAAACTGTTATGTTTTGAACTGGTTAAATGAGTCATTTCTAAATGGTTTTTAGAAGATATATGAAAAGAGGTGTAGCAAATAACAGCAATGAATACTTAAAATAGTAAGCGAAGATTAATTTTCCAAGTGTTGTTTGATTGAGAAGATGAAGGAAATGGCTAATCATGTTGCCTCTTAATAAAGTAGAAACCTAATTTTTCATTCATTTTTCAGAGTTTTATTCTTAATATCTAAATTAAATACATAATGAAATTTGGTAAAGCATGATGAGATTACAAACCATGGTGTCTTTTATGTATAATAGGAAAAAAAAAAGGGAACAAAATGCCACTGTTAAATGATTTAATAGAAACATTACTCCATTTGGGAACTTTCCAGCTAGTTTTGGACATATGAGTAGACAGGTGTATTTTTGCATTCATCAAGGTTATTATTGCTTCTTGCTTATAGGAACACTGTAACAGTTTAGCTAATTTAAGTAAGGATTAGCTTAAGTATTTGGTTAACAGTTTAACTATTTGATTAACTATTTAACTAAGGATTACAATGGCAGATTTATTTTTTAAGAAACAGGAACATGGGTTTCTGATTAAGAGCTGATTCTTGATGTAACTTTCTGACTTATTATCTAAATGGTAAGTAAGGTTACCACACAATCTGCATAATTATTACATGGCAATACTTTCTGAATTTATAAATTAAATAGTCCATAATTTGAACACTTTCCTCCATTACTGTAACTAACTTCCCAAAGCTATTCTACCTGTCTTGGTTCTGGAGTTTTCTAGGTCTTCAAATATGTTGATGACTAAGCCTCAGTATATATTATATTTCATGTGTATAAAACCTCAGTTTCAAAGTAAAGTTTTTTTGATTGGAGCTAGAGATTTCAAATAATTATTAACTAACGAATAGATATTATTGCGTACAAAATAAGCTCAGATTCTTCTAGTGCTCAACTTCTGATTTAAACTCAGATGGGAAATTATATTTACTCTGGTAGACAAATCTGAGCTTATATTCACAATGAGTTAATGTTGTGGGCAACATTCTCTGTGGGTTCACAAAATTTCCTGGCATTCCGTTTGGTGGAAGAGAAATTTTCTGTCATCTCAGTAGTAATTTTAAGCTATAAGCGATTGTGTCAATGATTTTATGCTTTTCCTAGAGTCATATAGTAGAAATACAAGGCCTTTGGGATAGAAGCATTCTCTCTTCTTGAATTGCCTTTCTGCCTTATGAACTACACTCTATTCACATGCTTGTATTCTGTGTCTGATGCTGAAGTTGATCTTTGAATTCATTTTTCTTTAATGTAAGTTTGTATTTTTCATTTTTTTCTTTTATTTTATTTTGCTGTGATTTTGTTTGCTCTGGTTTTAAACTAGGTTTCACTATAATTCCAAGGCTGTCCTTGAACTCTGGATTCAATTGCCTCCCAGATTGGAAGTGTAGGTCATAATCTCCTCCCTTCTAAATTCCACCACGCCTGATTTACTTTACATGAATCTTAATCCTCACATGTCCTCCAAATTTTATTTGTTTTGGCAATAATGTGTTGATATTCCACATACAGTACAACACAGTTTTGTTGATGTCAATAAAAATCACATTTAAATTTTATATTGTATCATATTAAGAATTTTCATGTGCTAAGTTTTTCAATTGATGCATAATGATGTATATGTTTCTCTTTATTTCAATTTTATTTATTTGCCCACAATTTGGACTTTTTTACATAGAGAGTCACTACAGTACTTCTTCCAGGTTTTATGCACTTAACATTTATAATTTCTAAAATACTTTCAAATCTGTTATTTCCAGGAATCAATTTCTTTTATAAAGGGAGCTGAATTGGTTACTTTTGTAATGCTGTGAAAAAAACCCACCATGAACAAAAGCAAACTAGGGAGGAAATTTTTCATCTTCAACTTTCAGGTTGCATATACTCATACAAGGAAATCAGGGCAGAAACACAAGGGAGGAACCTAGAGGAAGTAACTGATGGAGAAATCATGGAGGGGTGAGTTTACTGACTTGCATTTCAAGGCCTGTTGAGCCTGCTTTCTTATACATCTCAGGAAAACATGCACAAGGCTGAGCTAATCACGAATGGGGTAATCACTAATTTTGAAGTGGAACACAGGCTTTCTTGCAGGCCAGTCTAGTAAAGGTATTTTCTCATTTGAGTTTATTTCTTCTAACATGATTCTAGCCTATATCAATTGACATTAAGGTAGACAGCACAGAAGCCAATTAAACCTAGTTTACTGTGAATTTGCTGTGCTTGAATGCTATATAAGCTATTTGGAGATAGATTATAATTTTATTACATAGACAATCACATTTTCTAAAATTATTCCCAATCTTCTACATTTCAATTTTTTTCAATAGTTCCTATGCTATGATTCCTGCTTGATATTGAGAAAGACTAGTGAGGAAAGGAAATCTGTCTCAGGAAGAAATCAAGAGACTTATTAGAAATGAAGTAATTGTAAGTTTTTAAAGATGGCCTACATCACGTTGAGGAAGAACCTCATGTAAGCTGTGAATCAAACTGGTTTTATTTTTAATTTCTGAGAAAAAATTTCTGTGTATGATAAAATCATATAAGATTTGCTGTGTTTAAACAGTTATAGAAGATTTTTTCTTTCTTTCTTTCTTTCTTTCTTTCTTTCTTTCTTTCTTTCTTTTTTTTTTTTTGGTTGAACAGTTAACTTTCACCAAGCTCTAGAAATCTGGAATAAATTTAGTCATGTCCTCATATATATTTGTTAATATTAGAGAATTATAATGTTTTATATTTTTGTAAATTCTTTCAAGTCTATTTATTTATTCTGGTATACATCATTATTTATAATTTATTTTTATAAAGTTTTTGTGATTTGGCCACAGGTAAAGGCAAGCTATGAAGCTGATCTTCCATCTACGAAGCACAATTTCCAGCCCAGTGACTGGGTGTTAAAAGACATCAAAAGCAATTCCTAGACCAAGTTGGAAGGTACCATACTTAGTTGTGCTGATAACTTCCACCAGTCTCAAAGTGGGCAGGATTGCTACTTTGGTATATCACACACACCCCACACAAGCTTGCCTGGCTGACCTTCACCAGACTCTAAAAGCATCATACCTGAATAACTGGCCCTCTAGGATGAAGACAATATTTTAAAACTCATGTTACAATGGCTATAATTTCTATGGCCTTACTTTTAGCTATTGGCACTTCCTCCAAAGCAACTCTCACCAGCCTTACAGTTAAACTTGGATTCTTAGTGATTCTTCCATGGGAAATGGGCTCAAATATCAGACAAAATTGCTCCCGTAGATACTTGGTTCCCCTATTTAACTTGCAAGATCTGCAAGCAATCAGGTGTACTAGCAAACTGATAAGACAACATTCCTTGTATGTATGCTCAGGGCACAAACATGTGGGCAAAAACTGGAGAAAAATGTGGGAGTGTTGACTACTATTTCTGTGGCTCATGTGATTGTGTGAGCAACAGGGATATGTGTTGGTTAGCACCTAAGAAAAACAATCTCATTATGATTAACTTGCCTATACACTCAAGAGACTGAAACAAATCCTCCTGTGAACAGGGGTGTGAAAAATCATGTAATCCTATACACATTCATAAGTTCGTCCAGAAAGGAAGAGTTACTTCAGAGAGGGAGATAGAAAACACTTGCTGTCTTAAGATGTATGACAGTTGGTGAGGGTTAAATCCGTGGACACTTTTACCATCCATTTTGTCAAAGAACCATGAGTTTCCTCCATGCCACTGGGGCTAAATTCATGCTCTGAAGTCTGTCATTACTATGAGGCCTACCCTGAACCCCAATGATATTTTGTCCCTTGAAGTCCTGACACAAAACGACTTCCAGATTGATGAGGACCCTACTCCTCTTCGCCTATTAAAAGCTACCTTGGAAGTCCGAGATATCACCTATAATAATCTTATTTCTGATTTCTGATTTTGCCTAAATGTTAAACCCCCTTAATATGATGGCATCGCTTATAATGTCTCAGTCACTGAATCTGCAGAAGCAAGCAAGTATAGATGACAACAAACAGGGCCTAGTCAAATTATCTTGCAGTCAGTTAAAGGACAAGGGTTTTGTATAGGCCAAAAAGTACCAAAAGAATATTCCCACCTCTGTATTCATACTATTCTTTGGGATTATCACAATGGGTACTACTTAATCCCACCAGAGAATGCCTGGAGACCCTGCTTAACTGGTCTAACACCTTGCATCCAAATGGAAAGACTTAAAGACCCTCTGACTTGTGGTTTCTGTTATGTTGGTTCCCAGAATGATTTACAATTGAGGATAAGATGTTCTCAACTATATTAGTCTAGATTCTCATAATAAATTTAGGAGCGAACCCATTAAAGCCATTGCTTTGTTTACCCTCTGAGACACTGGTATAGTGGGAACTGTAGTAACATGAGCCACAGCCTTAATATTAAAGGACACCTATTACCACTCTTTGAGGGAAGCAATTCATGTGGATATCCAATGATTAGAAAAGTCAATGATGGCTCTAAAAATCTGTTTCCTTTCTAGTTTAAAAGTTATTGAAAATTGAAGGTGCTTGGATCTGCCATTCCTGCAGCAATAAGGGCTATGTGTGACCCTTGGAGAAGAATGTTTTATGTATGTAGACTGTACTGGGGTTGTTAGAGAAAACATGGCTAAATTAAGGGAAAGATTGTAAGATAGATGGCTGGAGAAATAAATCTCTAGGACAGTATGACAGTGTGTTCAATAGTTTCTCTTGGTTCACTACCCTGATATCCTTTTTGGCTGTTCCTCTCATTATATTGCTGCTATTACTCACTTTTGAGCCTTTCATCCATAATAGACTGGTTACCATTGTAAAAGATGTAAGCATACTGTATAGTTCTTAGTCCTTAAGTCTCAATATCAATCATTAGAAATTTAGGTACTGATATTCCTTTATTGAGCCCACAGGTACTTTTGAAGGGGAAAATAAAGGACCCAGCTTAAGATTATAAACTCCACTTCTTTTCAGACTCCATTTTATGATTAACTTGCCTTCTGAATGAATTTAATACTAGAAAAACCTCACCTTTTTCCAGGACTCATGTCACTCTGGTAACAATCACAATTCCCCTGGGCAAATAGTCACTCTACTCCTAGCAACAACCAATCAGTGTTTAAGAGGAAAACACCTAATGTCTAAGGTAGAATGATTAAATTAGCAACCATTGTTCATATAAATCTGTAATCATTGCTAGCCAACAGAAGTGCTCCAAGAAAATATCTACCAATCATGTAACTGACAAGTTTGAAAGTCCCTTGTCCTGCTACGATGATAAATAGACATGCTTGTACCAGGTCAGCATCTTCCACAGCTTCCATTGTGCTGGAGATGTTGAACATCCAAGCTCGAGCTTGAATAAAGACTCTTTGCTTTTGCATATGAGTTAGACTAGTGATGGTCTCTGGTGGTCTGTGGGTACAATGCAATCAGGGCATGACAAATCCATTGAAACAATATTACAGCTTGGCAAGGATAATTTAGTTGTGTTCTATTAAGAATCACAAGAAGAAATTGTGTTACTTTGCTTCCATAATTTTATTTTTCCTTTCTAGTTCTTTGTACTAGACAGTAAATATGTTATGTAAACAAAGTAGCTCTTCTCCCTAAACTCCATCTTATGTTTAGCTGTGGGTCTCTGCATTTATTTCCAATGGCTGTTGGGTGGAACCTCTCAGAGGACGCTTTAGATCCTGGTCTGCAAGCATAAGAGAATATCATTAGTAGTGTCGGGGATTGGATCTTGCCCATGGGAATGAGTCTCAATTTGAGGCAGACATTTATTGGCCGTTCCTTCCATCTGTGCTCTTTGTCTCTGAACATCTTGTAGGCAGGACACATTTTGGGTGGAAAGTTTTGTGAATGGGTTTGTGTCCTTTGTCCCTTCACTGGGAGTCCAGCCTGGATACATAGAGTGGACATTTCAGGATCCATATACCCCACTGCTAGGAGTCTCACTAAGAGTTACTCCCATAGACCCTCTGAGACCTCCTCAATCCCAAGTCTCTGTCACATATTTGAGATTTCCCTCAACCCCAACTGATCACCCTGTTTTTCTACATATCATCTCCATACTATAACCAAACCTGTCCTTTCCTGTTCACCTCCCTTATCCCTCACTACGTAGTTCCATTCTTCCATGTCTTCACATATATACTTTCTTTCTCCTTCTGAGAAAGATTCACTTACCCTTCCTTGTGCCCTCCTTGTTATTTTTCCTTTGGATTTATTGATTACATCATGGATATCCTGTGTTTTATGTCTAATACTCACTTATAAGTTAGTACATAACATGAATGTTGTTTTGCATCACTCAGGATGATATTTTCTAGTTTTATCTATTTGCCTTCAAGATTCATGATGTCCTTATTTTTAATCCCTGAGTAGTATCCCATTGTATAAATGAACCACGTTTTCTTTATACATTCTTCAGTTAAGAGGGATCTATGTTATTTCCAGTTTCTGGCTACTAAAAATAAAGCTTCTATGAACATAGTTGAGCAAGTGTCCTTTTTGGATAGTGGAACATCTTTTGGTTATATGACCAGGGATGGCATATCTGGATCTCCAGATAGAACTATTTGCAATCTTCAGGGAAAATGCCAAATTGATTTCCAGAATTAATTAAATATTTCAGAACGATTTTAAACATCCCAGCACATATAAGACTAGATGTAGTATATATGCTTAAGGAGATTGGCTAACGGCATATTTAAATAACAAGGGCATTTGACATCTTTTTAATATTTCCTGCATATTGGATGTACTAAATTGATGTCATGGTGGAAAATGAGAGTGTTTGACATGTTAAGATTGTAAGACTTCAAGTATTTTTTTAAATATATTCAGAAAATATAATTTTCAACAAAGAGAAACTATTTGGTTATTTCATATTTGACTTGGGTTATGCAAAGTTGAAGCAAATCTTTAAAATATTCTTGAAGCATTATCTTAAAAATCATGGAAATCATCAGGATGCTTATAATTTATTTATGAATCAAAGCAAGGAAGTAGAATGAAGATTTAATTGACATATTTTTATCAATTTGCATTGAAATAGTTGAAAATCAAATATATCAGATTTTTCCCTTGCATTTTTAAAATGTAACAGTAGAATAGTAGACCAAGGAAAAGCCAATACATAATGTATAGTGTAAATGTTTCTCATAATATAGTTATATAAATATAGTTGCACACTTTCAAAAGTTGGATAAAATTGCAAAGAAACCTTAGTTGTCCTTAGGTGGCATGCATAAAAATTTTATGCACAGAAGCTACATGATGTAGACATAGATGAGGAAAGAATAAGAAGAATTTTACAGACATTTAAACTCGGAGTCTGTGTGAAGACAAACATTAGTCAGTACAACAAAAATATTCTTTTTTAAAAAATTTGTAAGACATAGTACTCTAAAATCTATCTAACTCTATTTATAATTTATAACCTGGCCTTTTAAAAATTATTTCAGAGTTTTAAGATCTACATACATGAGTAATACCTATAACCCAAGCATGCAAATAACCGTGCACCAGACTTGACTTGCCCAAAATTCGCTGAAGTAAACTTTGTGACAGTTTGAGCTGTTTCTCTAAACATAAAAAGTAAATGACTTTGTTTTGATTTTGTAATCATTTTCTAGTATGCCCTTAGTCTCATGCTGTTTACTTTTTCCTTTAAGTCAGTGATTCTCTGATTTTACTGATAGAAAACATTTCAAGACCAAAAATATTGGATACAATCAAGGTGATTATCTTTCAGATGTAAACTTGAATAAAGAATAGTGAAATGTATAAAATATGGACTACTTCATAGATCTGAGCATATTTTCAAATCTGTTGCAACATTTGTGTTGAGAGAGATGGACTTTACTTATAATGCAAGCATTTAATAATTGTTTGTTTTGATGGATCTATATCTTCTCCTACCTCTTCAAAGGGATCACTGTGAATTTTTTTTTCTCTTTATTAGTGACTAAGTCATTTACTTACTCGCATCATTTTTATCTAAAGGTTATAAAATTAAGCCTGTAGACTTGTGTCAATAGTCAAGAGTGATTGTTTCTCTTGCAGATCACTCTTGTGGTGGCTCATAGCCTTTTGGAACTCTACACCTTAGAAACCTACCAAATACTTTTTACCTCCACAGGCACTACATGCAAATCATACATGTAGGCAAAACAGTGAACCACAATATGTGGAGAGCCACATAGTGCTGCACCCTTAAGATGCCGCCGGTCTCCACCTTCCGCCACCTGTTGGCGAGTGCTCTTAGGAGTAAACAACTCCTTATTTGGCTGTGGCTGGTGATCTGGCTTGTCTCCGTGTGTGTGTGTGGGCCTATCTGCTGTTGCCACTTGGCAGATGGGGGTAGGCTAGTCCTAGAGTACTTAAGCCTGGGAGATGCTCCCCCCACTCCCCGGTGTCAGAAGATTGTTCAAGGTTCCTGAGTAAACTGCTTGGGGAAGAGCTTGTGTGTTGTGTCTTCCTTGCTGGACTAGGGTGGGCACGACAACTGGTGGCCTGTACGGGGATCCGAAGCTCAGAACTTCAAGCAGTCAGGGTGGTGTACCAGTAAGTTCTCAGGTTACGTTGGGACAAGGGAAGGCCCTCAGTAAAAGAGGCAATAAAGTTTCCGGGTAGGAACGATAAAGTTCCCAGGTCAGTGGGACAAGACAAAGTTCCCAGGTCAGTGGGTTGAGACAAAGTTCCCAGGTCAGTGGGACGAGATAAAGTTCCCAGGTAAGTGGGACGAGATAAAGTTCCCAGGTAAGTGGGATAATGAAAAGTTCCCGAGGTGAGTTGCGACAATAAAGTCCCCAGAGCACAGCCATTTTGCTCTTCTCTGCAGACAAAGAGAGAGCAGACAAGTTTACATTGTTGCAAACCGAAAGTGAAAGGCATGGTGTGTTGAAAGTATAGTTATTGGAGCTTCTCAGTCGCACCCAATTTTTTTGGCTCTTCAGGAGCTGCTGTTATCTAAAAATTTGAAGCTTAAGAAAAGCACCCTTGAAAGGTTTTTGGATGAGTGCGATATCATTGCTCCTTGGTTCGCAGTTTCTGGTAATTTAAGTATCTCTTGTTGGGATAAATTGGGAAAGGATCTAGATTTTGCATGGGGTCAGGGAACGTTCAAGTCAGGGGTCAGACCTGTGTGAAAGCTTATCAGGAACTGTTTGGAGGATCAGAGGTGCTGCAAGGCAGTAGAGGAGGGACAGACTGCCCTGGAAATGATGAAAGAGGAGCGTTCAGTTAAGTCGAGCGGGAAGGAGGATTCTGACACAGACTGGTCAGATACTGATGAGGAACTTCAAGCTCTGATTGAAAAGGTAGAGTTAAGGAAAGATAATTTAAATACCTTAAATGATTTTCAGAAATTGTTAGGGGTTATTAATTGGGTCAGGTGTTATTTAAGGTTATCAAATTATGTATTGAAACCATTATACAATATTTTGGTAGGAGATTAAGCCTTGGATTCCCCTAGGAAATTAACAGAGGATGCAAAAAAAGCCTTGCAGAAAGTTGAAGAAAGATTGCAGAGTACCTTTTTGAAAAGATGGGATGAAAGTCAATCCATTAGGTTATGTATTTTTTCCACTTATAGTCAGCCCACAGGACTTTTGTGGCAGGATGGTCCATTGTTATGGATCTATCCTAGGGTGTCTCCAGGTAAATCCATTGAGCACTATCCTTCTGCTGTGGCTACGTTAGCCCTAACTGGCATTCAGCAGTGCATGCAATTCTTTGGAGTAGCTCCAGGAACCATTGTGGTACCCTATTCTAGTCAGCAAGTTAGGGTTTTGTGCAGCACCATTGATGATTGGGCTATTCTCCAATGTAGATTTAATGGGTTAATTGATAATCATTATCCTAAACATCCCCTAGTATCCTTTTTTAAAGAACATCCCGTGAGTTTTCCAAAGGTTGCCTCTGCTGTTCCTTTGAAGGGAGCACCAAGTGTGTTTACTGATGGTTCTAAAACAGGCTGTGGGGCCTATATGGTAGGCAAGAAAGAGCCAGTGTTGTGTCAGTTTCAACCTGGTTCCCCTCAAATTGTTGAATTGAAAATTGTTATTGAAATGTTTAAAAACTGTCAATTTGCCTTCAATTTGATTTCAGATTCTGTTTATGTGGTTAATACAGTTAAAATATTAGAAATAGCAGGCCCCTTAAAGATTAGGAGTACCGTATGTGCCTTGTTGAAAGAGTTACAAAACTTGATTTGGCAAAGAAAAGAATGCTTTTATGTCCAACATATTTATGCATACACGGGTTTGCCCGGGCCGTTAAGTAAAGGAAATGATGTGGCTGATCAATGCATTTGTAAGGAATTTATTTTTCTGAGTTCATCCTTGGAGCAATCATGACAGTTTCATCAAACTTTTCATGTTAATGCTAAGACGCTGCAAATGAAATTCCACCTCTCTAGAACAGATGCTCGACAGGTGGTTTTGTATTGTCCACAATGTATTGTGCATCATCATCATCCTAGTGTGGGAGTAAATCCCCGGTGATTGTTGCCACTTAAGATATGGCAAATGGATGTTACCCATATTTCAGAATTTGGAACACTTAAATATGTTCATGTGTCAGTAGATACCTACTCAGGCATAATCCATGCTAAGCCCTTAAGTGAGAAGGTACGTAATGTCATCGCCCATTGCCTGGAAGCATGGGCCTCCTGGGGAAAACCCCAGCAGTTAAAAACAGATAATGGACCAGCCTACACAGCTCAGACTTTTGCCTCACTTGGTAAACAAATGGAGGTACAGCTTTCCCATGGATTACCTTATAATCCTCAGGGACAAGGAATTGTGGACCGAGCTCATCGTACCTTAAAAGAATGTTTACAAAAACAAAAAGGGGGAATAGGCCAAGGCTGAACCCCTAAAGAGAGGTTATCTCTTGCCCTTTTTACCCTTAATTTTTAAAATTTGGATGTTCATGGCTGCTTGGCAGCGGACAGACATCAGGACTTACATGGTCCATCTAAGGGCATGGTGAAATGGAGGGATATCCTGACGGGCTCCTGGAGAGGGCCTGATCCCGTGCTGACAAGGGCATGAGGTTCTGTTTGTGTTTTTCCTCAGGACCAGCAAGATCCAGTGTGGGTGCCCGAGTGCCTGGTGCAGAAGGTTCGCCATGAAGACCCTCCTGAGACTCACGATGATGATGGTGACAGTGATACCAGGGTTAGAGACTGAGGGAGCCGGAGGCATCTAGAAAACCCCTGCTTCGTGACATCTTCCTCTTGACCAAGTGAGCAGGTTTAGGTTCCTTGGCTATACTCATGGTATTAGACTCCTTTGTCTGCCTGTGGATTATCTGTAAGATCAGAGCTACACAGCACTGGAATGCAGCCATGATTTTTCAAGCCTTTGAAGCCAGACAGTCCCCCCAAGCTTGGCTGGCAGCCATCAAGCCTTGAGTTGTCATGTTCAGGTTGCGAGGCTAGGCACTGCACTTGAGGTTTGCTGTCAGCTGCTTGCAGCCTCAAGTAGAGCAATAGATGCAGGTTAGTACCATCCTTTTCCCCAATTTATCCAATTTTTCCTGCCTCAGAAAAAACTGGTACTGGATGGGTCTGGCACTGCCTGGGTAGAGATACCTTGGAAGGGCTAGTACAATCTCCTTTTCTCTCCTTCTGAGATCAGACCTCTCTCTCACCTGTTTCTTACAAAAACAAAAAGGGGGAACTGTGTAGAGCTGCATAGTGCTGCACCCTTAAGATGGCGCCGGTCTCCGCCTTCCGCCACCCGTTGGTGAGTGCTCTTAGGAGTAAACAACTCCTTTTTTGGCTGTGGCTGGTGATCTGGCTTGTCTCCGTTTGTGTGGGCCTATCTCCTGGGTCAGAAGATTGTTCAAGGTTCCTCAGTAAACTGCTTGGAGATGAGCTCTAGTGTTGTGTCTTCCTTGGTGGACAAGGGTGGGCACAACAACAATAAATGATAAAAACCAATGGGAAAAACTATACAAAATCTATAAACATACTATTGACATACAAAATGCAAATCCTTGAAAAAGTAATTATAATTGAAAATTCACAACAATGCATACCTATATGTAAACTTCCATTTATAGACAAAATATTTATTAAAATATTGATATAATATAATTAATTATGCTCTTAAATGCATGCATATGTATCAGTAGAAGTTTTAACAACCATATATACCATTTATACAAACAGGTATCCATATCTATCTTTCTATATCTATATTTATGTCTATATACATCTATATATAACATATTCACATGCTATATTTGTTGGTAAACAAGAAGTTATGTCTTAATTTCACAAGATTAAATAGTCTTAATTTACACCTATGGTAAAAATGAATTATTTAATCATCTTTAAATTAATCCCTAATTAGTAGTAAGCTACAAAAAAAAGAGTTTTTATGAAACATAGAATTGACAATAATATCACTTTGTTAAGAGTCATCAGTTTAATAGTCAGAAAAGAGGTGACATATATTTAATAAAAATAAGAATAATCCAAGTTTTTGCACTGTCTGCCTGCTTGTGTCCCAGAAGATTGTTGTTTCTGAGTGCCAAATAAATAAATGGCTATTAAAAATATTACCAATTAATTTTAATTGTTATTTTTACTGAAACTATGTGATAATTATTAAGAAGTATTACGTGTCAAGTACTTGAAATCTGTTAACTTATGACAAACCAAATACACCCAATTTTAATAGTATTTTTAAATTTTTCAAGTGATAGATGAATAGTTATACCTATTACAATTCTTAGTAAGTGTACTGTCTTCTTTATGTTGAACTGTACTTATAACTAAAATTTCCTCTTTCAGATGATATTTACATATCAGTACTTACATATAATTTATAGACATGTACTTATGTGCATGTACTTACAATGTGGTTACACATATGGAATGATTGATTTCAAATTTTTGGATTAATTTGTACTTGAAAAGGTTGTCTATAATTAGTCTCCTACAATTACATATGGAAAATTAATAATAATTTTCCAGGATGGATTCTACCCATTTGTTTTAATACAGTTATTATTTGTTATTATATAGGAATGACAAAATATTAAAAAGTCTGATTTATGTTATTTGTTATTGAGTGGCTTTGCTCAATCCAAAGATTATTAATTCTTGGCTCAATTTCAATATAATTTTGTGGTTTACTTTGACATTATTAAAATATGATGAAAATCTAAAATAACATATTCCATTCAATGACAACTTTTTAGCTGTTTCCTTACATAACTTGAATGATTATCTACACAATCATTTTGATGTCTTACATTACTAATGATTTTTTGATATTGAGGATAACTGTATAACAATAAATTAAGAAGCTAGAGAATTAAGAATGTATACCAGACTTGGGTTGACATGCAGTAATCTTGAAAATGACTCAAGCTCTAGGTTGTCATATCATTGTCCTATTGAGAACTCTAAGTTATACTCCTCATTTTTAGTGTTCAAGGGTAAGGTACATGTGATGCCTTTACTAGGAATGCTAGAGGTTTTCTTACAGGTATTGAATCTATATAATTAAATTGTTTTATAAATATCAGATGTTGAGATTGAGCACTTACTGCATCATTGATTTAAGAGGATAAAAGTATTACAGTATTATATTGGTATTATCTAAGGATAAGTTCACACCTGTAATTGAATTTTGCAGCAAATATAGATGAATACATTGATAATGGGTAGGTTAAGAAGATTTGATTACATTGTGATGTCTCCAAATCTATGTTTATAAAAATAGTCTTGCTGGCTAGGCTCAGTAACAAATCTCTAAAAAACACGTTTTGAAGATTGATCACAGAGAACAAATTTTTCCACTAGCAAACTTTTGAGGTAGAAGGTTAAGAGGCAGCAACGTGAGAAGACAATCAACAGGAAAAAATACTGTATAGCTATTTGAAACTTCCTTCATAAAATTGAAACCTCTTGTCAAGAAGGAAATAATACAGATCAATAAAGCCAGCATCTTTTCTTTTCAGATGAGAGCAGAGCCACATACCATTCTGAGCAAAATATAGACTAGGAAGAGTGCGCAACTTGCAACTATCCAGGTTTATTGTGCCTTTACATTCTTTAAATGAGCTATTTGTGGTCACATGTCAGAGGAAGATAATTTGGAAAGCATGAATGTCTTCTATATCTTCATAAACATTGTAATATCTAATTCCAATTATCTATTAAAATATTGAGTAATGAGTAATGATTATTATCCAAATGAGCATGTATTAAACACAATACTATTATATATCCTGACATATAGAAATATAAAAGTATAGTGGTCATTTTTAATATTTGTCAGAATCCTTCTAAGAAAACTAAATTTTCCTTGTGGGAAAAATGTTTCAGAACCTTACTAATTTTATGTTTTATCAGTAATAAATAATATATAATTCTTATAGGTAAGCAACAGAAATATTTAATGATTAATAAAAGACATATTTTGATTTATTAGAAATAAAATAAAAATGAAAACTTAGACTAAAAATCTTATATATGTCAGACACTAGACTAGTTCTTTGTATGTCTTATTACATTCAATAATTTCAAGAATTTTTGAGTTATGCTTTTATCTTATTATAAATCAGTACATTATATCAAAGCTAAAATAAAGTAATCTAACTAGAAATAGAATTCAAACCTCAGTAATTTTTTTTACATCTGTTACCTTGCTGGAGAAAATATTATTTCTTGGATGATTTAGCACTCTAGTCTATCATTTCTAAGTCTTCAGGTTCAAGCACTGTCATAAAATTTTAAAATGTGAATAATGGGTCCAGCCATATATGCAAGGGAGGATGCCCTGTCGGGCATTGATGAGAAAGGAAGCTGTTCATCCTGTGAAGGCTGAATGCTCCAGTATGGGGAAATGTGAGCCTGGGGAGGCAGGAGTGGGTGGGAGGTTGAGAGCACACTCTCATAGAAGCAGGAGATGGGATAGGGTGCTTCTGGGGGGAAATGGGAAATGAAATGTAAATGAATAAAATACCCAATTAAAAAAAAGAAATACTGAAAAATCAAGCTTTTAATTTATATATTGACAACCAATATATAGCTCATGGCTTACAATTACTTGAAACTGTTCCTTTTTAGATATTGCTAATTCTCAAATTCTGCAATTAGTTATGCAAAATATAACTCAATTTAAGAGACCATATTTTTCCTTAACTTTAAAGGAAATTTAAGAGCTTGTACTTGATTGCTTAGAACCTTTGGGGCAATGCCACAGCATATTTGTATACCAGGCAGATTATAGCCTTACACAGAAACAGTTAACCAAGAAATCTCATTCTTTACATCAACAAAATAATAATATCTTGAGACAACAATTTGATATTCCTACAGAATGCATGTCAAATTGTAAAGACTTATACTGAATGTCCTCAATTTCTACCTGTAGCACATAATGGTGTTAATCCTCAAGGACTCAAACCTAATCAATTATACCAAATTAATGTTACTCACATTTCTGATTTAGGAGAAATAAAATAAATACATGTAACTATTAACATCCTCTCAGGCTTTCTAGTTGCAATTGCTTTAACAGGAGAAGCAACTGAAAATGTCACTAGTTATTGACTACATTGTTTTTCTATGCTGGCTGTTCCAAATCAGATTAAAACAGATAATGGAACTGCATATTCAGTCAAGCATTGGAGACTTTTTGTTGACAGTTTAATATTACACATATTACTGGTATTCCTTATAATTCTCAAGGACAAGATATTGTGGAACAGGCCCATGGAACTTTAAAATAATATCTTCATAAATTAAAAAAGAGAGAGTTATATCCCCATACATCACAAATTTATTTAAACAATGTTCTTTTTATTTTAGATTTTAAAAAACAAAAACCTTGGATGCCAAGGAACTCTCTGCTGAGTATCTATGGCACACTACAGCTAGGCATACTTATGCCTAGGTAAAAAGGAAGAATCCACTTACTGGGATATGGCATGGTCCCAATCAGGCATTTAATATGGGGAAGTGAATATGTTTGTCTTTTTTTCTGCAGAATGCTGAAGAACCATGGTGGCTGCCAGAGTGATTGATAAGACATGCTGATACTAGGACAAAGAATGATGATGACCTGTGAGCTTACTGAGTGCCCTGACAGTGGTGACTGGGAAGCTTATTGGAGATAGGTTTCTGTCCCTCCTTTGCTTCCCTATATCCTACATAGGACAAACTTCCTTGCCTCAAGCTTTTAGACCTTGTGGAACAGAGAATAAAAAAGAGAAGTTATAATGATTCTTGTATTTTTCTTAAATGTGACCAGTTATTTGGATTCAATCATGGATGGGTCTAGAAATCAATCCAATATGGGAAATAACAGTCTTCATTTAGAATTCTGGTTCTGGACATTTTCAGAGACATATTTGGAAGTTAGCTTCAATTCTCCATAATATTATGTTAACAAGAGATAAAGTTTGGACAAAGTCTGGATCTCAAACAAGTGTTAGTGCATGTGTTAAGGCTCTTTCATTGGCATGTAAAATTTACTTTTGTTTCTTCAACAATATTTACCGTAAGTTGTATTGATTTTACAACTTTCTAGTTGTGTTAGTGTGTTGAAACCTGGCATGACTCTTACAGGGGTCTATCAGCCAGCTTTGTTTCATTGCCTTGAATATTATAGAACCTTGGTATTCTGGAAAAAAAGCTTGCAACTACTAGAAGAAGTGGGTCAGGCTTTAAGCAGAAGCAAGAGGGTAGTGGGCTTGATTATTGCTGGTATAATAGCTTTAATTACATTAATTGCTAGTACCATTGCGTCTACAATTTCTTTGACACAAGAAGTTAAGACAACTACTTTTGGTAATCATTTAGCAAAAATAAATAAATAAATAAATAAATAAATAAGTAAATAAATAAAATAAAGTTACTAATGTATTGAGTATGCAAGAGGATTTAGATAGGTGTTTGGAAAAAGAACAGATTGATGTTCTTTATTCTATTCAAATTGTTGCAAGAAGGTTCAGAGTTTAAGAGTAAGAAGCCAACTCAAATATCATGCCAAATACCAATGGATTTGTGTTACTTCTTAAATTTACAATGACAGTCATTGTAATAAGGAAAAACCATTAAAGAAAGTTGCAGGGTATTTGTCATAATTCTAACACCTTCCAGATGTTCTAACTTTGCATCATAAATTTATGAATTTAAAGAATGCTGCTCTGCTGAGCTTTGATGGTGCAGATAATGCTCATAAAATTATCCATGCCTTGAGATCAATATTTCCATTTTGGTCAAGCTTCAAGAACAGCATGTATAATGTGATCATTTTAGCCCTTTTTGTCCTGGGAATACTTCTATTCCTGCCCATTGTGTTAAAGTTTGTATTTAACAATATCAAGATGTTGGCAGCCAAAGTACATGACTTGAAACTGAAAATGGACTCCCAGACAGAGTTATTAAATTAAGAAGCTGGCAAGCCAAGGATGGGTAAGATACTGCACAGAGCCTTACCAACCTAAGACAAAGTACATTGCTTTTGATAATGCATATTCCATGATGGGTAAGAAGGTACTCTTGTCAGAACAACCTAAGAAAGGCTATGTCTTGTTTATGAAATAAAAAGGGGGAGATTGGGAAAGCTTTTGGGGTTTCTTGGCAGGAATCTGTCATTGGTCAAAGACAAGGAAATGGGCTGTTTGGCAGGAATCTGACATCGGCCAAAGACAAGGAAATGGGCTTCAGGCAGAAATCAGACATCAGGCTAGACCAAAGAAGTAATTTCAGGCAGAAATCTAAATCTTCAACTAGAACAAAGCAGTAGGATTATGGCATAAGAACTGCCTTTGGCTAGAACAGGGAGGCAGGCTCAGATACTTTTCTTCATGCTAATATGCCCTTAGAAACAGTGATAATGAGAGTGATCTCAGGACTTTATTGCCTTGCCTGTTCTTTGACTATATGTGTTTATTGTCCTGCTTATTTCTTGATTATTTGCATGTATTGCATTGCTAGTTCATCAACCTAGAACGGACTTTAATACTTGCATGTAATTAAAATGATATAGAATCAGATTGGAGATATATATATATATATATATATATATATATATATATATTCATTCCAGTGATATAGAATCAGAATATATAATTTCTTGACTGGAATATATATATATTCCAGTCAAGAAAAAATGTATAAAAAAATAATAAATAAATAAAAAGTGAATAATTTCTGTGGATGGACAAATGGACAAATGGATATGTATATATATGAGCAGAGAGATAGATCTTTATGGCAAATATGGTAAACCCATAACAATAGCTATGCTATCTAGAAATCACACATGTATTATTTGGATTTGCAAATCTGCACCATTTATTACTATATCTCTGTTCATGAGCTTTCATAGTGCTATGATGTAATGTGAATATTACAATAAAGTAATCATCAAACTTCTCCATCTATGAATCCTCTCAGCTACAATAGCAACCCATCTGTGCAAGGCAACATGGATGCCATGAGAAATAACCACAAATTTTTGATTGGAGTTAAGTCCTACTACCTACCTCTCACCATTATCAGGTATAAGAACTAGTGTTCATAGAGCTCAAGGACAATAAGATAGAACTTATCAATACTAGTCTGTTGAATGGCCATACTAATAAACTCAGTCTCAATTATCTATATATTAACACTCTCAGCAGTTATCAGAGAATATTCTTTATGGAGTTAATGACAATAAATACAGAGGCCTAAGGCTGAGCAATGTACAGAAAATTAGAAACTTTACAATGCGCAGATTTAAAAAGAAAATCTATATACTTGCCTCCCAGGGCTCAAGGATATTTAAGGAAGAGGAAACAAATGGATTATAAGTGCCTGAGGCATCAAATAACTAAAAGGAAATATTTTTTTCCAGTCACAATAGAGGAGTTGCACTTCTGAACTCGTTACTTTTCTGGCAACATGAATAAGAGCTGTGAATGTTCTAACCAGATAATGTTCTATAATGGAGGAGAGAAATGGGAATGAATCTTAACCTTTATAAGATGCTATATATAACTAATAGATGCTGAGAGAGATAGTGATTGAGACAAATAGATATTGATAGTTGGGTGGATAGAATGATGGATAGCTAGCTAGCAAACTTCCTTGTTATTACTACCCTTTACAGTTTATATGATGATCTACTGATTAAGTTCTAAAATATGTAAGCTCTCATATTATTTGACAAGATCTCTAAACAACAACATGCTCTAAATCCTAACATGTTAGTAGTTTCCTATTAAACCAGTTCTTGGAAAGAGGCTGGATCATAAGGGTTGGAAGATTAACAGGAACTAAAGCTTGAGACCCTGCCTCAATACAAGTGAAAAAAAAAAATGAGGAAGGATTGATTGAAGATGATGCACAGGAATTACCAAAAAAAAAAAAAAAAGAAAAAAAAAGGATGTCAAGTTTTTTTTATTCTACTTTTGATTCTAATGTGGATTGTTTTTTATTTTAGAAGTGGATAAGTACATAAAATATACTTAATATGGAGAGTGTAAATTTGCATATGAAGGCACACATTCAAGATATATGAATAGCACAAAATTTAAGTGATTTACTAAAATATGTATAATATAAATATGATTATTAAGGGACATGTTATGTTTAGGAATGGTGTTTTGGTTTTTTTGTTTGTTTGTGTGTTTATTGTTATTATTCAACTTAATATAAGCTACAGTCATCAGAGAAGAGGGAACATCCATTGAGAAAATGCTCCTATTACACTGAGATATAGGAAATGAAAGCTGTAGAGCAATTTCTTAATTAGTGATTGATGTGGGAAGTATAATTAATAATTGTATATAGTTCCATGCTGTGCTTGTGGTCTTGATTTGTAGAATGCGGGATGAGTAAGCTGTGATGAACAAGCCACAATTAGCACTCATTTCTGGTGTATGCACCAACTCTTGCTTCCAGGTTTTTGCTGTTGAGCTCTGTCTTCATTTCCTTCAGCAGTGGACTACAGATGGTGGAGGATAAGCCAAATAACCAACTTCCTCAACAACTTGTTTCTGACAGTGGTATTTAATTATGAGACTACTAGTCTTAAGTGAGACAGTCAGCGCTGCAAGCTAACAGTTTAAATATGTATTGTGATAGGAGAAAGGCAAAGAAATAATAAGAGCTTGATTCATCTAATCTATGCTCTTTGAGATATCATTAAGAAGTCTTACTCAGTTGAAAGCTAATTATAGCATAATTAAAATATAAAGAACAAACAAAAATAACCACTAAAATAAAACCAACCAACAAATCCAAGAGTTTGAACAGCATTTTCCTGCACCAGGGAACTGCTCTGCTCCCATAAAATATAAATATTAAATGAAAATCTTAGTGTTAGGAATAGGTTACTTCCCTATATGTTATTATCCAGAGAAGCACCGTAGGCAGCCCAAACAAGATGGGCTATTTTCAGTGATTCTGTTTGTCAAACAGAGATAAATAGTGAGACCTTAGTGTTTCAGACATCACACTCTTCAATTATAGGTCAGACCGAAATCCATCTTGAGCAGATCAGGAAAGTCTCTCCCTGTTGGTTAACTTTCATACTCCTGAAAATGCTATGCAGCCTGTTCGAGGAGAAAAAGAAATCCATCAGTGAGTGAATCCATGGTCAATCCTGCATGTAACAATAGAAACCTTGTCAGGTACAATATGTGCTTGCTTGTGGAAAAGTGGTGAGATTATATGAGAAACGGATCTCAATCTGGTTTAGATACCAAGATTGCTCTATATGAGGAAATTCAAGGTGGATACTGTGTACATTGTTAAAATCCTCTGTGAGAGAAGTCATCAGCCCTGTGGGAAAACATTTTGATATTATTTTGTCAAATGATCATATTGCCAAATGCTTTTGTGAAGATTTTTATTGATTTCTCAAGATTTATGTTGATATCAAGCTTAATCTGAAGCACTTCTTATTGTAGAGCTTTGTAGTTAATTCTGAATCTCATTACTCTTTAAAATACTGTGAAGACATGCTGTTGGTGCACATAGATGATAGAAAGATAGATAGATAGATAGATAGATAGATAGATAGATAGATAGATAGATAGCAAAAACATCAACACTTCAGGCTCAGGGAACATCTCAGAAGAGGGAATAGAATGTGAGAATTGGAGGAGAGGTTGGAGTGCTATGAAAGTTAGACATTTCTGTGACACACATGAACTTACCGCAGCTGAACTGAGAATCATCAGTCCTTTGCAAGCTCAAGTGACTTAAAATTTTAAGCAGAGGTTTGAATGGGGCTCCCAATGCTCCAATACTTCCTTAGGAATTGATGGAAACTGATGGCTGCGGAATGAGGAATTCCTTTATTTTTAAAAGTTCTGCATGTCCATTAGTATGTTTCTCTTAATTTAGTGGGTGCTCCTGCACAGTGCATATTGGTAGTATAAATTGGACTCAGTGGATTAAAATAATAATTTTAAACAGGCATTATGTTTAGAGGATATTGAGAGATATGTTGAGATGGAGAAGTAGATGTTTTGCCGGAATGTATGACACTAATAGCTGCTATTTATTATTTAAAATGTAATAAGTCCTAATTTTCTTTTGATGTTATGATAAAGACAATGACAGAAGTAATTTTTTGAGAAAAGAGCTTATTTAAGATTATAAATTACAGTGCTTCATCAATGTAGGCCAGTATAGGATAGTGAAGAAAGAACCTGAAGGCAGAATTGCCCACTGGCTTGCTACCCTGACAGCTGAGTTATTTCTTTTATATGCCTATGTACACGTGATCAGAACTGACATTGCCCACAGTGAGCGTTTCCCTCATGTATCAAGTTAACCACAAGAAAATGCACCCAAAAATGTGTGCAGGGAATATGACACAGTTGAGATATCCTCTTCCCATACACATCAAGAGCTATGTCAAGTTGACACAAACTAATTGCTTCAGTGTTTATTTCATTTCCCCCATGGTTATAGGATGTATAAAATGACTTTAGATAGTACAACTTCATTTATATCCCATAGACAAAAATGTTTTATAGAATAATGAATATAGCCAGAAATATAAAAATGAGCTGAAATGATTATAACATGCATTTATGTTTTAAATAAAAAACAATGAAAACAAACAAAATTTTTCCTATGCACTCCCCCAATTCTTACATTGCAGTATGATATTTATTTGTTTACAACCCTGACATACTCTGAGGTGGATTGTCTGTCAAGAATTTTGTTAGTAAATGGAGAGAAAGTGTGTGACTCAAAATGGACGTTGATGTTTAAATGTCTAAAACTTTTAGATGAGTACAGTTGTTGATTAAAAGTTATTACCTTGTTAAATTCACAGTAAAATAAGCCCAGTACAAGAAAGACAAGAAGTAAATCCCTTTATAGTTTCTTCTATTTTGGACTTTATGTTCCATACAGTTTATTTTGTATAGAATATCACAAAATCAGTAGTAACACCAGAGGGATATGGACTTTCTACTCATTCATTTCAAGAGAGCAGCACCAGCCTGATCAATATTGAAAATTAACAGTATTGTATGCAGGCATAAGCAAATCTTTGCAGGTTTTAAGATACCTATGAACTGAAGGCATAAGTCACTGAATCTGATTTACAGCAAGGCTGAGATGGTTATAAAAATTCAGGCACTCAATCCAGTATCAGAAATAACAGTCTTCATATGGAAATCTGGTTCTGGACATTTTCAGAAACATATATGGAAGTTAGCTGCAGTTCTCTATGAAGCTATGTTAGCATCACAAGAGATAAAGTTGAGGCAATATCTGAATTTCAAACAGGTGTTAACACACGTGTTAAGGCTCTTTTAATTGTCAAATTAAAAATACTTTTATTTCGTCTACAGTATTTAATGTAAGTTACATTGATTGTATACCTTCTAATTGTGTTTTTGTTTTGAAATCAGGCATGTCAGTTATAGAGGTCTATTATCCAGGTTTTGTTTTAGTGCCTTGAATATCATAGAACCTTGGTATTATAAAAAGAGCTTGCAAGCACTGGAAGAAATGAGTCAGGCTTTAAGAAGAAGCAAGAGGGTAGTATGCTTGATTATTGCTGTTATAACAGCTTTAATTGCATTAATTACAATCAGTACTGTCACCGCAATTTCTGTGACACAAGAAGTTAAGACAGCTACTTTTGTTAATCATTTAGGAGAAAGTGTTACCAATGTGTTGAATATACAAGAGGATTTTGATAGGTATTTGGAAGAACAGATTGATGTTCTTTATCCTATTGAAATTATTGGAAGGAGGTTCAGAGTTTAAGAGTAAGGAGCCATCTCAAGTGTCATGCCAAATATCATTGGATTCATGTTAATTCTAAAATTTACAGTGGTAGTCTTTACAATTAGGAAAGTTTAAAGACACTTGCAGTGTATGTGGCATAATTCTAACACCTCTCTGGATGTTTTAATGTCACATAATGTGCTTATGAATTTCAAGAATACTACTCTGCTGAGAGTTGATGTGGTAGATACTGCAGATAAAATTATCCATGGCCTGAGGTCAGTATTTCTGTTTTGGTTAAGCTTCAAGAATAGCATGTATAGCTTGATCATGCCAGCCCTTTTTGTCCTGGGAATACTTTTATTCCTGTCTATCATGTTAAAGCTTGACTTTAACAACATCATCATGTTGGCAGCTAAAGTACATGGCTTGAATCTGAAAATGGATCCCCAGACATAGTCATTAAATTAACAGGCTGGAAAGCCAAGCATGAGTAAGGTTCTGTACAGAGCCTTACCAACCTAAGACAGAAGTGCATTGCTTTTGATAATGCATATTCCATGATGGTTAAGGAAGGCATTCTTGTCAGAATGACCTAAGATAGACTCAGTTTTGTTAATGAAATGATAAAGGGGGAGAGGCAGAGAGCCTCATGGGCCAAAAACAAGAAAATGGGCTGCTTGGCAGGAATATGACACTCGCCAAAGACACAAGGAAGTGGGCTTCAGGTTGGAATCTAAACATTAGGCTTGAACAGAGAAGTAATTTAAGACAAGAAACTAAAGTTTAGGCTAGAACACGGAAGTAGGCCTCAGAAATAATAATAACTTTGAGCTAGGACAGGGAAGTAGGCTCAGATATTTTGATCATCCTGATAAACTCTTAGAGTCATTGATAACTGAAATGTTCATGTAATTGTGTTTAATGCCTTGCTTGTTCTTTCACTATTTGTTTTTATTGTCTTGTTTGTTCCTTATCTATTTGCATCTATTGTATTGCTAGATTTTCAACCTAGAACTGACCTTAATACATGCATGCTATTAAAATGGTATAAAAGCAAAAAGGAGGAGGAGGATGGGATAGGGGGTACAGGGAGGAGAAATGGGGAAAAGGCATGACATCTGAAATGTAAATAAATAAAATATCCTATAAAAAATCCAGGCATACTGTGTATCATGCAATAAGGTAATCCATGTAATAAACTGTTATACAGGCTATCACTAGTTCCAAACTGCTATATTCATACTTCATCAGAATCCTTTAAAGATGTATTTATGGGAGATAAATAGAAAAATAAAAAGATAAATAGTTTATAAGCAAAAGTCTAAAACAAGATTGAGTTTGAAATAAAACTAAGTACTTGCTATTCCCTACGGAAACCCGAGGCCAAAATATTATAAATCAGAATGCATGCGTATAATATATATAATGATATATGTAGCAGTTTAAAATATCTTATATATTCTTAATTACAGATTAATATTTGCTATTGATGTTTCTTAACTTTGTATTAAATAATTGTCCTGTAACATCTTTAGAGATATAGAACCTGCTAGTATTTCATGCAAAGAAGAACAAAGGACACCATAATAAAAGAATTATTTTACAAGCATATTCTAAAGGTGAGATATTCTAATGTTGACATTATTCCAGTTTGATATGTGAAAAGAATTAGTTTGTCACATTAAATAAATGATAGAAAGGAAAAGAAAATGAAAGTTGAAAGGAGAAAAAAGGGAGAAAGAAAAGAAAAATGAAAGAAAGAAACAAAGAAAGAAGGAAGGAAGGAAGAATATGGCAGTGAGGGTAAAGATAGTAGGAAACTAAAGAGAGGGAAGGAAAGTACCTTTAGCACCCTAGACACTCTAGGGAGCAGCACTGGGTAATAGGAGAGGCTTATTGAATAGGGTTTCATTTTACACATAGCTTTAGGTATATGCAATGCTTCCCAGAAATCCACAGGTGATGAGCACAGCATATGTGCTCTAGAAATACATAAAATGATGGTTTGGATGACTGTAGTTCTTATATCTGAAGTTACACTAAAGATGCCATGTTATCCTACTCAATCTTTTTATGAAAGACCATCTGTAAACAGAGTCTGGAATGCATGAAAAAAATATAGATTGGATTTAATCTTTGGGGAAAAAAAAGTCCTTCTTCCCTGAAGGCTACAGAAAACCTCCTTTAAAAATGAGAGAATATTCCTGACTGCTATAGGATGTTGGAGTAAATAATGGTTGGCCCATTTAACTTAACATTGCTTTTCAGTGGTAACATTTTAAGGCCATTTAGAAAACCTCCTTAGTAACACTTTTATAAACCTTTTCAGACATTTTGACCTAATTAATAAACACAATTCCTGTTTATCCATTGTCATTCAAAATTTAAAGAAAGACCAGAAATTAATGGTCTACCAAACTGTCACAGACATAGCTAAGCCTAAAATGAATTATGATGAATTCACTTATTCTCTATTCTTTTTACCTCATTTTAGTACTTTCTGTTTGTCAGTGTCTTGCTGTTCTTCTGATTTTATAGGTGTAAAGCCTTGGTTTATTTTTCTTTAAAAAAAAAAAACTGTGAGTACTCAGCATGATTCTGAGGCGCTCTTATCACTGCAAGAAAAACTGTCAGTTCTGAAACACTGCTGGGAAAGAGACTGGGCTAGAGGAATGTCAACACAGCAGTTCACAGGGAGCAGAGCAGGATCTGAGCAGGAACTCATTAATGATGGATTAAAAGTATAAGAATAATACTTTCATTCCTTACCATTTATTTACATTGAAAAATACAAGATTAAAATATAGGATTAAATACAATCATGTTAGCTCAGTTTGAAAGGAGTATTCTGTGTTAGCTCAGCTAGAAATATTTTCTTTTGCTCACTTTTCCTTAATCATATCATATCAAAACTAGATCAGACAAAACTAAATTTTACTTAAACTTTTATCCTATTTGTCTTTTCAATACCACAATAATTATGAAATATATATTATAAAATTTGAAAAAAAATCACTCATATACCTGTGTTTCTTTCTGGCTTCTACAATAGGGCATTAAACAAGTTAGCTAAGTTAGCTAACAGGGTGATCAACATCCCACCTCAACTATCTGAATAATAGTTCTCTGTTTGTTTAAAATGATTATCTCTGAAAAGTTTATCATATGGTAGTTTAGACAGCAAATTAAAATCACAAGATTGAACATTGTCATCCCTTGTGGTATTTGTACTGTTGTAATCTCCAAATAATTAAGGGGGAAAAGGAATTTCAAAATATAGAACAGAATTTAGCTATGAGGGAAAGAAGAATCATCCCCTTTGTAAATTTGTATCTGTGTCATAAAATCTCAAAAAAACAAAAAACACATTGACACTGTTTTTCTCTACTTTAGACACTACTAGTCTCAAATTAAAAATTCTCTGATTCCAGTGTATAAAGCAAGAGGAATTAACAAAAAGCCACAACAGATGTGAAATTTATCCCTCTTTAGGGACATTTATTCAATTGCAAGAATTGTATTAAAAACTTGACTAACTTAATATTTCTGATTTGATGATGCACTATGACACATTTTGTTAATAGTGGGTTGGAAATAAAAGCTATTTCGTATAAACACTTTCCAATCTAAGTGTCTCAATTCAGAGCTAAAATCTTTGTACACATATGATAATTTCCTTTCATTTTTCTATAAGTTTTAAATGCATAATTTGATAATAAATCCATACTTTTTATTTTATGATAGTTGGAAAATTGGGCTGTGATGGCAGTGTAAGTCCACTTTCTTTTGTATTTTTCCAATTAATTCATTCATTCATATGTATTCTCATATAAACATATACATATATACATATATGGAATGTGAATAGACATCTAATAATGCTGTTTTGAACATATTAATTTCATATTATGTAAGAAATATATATATATATTTGTGTTTGTGTGTGTGTGTGTTTGTGTGTGAGTGTGTGTTTGTGTGTGTGTGTGTGCGTGTGTGTGTGTGTAAGATTGAAGTCATAGTATAGTGTGGCACAGGAAGACCGCAGGGAGCAAGCCAGCAGCTGACGCTGATGTGGGTTCAATTTGTTAAATTCTCAGGTATCTTACCAGGGACATCATTCTCTCTTATTTTGTTTGCCTGAGGTTATCCTTGCCTATATGTAGCTGAGATTGCTAAATAATTTTCTGCTGTCTTGTAGAAAAATGGCAACTACTGATGCTGTTCTTCTTAGGGAGATAAGAAAATAATAGAAGAGGATCAGATCATGGAATATATTATGGGACATGTTCCTCATGTGGAGGAGAAAACAATTTTGTAGAAAAGTTTGACAAAAGAAATTTCGTAGGAAAGTTTGACAGAAGAAAAGAAACTTCTAGGTGAAAATACTAAACTGAAAGAAGGAAGAGCAGAAGGCGGAGAAGTAGAAGGAGAGAGGAGGAGTAAGAAGAGGGGGAAGAGGAAGAAGAGCCAGAGGAGGAAGAGGAGGAAGAAGAAGAAAAACAGTCAGAAGATAAAAATAGAGTAAAGCACACACCAAGTCATGTAATACTCAAGTGCAAGACTATTCTACAGCTTCAAAATACATAATACAGTTTACATCATACAGTCTACATCCATAACAACCACCTCACCAAATACAAAAGAATAGATTAAAGGGTGGGTTATTAAGGAGTAAAAAGAGTAAGCTAGCTGAAAGAAAAGGAATAAAGCCAGCAAAGTGTGCCTATAAAGCAATAGATGTATCACACATGGATTCTTTGAAATGGTTGTATCCTTACCAATAAAAATACCCTGATGCATGTATGTAGAAGTAGATATTGGTTCTCCTCCATCCGAGCAAGGTGCCCAAAGGAGAGAAGGCCAAGGGGAAGAAGGTGGCCCGGCCCCCACCGCAGTTGGTCAATATTTTGTTCGAGAAAAGGCCCAAGAACTTCGGAATTGGGCAGGACATCCAGCCATAAACAGATCTAACATGCTTCATTAAATGGCCCCTATACATCAGGCTGCAGGGGGCAAGAGCTTTCCTCTATAAGCGGCTCAAAGTACCTCCTGCCATTAACCAGTTCACCCAAGTCGTGGACAGGCAAACAGCAACTCAACTGCTTAAACTTGCCCACAATTACAGGCCAGAGACAAAGCAAGAGAAGAAGCAAAGGCTACTGGCCTGTGCTGAGAAGAAAGCTGCTGGCAAAGGCGACATCCCAACTAAGAGACCACCTGTCCTCTGAACAGGAGTCAATAGTCACCACCTTGGTGGAGAACAAGAAGGCTCAGCTGGTGGTGATTGCCCATGATGTAGACCTCATTGAGCTGGTGTTTTTCCTGCCTTCCCTGTTTTGAAAGATTTGCCTTACTGCATCATCAAAGGAAAGGCCAGGCTAGGTTGCCTGGTCCACAGGAAGACATACACCACTGTTGCTTTCGCACAGCGCTTAACTCGGAAGACAAGGGTCCTCTGACTAAGCAGATGGAAGCTATTACGACCAATTATAGTGACAGATATGATGAGATCCGCTGCCACTGGGGAGGCAAAGTCCTGGGTCCTAAGTCTGTGGCTCGCATTGCCAAGCTGGAAAAGACAAAGGCTAAAGAACTTGCCACTAAACTGGGTTAAAAAATGTACACTAAGTTTTCTGTACATAAATATAATTACAAAATTATCTTGCAAAAAAAAGAAGTAGATATTAGAGAAAGAACTTCCAAAATAGTTGTCAGTTGACTAGCAAAATCTTTGGATACCTGAGCAAGAGTCTGATCCTAAGGAGATGATATAAGAAGTCATCCAGAGTGATCTGTATACCAGTGATGACTGTGTGGCCACATACAATTGGTTCACTTGAGGTGAAAGAAAACAGAGTGTATTGGCCTCAGACTAAGTCCACTAGTGGAATTAAATAAGATAAAGTGCACTATTATTGAAAGATATAGGAGAAAACATTAGTAAAAATAATATGAGTTTAGGTGTTATTTTAAATGATACAAGTGATGGTTTATGATATTTACATGTGGATGTGAAAGTAAATAGAAACAAACTAAGCTGCCATTAATTTAAGAAATGGTTAGAAGTATTATTTATATCTTACAAGAATTTAAAGTTATTGACCTTTCAATTACCTAAGTTCTCATTCTATATATTTACTACTAAGGGATAAAAGTGTCACCCCAAATTGTTATGGATTATATCTTTGTTAGCTAGTCAGAGCACAATTCGGAGCTGTTGGAAACCTTAGAAAATTGGGAATACTAGAAGAAAATTATGTCACCTGGCACTCTATCTTAGATAGGTTGAAACTCATACTATTCCTTCTCTCACTTTTTGACTCTTGATATGATGAAGTAAAAATAAGTCCTACTACAAACTCCCAGAAAATGGTTCCACCTCACTATATATCCCCATTGACTGACTGAGGAACCATCCATGTCAAACTGTAAAACAAAATAGATCTTTGTTTTATTTAAATCGATTATTTCCAATATTTTCTAATAATTGCCTAAAGATAACTATAGTGGAAAATTTTCCCTGCATGTTGGGAGGAGCTAAGATGGGGGGAGTAAGGAGAGGAAGAGGAGGAGGGAGAAGAAGAGGAGAAGGAAGAGGAGGAACATACAAACAAACAAACAAACAAACAAAAACCTCACCACCAGATAGTTTTAGTGCAGAATTCTACCAGACTTTCAAAGAAAAGCCAATACCAACACTTCTCAAACAATTCCAAAATATGGAAACAGAAGGAACACTGCTGCACTCATTCCATGAAGCCACAGTCATCCTGATGCCTATACCACACAAATAAAAAAGTGAACTTCAGACCAATTTCCATCATGAACTTTGATGCAAAAATATGCAATATTTTTTATGCATGAAATATTTTATTTGGGTCACAGTTTAATGTAAAAGCTTATCAGTTTTGGAAAGTCAAATCATTAAAATCTTAAAGCAGTTGGTCACATTTCAACAATAGTTAGAAATAGAAAGTAATGCATTATTGCTTGCATATAAATACTAAGCTTATATTCTCCTCTCTTTCTCTTTTATAATCCAGGATTTTTTATATAGGTTATTTTATTTTATTGGTTACATTTCACATGTTATATCTCTTCCCACTTTCCATTCTGCAAACTCCCTCCCCCTGCTTCTCCAAGGGTACTCTCACACCCACCCACTTCCACCTCACCACCTTAGCGTTTTGCTACATTGTGTGATCAAGCTTCCAATGATCAAGTGGTTCCCCTCCCACTGAAGCCAGACAAGACAATCCTTTGCTTCATAAGCGCTGGAGGCATGAGTCTATCCATGTGTACTCTTTGGAAGGTGAGTTAGTCCCTGGGAGCTTTGGCAGTCTGGTCGTTGATATTGTTGTTCTTCCTATGGGACTCCAAAGTCCTTCAGCTCTTTTAGTCCTTCCCCTAACTCCCCCATTGGGTCCCTCGCATTCAGTCCAGTGGTTGGCTGCGAGCATTCACATCTTTATTGATCAGAAGGGGAACAAAATAATCACAGGATGTAGAGGGAGGGAGGGATCTGGAAGGGAGAAAGGAAGGAGAGGAAATAGAGGGGTAGGATCAGGTGTAGGAGGAGACAGGTGAGAAATAAAGAGAATCAGGGAATCAAATAGAAATATGTAGCAATGGGGAATGGGGAAATGGGGATAGTCACTAGAATGTCCCATATGCTAGGGATGCAAGAGGTTCCCCAGACCCAGTGGCATGAATGTAGTCAAAATACACAACACAGGGACAATAGAATTCTCAGAGAACATATCCAGTGGTTAATCACTGCCTCTGGTTGAGAGATGGGGCCATCTCAAAAATATTAACCCAGAATTGCTCCTGTCTAAAGGAAATACAGGAACAAAGAGTTGAACAGGGACTGAAGAAAAGGCCATCCAGAGACTGCCTCACCTAGGGATCCATCTGATCTGCAGGTACCAAACCCAGACACTGTTACTAATGCCAAGAAGTACTTGCTGACAGGAGCATGGTATAGCAATAATAATTTTGCAAACTGAACTTAGGAAGAAATCAAAAGCATCATTCATTATGATAAAGTACCCTTCACCCCATGTATACAGGGATGGTTCAATATATATAAATCCATCATCATAAGCCACAATTTAAACAAACTAAAAAAAAAATCACACAATCATCTCATTAGATATTGAAAAGAAATCCAGTGCTCCTTCATCTTAAAAATATTACAGGAAACAAGGATACAAGGAACATACTTAATCATAACCAAACCAATATATAGTAAGACAATATCCAGCAATGAAAAGAAACTTAAAACAATTCCACAAAATCCATGACAAGAAATGGCTGCACATTCTTTGCCTGTCTTTCAAAAATAATACTTGAAGTTCCAGCCAACACAATAAAAGAAGGAAAGGAGATTAAGGGGGTGCAAAGAGAAAAAGAAATAAAAGCATTGCTTTTTGTGGATGATATGATAGTATACATAAACAACGTTCCCCCCAAATTCTACCAAAGAAGTCCTGAAGATGATGAACAGCTCCACCAACATGGATCAATACAAGATTAACTCAAACAAATTAGTAACTCTACATTGTAAAATGTATAAACAGGCTAAGAAGGAAATTAGGGAAATAACACCCTTTACAATAAAAGATCTGTATGACAAGAACTTTAAGTTCCTGAAGAAAGAAATCAAAGAAGACCTCAGAAGATGGAAAGATCTCTCATGCTCACAGAGTAGTAGAATTGACATAATAAAAATGGCCATCTTAGAAAAAGCAGTCTTTTGTGATTGGCTTACCACACTCAGGATGATATTTTCTAGTTCCATCCAGAGTTACCTAGGAATTTCTGGAATTCATTGTTTTAAATAGCTGAGTAATACTCCATTGTGTAAATAAAGAACACACATGGTATTCAGTCAGTGATTATTGGATATTAGCCCAGAATCTTGAAATACCCAAGATTCAACTCAGAGGCCACATGAAGCTCATGAAGAAGGAAGACCAAGTGGTGATGCTTCGGTCCTTCTTAGAAGGAGCAACAAAATACTCAAGGGAGCAAATATGAAAACAAAGTGAGGGACAGAAACTGAAGGAGGGGCTGTCTGGAGACCATTCCACCTGGGTATCCATCCCAAGTGCAGTCACCAAAGGTAGATGCTGATGTGGAAGTCAGGAAGTGCATGCTGATAAGACACTGATATATATGTCTCCTTAGAGGTCTGCAAGAGTCTGACATATTAAGTGGCAGATATTCACAGCTAGCCATTGAACTGATCATGGAGTTCCCAATGGAGGAGTTAGAATGAAGACTGTTGGAGCTGAGGGGGTTTGCAGCCCCATGAGAAGAACAGCAATACCAACCAACCAGAGCTCCCAGGGTCTAAACCACCAGCCTGGGAGCACTTAGGGAGGGATCCGTGGCTTTAGCTGTATATGTTGGGGAGGAAGGCCCTGTCTGGCATAGGTGGGAGAAGAGATCCTTGGTCTCATGAAGGTTGGACGTCCCAGTGGGTAGGAATTTGAGGGTAGGGAGGTGGGAGTTGGGGGGTCGGTAGGGGTACATCTGCAGAGAAGCAGAGAAGGAGGGGAGAGGGGATAGGGGGTTCTTGGGTGGGGGGGATGGGGTAAGGGAATCACATATGAAATGTAAAGAAAAAGCAATCTACAGATTCAACGCAATTCACATCAAAAGTTTAACACAATTTTTATATACAAGTTGAAGAACAATTCTCAACTTCATATGGAAAAGTTACAAAACAGTAAAAGCCAAAACACTTCTGAACTATAAAAGTACTCAGGAGGAATCACCATCCCTTAACTCAAGCTGTCCTACAGAGCAATAACGATAAAAAAAAACTGCATGGTATTGGTACAGAAACAAATACATTGATCAATGGAGTCAAAACAAAGACCCAGAAATTACCAAATTACGAGCATACCTATGGTCACTTGATTTTTGATAGACAATCTAAATCGTACAATATAAAAAAAATCATCTTCAACAAATGGTGCTACTTTAACAGGATGTCTACATGTAAAAGAATGAAATAGATCCATATTTATCACCCTTCACAAAATTCAATTCTAAGTGGATCAAGGACCTCAAAATAAAACCAACCACAATAAATCTCATATAAATATTAGAGAGGGAGGTGTTGATTCCCTAATTGGTTCTTGATTGTGTCAATAAAAAGGGCAGAAGCAAATTTCAAAACAAAAGGAAAAAGGTGGCACTTCCTGGTCCCTGAAGGAAGAGAAGGGATGCAGACAAAGAGGAGGACTTTTGGTTAGGCTTTGGAACAAGTAGGGTGCAACAACCATGTAAAGTCTTAGGGCAACCAGAAACAGTGGCTTCTGCCACTGGTGGTTCGCTAAAATAGGTTAGCAGAAAAGAGTCCAGTAATTGTGCTTTCTGGCTAGTTTTAAAATAATAAAACTGTCTAATATTTTCCATCTGTAGAGCATAGGTGGACAGAGAAAGAGAACAGCCATGGTGATAGTAGCTGATGTCTTGGGGAAGGTAGACTAGATGGGTGGGGGAGTGTGAACAGTAGGTCCAGAATTTCCAGGGTTAAGGGATAGTTATGATCAAGTTGGAGAAAAAGGAACCTGGAGAAGTCAGAGCATGAGTGGTAACACAAGGCAAGGAAGTATTATGTTTTAAGCTTTACATGCAAGAACATAAGTGGGAAATATCCTTGAATACCTTGGTACAGGAGAGAATTTTTTACACAGAACACCAAGGCTCGGGCTCTAATATCAACAATAGATAAATGGAACAATATGAAACTGCAAGGCTTCTGTAAGGCAAACAACCCTGTCAATAGGTCAAAATGGCAGCCTACAGATTGGGAAAGGATCTTCAGTAGGCCTACATCTGACAGAGGTATATTGTTATACCCAGATCTTGGGATCACTAGAAGAGCTCAAAACGATCACTAATCTGATGTGGTGAGACAGTCTTTTAATAAATTTGAACCTAGTTCAGATCACAATTCATTCCTACTGCATAGGGCAGGATTGCAATACCTCATCTGGGGGCTTAGGGCATTTATACACAAGCAGATTCTGGAGTTTTAGGGTTATATGACAAGGAAAATGATAAGGGAAGTCATTTTCAAACACAATACCATCTGTTTAGGTGGCGGGTAGGATTGCACAATTGGGGAGGGAAGCTCTTTTGGCCTTTATGGTGCTATCAGAGACTAGTGTATTCACAAACTGGTCACAGCTGTCTGGGAACACTTGATTGCCCCCAAATATGGCACTTATCTCTCTAAGTATGTGTGGGTTTTCCCTTTTCCCAAGGACAGGGACCACATGCACTGCAGAGTGCTTAGCTATCCATCACAGAGGCTGCCAGTTTTGGTGACATGGGGGATGGGAATTATGGCTATTTATCTGTTCTCAGGCTAGCATTTGCAGTTCCCAGGAGGGAGTTTTCATTGGGGAGTGTGCTATTTGAATGGGGATTGCTGAATTTGGCACCAAGCAGTGCCTCATTTGAAGGGTCAGGCACCAGGAAAGAGCAAAGAGGTGAGGGGGAACTTTATGAGCAAGAACACCCGGAAATGCTGATGCAAGGGGAAGTTTTGCGAGTGGCAAGGGAGTGCTGAGGCAGGGAGGGCTGAGGCTGGCTGCCCAGCCTCTTCAGTAGCATCCAAAATTTATAAGGAACTCTAGAAGTTAAAAGTCAACAGCCCAAATAACCCAATAAAAATATGACACACAGAGCTAAAGAGAGTTCTCAACCAAGGATTCTCAAATGGCTGAGATGCTCCTAAAGAAATGTTGACAGTCCTTAGTCATCATGGCAATTCAAATCAAAACAACTGTGAGGTGTAAGATGAAAATCATACACCAATCAGAATGGCTAAAATAAAAAACAGAAGTGATAGCACATGCTGCTGAGAATGAGGAACAAGGGTGCCACTTCTTCATTGCTGGCTAGAGTTCAGTCTCTACAACTATTGCCTGTGCCCTTGGAGGTTGGAGATGAGTTGGCAGAGTCAACAGCACAAACTGTGGGAGCAGGTGAGAACCAGACAGCAAGCTCATCTGAAAGCTGCTGCAAGCTCCTTTAATACCCTCTACCCATGCCCCACTGGTCCCAAGAACACGTCTCTTCCAAACAGCAGTTCCCAACTGTCTGGCATTCTCTGCATAAGCATAGTCAGGCAGTCTTCAATTAGGTCCTACTGCAGGAGTTGCCTTTGCAGCTGTGACAGCCTGGGTGGTTAGACAGCGGCACCCACCTCCATTCCTCCTACATACAACTACTTTGGAAATCAGTTTGACAGTTTCTCAGAAAACTGGAAATAGTTCAATCTGAAGACCTACCTATTCCACCTTTGGGCGTATACCTAAAAGATGTTTCACCATCCCACAAAGACACTTTTTCCGTGATATTCATAGCAGCTTTTTTTTTTTTTTGCAATAACCAGAAAGTAGAAACAATCTAAATGTTCTGAACTGAAGAATGCACAAAGAAAATCCGTCTTCACAATTGAAAAAATTCAACTATTAAAAAACAAATATATCACAAATACTGTAGGTAAATGGATGGATCTCATCCAGAGAATATCATCCAGAGGATATAAGCCATAAAAAAACAGGATACCCATGTTACATTCCATAGACCCAAAGAAACTGGAAAAAAAGGAAGATATAAGCAAGGATGCTTGAATCTCATTTAGAAGAGGAAATTATATAGTCATGAGAAGCAGATGGAGGGACATAACTGGGTAGTAGAGTGGATGGAAAGAGGAATGTGGGTTCAGAATTCATTGTGGTGAGGAACAATAAGGATTACCAGGTAGCTATGGGAATGAATGGAAGTCTGCAATTGATAGGGCTTGGGAGATATAGGATAAGAGAGGCACCCAAGAATCAATGGAGTATCCTTAACTGTAACACATAGAATTAGGGATATGGAACCTGAACAAGATACCTCCTGTGGCCAGGCAGGAACCCCAGTGGAATGATAGGAACATCAACCCAATGATAAAACTTACAACCCTAAATTTATCCTGTCTAAAACAAATGCAGGGTCAAGGGATGGACTAGAGACTGAGGGAATGGGAATGGACAATCCGATACTCATCCCTTCGGCAAGTACCAGTTCCTGACACTATTAATGATATTCTGGAGTGCTCACAGTGCTACACATTGCTATCCTTTGAAAGTCTCCACCCAGGAGCTTATTCAGATAGCCACAGTCATTCACAGCCAAATTAAGGAGCTTGAGAACTCTTAAGGGAGAATAAAAGGAAGGATTGTGCCCTCGAAGAGGACAGATGCTTCACAGGAAGGCCAACATATTCAACTAACCTGGACACTTGTTGCTCTCAAGAGATTCAATCACCAACCAAAAACATAGTCAGGTACATTGTAAGCCTCTCTACATATATGTAGCAGAAGCATAGGTTGCTTTCATGTTGGTCCTGAACAACTGGAGCCTCGGCTATACCAAAAACTGTTGCCCATATGTGGGATAGGCTCTTTTACCTGGGATCTCTTGTCAGGCCTCAGTAGGAGAGAATGTGTCCACCATCACAGAGATTTGATGGGCCAGGGTACAATGATAGCCATGCGGCTGCCACCTGCTCAGAGGAGAAGGAGAGGGAGAAAATTTTGGGAGGGGTTGAATGGGAAGGAAGAAGTGAGAGGGATATAAAATATAAAAGCAAAATAATAATAAAAATGCACAAAATAATGTTGCATAAACACACACACATATATATATATATACATATGTGTGTGTGTGTGTGTATATATGTAAAGTTATTACACCAAAATATACCCTGATCAGTCTATATAAATGTATATTTATTTTCAGATATGACTATTCGTTATTACACAACCAATTAAGTATTCTTCTGTCAGAAAGAGAAAAATCATCATTTTAGAAATTAGGATGAACTTTCTGGCAAAGATTATAATTCTTATTTTTAAAGTGTCAATTAGTAAATATGATTTTAACCCATACTTGTTGACAAATTTTAGCAACATCTCCCTGCTTGTTGACTACATGTGTAATTATAAAAAGCTGAACGTGATATTTTTATTATCATCTTTATTATTGGATCTTTATTATCATATTTAACCCTTTGTTTAGTTCCATAAACAAAAGTTTTCTTCATAAATTTGGATGAGGAGACAAAAAAAAAAGATAAAATATCTTAAGTAAATATAGTGTTGTATTGAGCATTTGTCAACTAATAACTTTATTACCATTGAAATATTTGATAATACTTAATATAATACTTCAGAAGAAGTGTATCTAGTAAGCAGAAGTACTAACATTTTTTTCATAATCATATTTATGGAGACGACAGCCAGATATGCCACACACTCCATTTACTACTGACACTTGGATGTATATATATGTTGTGTAAAGCCCTGTAATCTTACATTTTAAATGAAGAAAAAATAGGATATTTTATTTGCTTTTTTCTTTGTTTTGTGTTTTCTATAAATTTTCTTTTCTAAAAATTGTGTAAATTTTTTCTAAAATAATTCTTTTCAGAAATTTACTTTCTCCTTTAGTTTTAGTAATGTTAGGTTGCCATGCACCTTACTATGGCCTGATTCTTATTTCTATGTAAGCTGCTTGTTGTTAGTTCCTTCAAATTATTAAACTTTTCAGTGTTTTCACAGAAAATATAGCCTACAGTGTTAGTCCTAGCCTATTTTAACATTAATGACACTTATAAAATTAATACATATATTCTTTTTATATATATTATACTTTTTATAATATTTATAAATATTATTATAATAAAAGTATTATTATACTTTTTATATATATTTTATACTTATTTGGATTTTGGAATTACAAAGACCTTAAATTTCTCCTATCTGAAAATGTATTATTATAAAAATACCATTATACTATGGTCATTGTTTTTGAAGTACTAATAACAAAAATCACTTTGAAATTAAAGTCATTAATTATTGTTTCTTTACCTTTCTCTATAAGATAGAACTTTTTAAAGAGCTTTTATAATCAAGATTTTTAAATTGAGAAAAATGTGTCCATTCTTCTGTTGTTGGATACCTGGGTTGTTTCAACCTTCTGACTATCACAAATAAGGCTGCTATTTTACTAACACAGATGGATAATTTAAAGATCATCAAAATACTTTTCTCATGGTCATCTAGATTTAAATGCTTACTGAGGAGAAAAAGAAAATAGGAAAAACAAAGAAGTCATAGAATATTTGTATTCATTGGCATTAGAAACGTGTGTGTATGTGAGTGTGTATGTGTGTGTGTGTGTATGTCTGTGTGTCTGTGTGTCTATGTGTGTGTCTCTGTGTCTATGTGTATTTCTTGCTCTGTGTGCGTCTGTGTGTCTGTGTGTGTGTGTCTATGTGTCTCTGTATTTCTTGCTCTGTGTGTCTGTGTGTGTCTATGTGTGTCTGTGTGTGTCTGTGTGTGTCTGTGTATGTGTGTGTGTGTTGTACATGATGGTAGTCATTTATATCAGGAATATTTTTAAACCATTCTTAACCTTATGAAGACAAAATCTATCACTGAACTCTTAGTTTACTAAAACGATTGGGCAAGATGGGTAGCATAAAAGAGGTTGTTCACTCCCAACCTCTCTAGTGTCCATCAGGACAGGTTTATGTGGGTTCTGGGGATGGAACTCAGGCTTTTACACTTTCCATCCATTCACTTTATTGACATCATTTTCCCAGCCCCATGATTGAGATTTTTTTATAATTTTGATCATAGGAGTATGTCTTTAGCTCAAACTTAAGTGGCAAATGTGAATATGTGTCTTTGAATATTTTATATCATCATATAGCAATAAAACACATAGCATTCATTTAATGATAATCCACCATGAATAAAAGTCATTATTGCTACTCTCTGGCAGGGCAGACAAATTTTCTGATCTCAGAAGTGGAGAAAGAATAGATGCATTTGCTCATCTATAGAAATGAATATGGACTGAAGAATGTCCAAACAACCAGATTTTAATAGCTTAGTCAAATATAAGTTATAAGTGTGTCAAACTTGGATGCCAATTACTGATTTTCAACGTTATCTGTACTCTACGTTAACAGGAAATGGATACAAAAACATTTAAAATACATGTTTTTGTTCTTAAAATTTAAGAGGTTTCCTTCTTGGCTAATTTGAGGTTGCTCAGTTAGAGAAGAAAATACACAATTTCTACGGACTAACTCCAAGCATTATTCCTGATGATATCATAAAAACAATATAAAATTAAATAAATAAGTTAAATAAATAAAAGAAAAATAAATAAACCATCAGGCATCTCATCTTCTCAATATTTAGTAAATTGAAGGACTCCTATAAGTAGTAGTTGTAAATAAAATACAAATCTTTAGTGCTAGCATTGCTTTTGGTTAATATTTATAAAAGATGTATAAAATATAGTATATACATATATATAATATATATAATATATTATATTATATATATAATATAAAAAACAAACAAAATGAACTCAGAACAAAATAGTATGAGACATATATACTATATTTAAAAAAAATCTCTCAGTTCAAACATTATCACTTGCTATTTATTCTATTACTTTGCTTTGGTATATATTAAACTATCTCATTAAAAACTACATATAACATTCTCTATAATATACAGAACAAATATATATATATATATATATACATATATAAATATATGTGTGTGTGTGTGTTTATGCATGTGTATTTGTACACAAATATAAGTAGATATATGATATATAGAAAAAATAGGTAGATGGCAGATAGATGATAGATAGATAGATAGATAGATAGACAGATAGATCGATAGATAGATACATAGATAGATATAGATAGATCGATTGATAGATACAAAGATAGATAGATAGATGATAGATAGATAGATAGATAGATAGATAGATAGATAGATAGATAGATTGATAGATACATGATACATGATAGGCAGACAGAAGATAGGCAAATATAAAATAGATGCCAAAAATATCCATCAGTAACTTACTTAAGTATTTTTGAGATAGACAGCTGAAGTTCCTGACAGGAAGAATTGATTTAGAAAGGAGAACTATCCCATTTGGTGAGGCTTCTAGGAAAAAGCACAAATAGCAACAGAAAAATCACACATTAAATAACAGAGACTCTAGCAGTATGCACTGAGCTTGCATGGGTTTATGCCAGATGGGACCCTAGATGTGAGAGAAGATGTGTACACAAGTCCTTATTTCTAACTCAGAAGCTATCTAAAATTGATAACCACTCACAAAAAAAATTAATTTTTTACAACAGTGTCTTACTGAAAATACAATGCACTCTTAAGGGTAGGTGCCATGTGCAAATATAGATGGACACTAATAAATGAACTCAATGCCATCATGGAAAGTTCTTTGTCTCCTAATGTTTGCTTCTGGATTTATTTTGATTGTCTTACTTTGTTTTGTTTTTATTTTGATTTCACTTATAAGCTGTTTGCATAGCATGGGTCTGCTTTGCTATTGGAATTCTGCTTGCATAAGTGTTTTCTCTGAGGGGTCATGCTTTCTACAATGAAACTGAAACTATCATATTTTACTATTTTTTTTTACCTTATTCTGTATTTTATGATAACAAGATGTGGTGGCTATTTCCTGGTTGTCAGCTTGACTATATCTGGAATGAACTACAGTCCAGAATTAGAATGCTCACCTGTGATCCTAATCCTGAGGCATAGTGGCTATGAAAATCTTAGGTCCAGGTAAAGTAGTACACGCCTTTAATCCAGATCCAGATGTGTTGTTACATACCCTTAATCTGGGCCACACTTTCTCCTGGAGACCTACTTAGGATATTGCGAGAAGGAGGACTTGCTCTTCTATGGCTGCTTGCCATGTAGAACTAAGCAACTACTAGGTCCTTGGACTTCCATTCACAGCAGCTACTAACCATTGTTGGGGAGTTGGACCACAAACTGTTAAGTCATCAACAAATTCCCTTACTATACAGAGAGTACCCATAACTTCTGTGACTCGAGAACACTGACAAATACACAAGAATAGTTCTATGCTGGGACTAAAAAGAAGACTGTGATATATCTACAAGTTATAAGAAATTAGGAGGGACCACTGATGTTCTGAGTTTGTTGATTAACTTGTGCATGTATCTCTACTCCACCAGAAGTTGAAATGTGAAAGAAAACATGACAGGAACTGTCCCAGAGCAGGCTCTATTTCAGTCATTTAGTCCATTCCTTGCCTCACCAAGTGTGTAAAAATATGATAATTGCTTAGTTGTGATCCACTGGCTTCCTACTCTATTCTTCAGAGGAAGAAAAAACACACAAAGAACCTATAACCTTTCAGCCATTAAGTCACCAGCCAGCCATAGGTTCAGGATTTTGTCTATAACTCAAGTCTATCTAACCACATAGCTAAAATCATAACAGTGACCTGAGTTTGTTTGCCTTTGATTTACTTGGTAATGGCTCTACACAATATTAATAATAATTAAAGAAGAAGAGATTAATTTGAGGAAGAGTTGGAAGGCATAGAAGAAGTTGGAGCAGGGGTGACAGAAATGGTGTAAATACAGAGGGGCACGAACCAGCTCATGTACGCTCTTTGGTTGGTGACTTAGTCTCTGATGTAATGATAAAAATACAGTACTCATGTGAAATTCTTAAAAAAATAAAACTTCTTAAAAAATCTTTAAAAAAAAGAAACTATGAGGGACAAGCTACACATTCTTTTGAAGAAATTTTTAAGCCATAGTTGTTTTAATATTTTTTTTTAATGTTTAGCAGGCAGTCTTCCTCCACTTACAGCAACTTGCTGAGAAAAAATGAGGAGAGAAATTTCCACTCCAAATCACAAGAGAAGCTTGACAATTATGTTTTTTGAAACAAAAGTGTTTTCTTGTTCTTTATTTTGAAATATTTCAAAGTGGAATAATATTTTTTATTTAGCTAGGCAAATTTCTAACCAATTTGCATTTTTCTCAATGCATCTTAAAGTTGTTACTTAGAATAACAAAATCTGAAATGAGATATATTTCATGGAATAAATTACACTTGTCAAGGCAACAAAAGTATTGAATATGCTAGAAAAATTTAATTACCTTGGATTGATATACAAATTGTGTTTATAATTGATCTTAGAGCCTGGGCCATTGGTGTGCTGTCCAGGAAATTTTCCTCTGTTCCCATGTGTTCTAGGCTCTTTCCCATTTGTCTTCTAATGGATTTAATGTATCTGGTTTTATGTGGATGTCTTTGATCCACTTGGACTTGAGCTTTATACAAGTCAGTAAGAATGTATCAATTTACATTCTTCTACATGTGGGCCATCACTTGAGCTAGCACCATTTGTTGAATATGCTGTCTTTTTTCTACTGTATAGTTTTAGATTCTTTGTCAAAGATCAGGTGTCATAGGTGTGTGGATTCACTTCTGGGTCTTCAACTCTATTCCACTTATCTATTTGTCTGTCTTTGTACCAATAACATGTGATTTTACCACCATTGCTCTAAAGTAGAGCTTGAGGTATGGGACAGTGATTCCCAAAAAGGTTCTCTTCTTGTTGAGAATAGTTTTCACTATCCTGGGTTTTTTGTTGTAACAAATGAATTTGATAATTGTTCTATCTGTCTCTGTGAAGAATTGAGTTTGAATTTTTATGGAGATAGCATTGAATCTATAGATTGCTTTTGGTAAGATGGCCATTTTACTATGTTAATCCTGTCAATCTATGAACATAGAAGATCTTTCTAAGATCAACTATAGATAAATTGGATCTCATGAAATTGAAAAGCTTCTGTAAGGCAAAGGATACTATCTTCAGGGCAAATAGCCATCTACAGATTGCAAAAAGATCTTTACCAATCCTACACCCCATAGAAGGCTAATATAAAATATATGCAAAGAACTCAAGAAGTTAGACTCCAAAGAACAAAATAACACTATTTAAAAAAAAATGGGGTACAGAGCCAAACAAAGAATTTTCAACTGAGGAAACTTGAATGGCAGAGAAGCACATAAAGAAATGCTCAACATGCTTAGTCATCAAGGAAATGCAAATCAAAGCAACCCTGAGATTTCATCTCATACAAGTCAGAATGGCTAAAATCTAAAACCCGGATGACAGCAGGTGCTGATAAGGATGTCAAGAAAGAGGAATACTCCTCTATTGCTGGTGGGATTGCAAGCTGGTACAACCACTCTGGAAATCAGTCTGATGGCTCCTCAGATAATTGAACATAGTACTCTCAGAGGACCCAGCTATATCACTCCTGGGTGTATACCCAAAAGATGTTCCAAAATATAACAAGGACATATGCCCTATTATGTTCATAGCAGCCTTATTTATAATAGCCAGAATCTGGAAACAGCCAAGATTTCCCTCAACAAAGGAATGGATACAGAAAATGTGGTACATTTACACAATTGAGTACTACTCAGCTATTAAAAATAATGGCTTCATGGAATTCCCAGGCAAATGGATAGAACTAGAAAATATCATCCTGAGTGATATAAGACAGCCACAAAAGAAGACAGATGTTTTATACTCACTGATAAGTGGATATTAGGCAAAAAGCTTTGAATACCATCTCTGCGGATGGACGCGTGCACACTGACCCTGCCACTGACCCGCTCGTGAGTTTTGAACCACAGAAAACCTGTTTGTGAATTTATTATGGAATGTCTAAATAAAACAAATTAACATAAAAAACAAGTAGGTGGGAGGGAGGATGGCATAGAGAGTTATCAGAGGGGAAACCAGGATGGGGGAATAACATTTGAAATGTAAATAGTTAAAGAACCAATGAATGATAAATATAAAAGACAAAAGTTGTGTTTATTTTTAAAAATCTCAAAAATAATATATTTCCCAGTGAGAAACAAACCAGTAAATTAAATGATATGCAAATACACATAATTAAGAAAATGGGCATTAATTAAGGACAAGCTCACATAATAGCACAATAATTTGTCCTCACAATAGGTTCTGAACAAAAATCTAACTGCAGATCTTATTAGAAATCCACTTAACAACTTATTTATATGTAAATGTAACCAGTTCTTGACAATCCTGGACAAAAGATAATATATTAACTTGTTCACTCATGAAAATGTGCTTATTCATTTGTATGTTTTAAGGAAGCATTTATATGTTATCAAAGAGAATTGCTTTTCTCTTAGAAGACCAACATAATTTAAGAGCACGATATTACTTCTAACACCTAGAATTATCTCTAAAATGCCTGAGATGCCAGAAGAAATGAGATGACTATACCAGGAAGAGCCTACACCCATCGGGCCAAATGAACACAGGTGTGGAGATTAATGGAATATTTAGTCTTCTTTCAATATAATAGCTGAACTGATCACAACCCTACCACATTTATTCAATATATTACAGGCTAACAATAAATAATCCAGAAAGAGGAAACATACAGTCAATGTGGATGCTAAAGTATAACAGGCACTTTCTATAGATTGCACTCAGTATCTATTTTTCCAATTTTGCTGCTTTTACTATCATCATCATCATCATTATTGCTATTTCCTATTTCACCTTACATCCTGCTCACTGCCTACCTCCCGGGGCATCTCCTCCCAGAATCCTTTAACCATTCTCCTTCTTCTTCCCCTCTGAGCAAGTGGGAGCCCACTGGATAGCCCTCCATCTTGGCATAGTCCAAGTCCCTGTGAGGCCAGGCACATACTCTTGTACTGAGGCCAGACAAGGCAGTTTACCTAGAAAATCATATCCCACAAACAGGCAAACGCTTTGGGGAAAGCCCCCATTCCAGTTGTTCAGGCCTCATATGAAGACAAAACAGCACACCTGCTATGTATGTTTGGGAAGGCCTAAGTCCAGCAAATGTATAGTCTTTAGTTGATGATTTAGTCTCTGATACCCCAAGGAGTCCAGGTTAGTTGACTCATGGTTTTCCTATGGAGTACCTATCCCCTTAGCAGCTATAATATTTGCTCATGTTCCTCCATAAGACTCCCCAAGATCCATCCACTGTTTGGCTGTAGGTCTGCATCTGTCAGAGTAAGTTGACAGGTAGAATCTCTGAGAACAGCTATGCTACACTCTTGACTCAAAGAATAATAGAGTATCATTGCTGGTGGGCTTGTAACTTGTACAACACTTTGGAAACCAATTTGGTGGTTTCTCAGAAAACTCAAAATAGTTCTACCTCAAGACCCAACTATACCAAACTCCTGGGCATATACCCAAAAGATTTTACTATCCCAGAAAGACATTTGCCCAGTATGCTCATAGCAGCTTTATTCATAATAAGCTGATACTGGAAACGACTAGATATCCCTCAACTGAAGAATAGATAAAGAAAACTTTGTACATCTATACACAATAGAATACTATTCAACTATTAAAATCAAAGACATCACAAATTTTTCAGGCAAAAGGATAGATCTTGCGAATATCATCCTGAGTGGGTTAACTCAATTCTAAAACGGCATGCATGGTATGTACTAACTTATATGAGTATATTAGTGTCAATTTTTAAAAGTAAGATACAATGTGTGTTTTGTTGTAAAGAAATGCATTCTCAAGGGAAATATTACTACTTGAGGACACAGCTATACTACTCTTGGGCATATACTCAAAAGACTTTCCACTATATCACAAGGCCACATGTTCTACTATTCTTATAGCAGCCTTATTTATAATAGCCAGAGGCTGGAAAAAACCCAGATGAGGGTCAATGGAAGAATGGATAGAAAAACTGTGCTACTTTTACACAATGGAATATTATTCAGCTATTTAAAATGAGGATTCACTAATTTGCAGGCAAAAGAATGGAACTAGAAAATATCTTTTATGAGGTAACCCAGACCCAAAAAGACACTTATGATATGTATGCACTGATAAGTGGATATTAGCCACAAAAGTTCAGAATACCCATAAAACAACTCACAGAATATATATATATGAATCTTTACAATAAGGAAGGCCCAAGTGTGAAGTCTTCAATATCACTTAGAAGGGGGAAGAAAATAATCATGGGATGCAGTGGAAGGGAGGGTCCTGAGTAGGAGAGGGAGAAATGTGAGGCCACAGGAAAGAAGCCCAGAGGGCCAGGAGAATGTAGACAAATAAGCAGCAGTGTGTGGTGTTGACCTGGGAAAACTACTAAAAAGCCACACACTCCAAGTATGTCTGAGGTTCCCAGGATCCAGTGGGGATGACATAAGCCAAAATGCTCAACAGTGGGGAGAAAGAAACTGAAGAGGTCACTTCCAGTAGATAGACATTGTCCTCAGTTGAAGGATGGGACAATCTGCCCATCTCAATATTTTTTACCCAGAACTGTTCCTTTCTAAAGGAAATGAAGGAACAAAAAATGGAGCAAAGAAGTGATGGAAAGGCCATCCAGAAACATACCACACTGGCATCCATCCCAGGCACAGACACCAAATCCTAACACTATTGCTGATGCCAAGATGTGCTTGCAGACGGGAACATGGCATGCCTCATTTCTGAGAGGCTCTGTCAGCACCTGACTGAGATGTAGATACTTACAGCCAAGTACTGGAATTAGCCCAGGAACCCCAATGATAGATTTAGGGGAAGGACAGAAGGAGCTGAAGGGGATTTCAACCCCATAGGAAGAAAAACATTATCAACTAATTGGACCCCTCAATTAGTGCCAAATATTTGGCACTGAGCCACCAAGCAAAGAATCCATGACCAGGATACATATGTAACAAAAGACCACCTTATCTGGCCTCAGTGGGAAGGAATGAACTTGGTCCTGTGGAAGCTTGATCCCCAGAGAAGGGAGAAGCTAGAGGGGTGAAGTGAGAGTGGAACACTGTCTTACCGGTAAAGGGTAGGGGGACAACATTTGGAATATAATTAAATAAAATAATTTTTAAAAGCCTTACAAAATATTTAAGACTATATGTAATGTATATGCTTAAGAAGATCAGTTGGTGGCATATTTAAATAAGAAGGGCAAGTGATAACTTCCTGATAATTCCTGCATAATGGATGTACCAAACTGAAATCATTGGTAAAACTACTATACTGGAAAAAGTGAGTGTATGGCATGTTTTGATTGTAAGACTTGAAGCATTATTCAAATATATTCATGAACTATAATTTTCAATGAAGAGAAATTATTTGGTTATTTCTTATTTGATCTGTGTTATCTAAATTGAAATGTAAATAAATAAAATAATGAATAAGAGAAAAAAGAAAAACAGGTCTAGCTAGCATACCATATATGAGTTATACTTGCAAATTTTACCTGACTAGCTTTTATTTTTACTTACACTATGAGGTACAAATGCTTAACTTTTGTATCAACCTTAAATATTTCTTCTTTTTTTTATATGTCAATATCCTAGTTTCAGAGAGATAACTTATAATTCATGCTTTGAGAATTTTCTCTGTATTTTTCACATTGTTTTATGTTATTCTTTTTTATTGGATATTTTATTTACATTTCATGTTATCCCCTTACCCCATCCCCGACCCCGCCCAGGAACCCCCTATCCCATCACCCTGTCTCCTGCTTCTCTGTATATATGCCGCTACGTAACCCCCACTCACACCTCCCCACTATCAAATTCCGATCCACTGGGGCATCCAACCTTCATGAGACCAAGGATCTCTTCTCTCACCTATGCCCGACAGGGCCATCCTCCCCTATATATACAGCAGGAGCCATGTATCCCTCCCTAAATGCTCCAAGGCTGGTGATTTAGACCCTGGGAGTTCTGGTTGGTTGGTATTGTTGCTCTTCTCATGGAGACACAAACCCTTTCAGCTCCTACAGTCTTCACTCTAACACCTCCAGTGGGAACCCCATGATCAGTTCAATGGTTAGCTGTGAGCATCTGCCTCTGAATATGTCAGACTCTTACAGAACTCTAGGGAGACAGCTATATCAGGTTCTTGTCAGCATGCAATTCCTGACTTCCACATCAGAATCTACCTTTGGTTACTGCACCATGGGATGGATACCCAGGTGGAATGGTATCCAGACGGCCCCTCCTTCAGTTTCTGTCCCTCACTTTGTTTCCATATTTGCTCCCTTGAATATTTTGATACTCCTTCTAAGAAGGACTAAAGCACCCCAACTTGGTCTTCCTTCTTCATGAGCCTCATGCGGTCTGTGAGTTGAATCTTGGGTATTTCAAGGTTCTGGGCTAATATCCAATAATAAGTGTGTGAATACCATGTGTGTGCTTTTGAGATTGGCTTACCTCACTCAGGATGATATTATCCATTTACCTAAGAATTTCTCAAATTCATTGTTTTTAATAGCTGAGTAATACTCCATTGTGTAAATGTACCAGAATTTTTGTATCCATTACTCAGTTGAAGGACATCTGGGTTCTTTCTAGCTTCTGGCTATTATAAATAAGACTGCTCTGAACATAGTGAAGCATATGTTGTTGTTATATGTTAGTGCATTTCCTGGGTATATGCCCAGGAGTGGTACAGCTGGATCCTCATGTAATGCTATGTCCAATTTTCAGAGGAACTACCAGACTGATATCTGAAGTGGTTGCACCATCTTGCAGTACCACCAACAATGGAGGACTGTTCCTCCACACCCTCACCAGCATCTACTATCACCTAAGTTTTTAATCTTAGCCATTCTAACTGGTGTTAGATGAGTTGTTTTGATTTGCGTTTCCCTGATGACTAAGGATGCTGAACATTTCTTTAGGTGCTTCTCAGTCATTCAAGTTTCCTCACTTGAGAATTTTTTGGTAAGCTCTATACACTGTTTTTAATTGGGTTATTTGGTTGTCTGGAGTCTAATTTCTTGAGTTCTTTGTATATATTGGATATTAGCCCTCTATCAGATATAGGATTGTTAAAGATCTTTTCCCAATTTGATGGTTGCCATTTTGTCCTATTGACAATGTCCTTTGCCTTCAGACACTTTGCAGTTTTATGAAGTCCCATTTGTCAATTCTTGATCTTAGAGCATAAACCATTGGTGTTCTGTTAAGGAACTTTTCCCCTGTGTCCAAGTATTCGAGGCTCTTCCCCACCTTCTCTTCTATTAGTTTCAGTGTATCTGGTTTTATGTGGAGGTCCTTTATCCACTTAGACTTGAGCTTTGTACAAGGAGATAAGAATGGATCGATTTGCATTCTTCTATATGTTGTCCTCCAGTTGAAGCAGCATCATTTATTGAAAATGCTGTCCTTTTTCAACTGGACAGTTTTAGCTCCTTTGTCAAAGATCAAGTGACCATAGGTCTGTGGGTTCATTTCTGGGTCTTCGATTCTATTCCATCGACCTTCCTGCCTGTCGCTGTACTAATACTATGTAGTTTTTACCACTATTGCTCTGTAGTACAGTTTAAGGTGAGGGATGATGATTCCTCCAGAAGTTCTTTTATTGTTGAGAATAGTTTTCCCTAACCTGGGTTTTTTGTTATTCCAAATGAATTTGAGAATTTCCTTTTCCAACTCTGTGAAAAATTGAGTTGGGATTTTAACAGGGATTGCATTGAATCTGTAGATTGCTTTTGGCAAGACGGCCATTTTTATTATATTACCCTGCCAATCTATGAGCATGGGAGATCTTTCCATCTTCTGAGATCTTCTTCGATTTCTTTCTTCACAGACTTGAAGTTCTTTTCATACAGGTCTTTCACTTGCTTGGTTAGATTCACACCAAGGTATTTTATATAATTTGTGACTATTATGAAGGGTGTCATTTCTCTAATTTCTTTTTCACTCTGTTTATCTTTCATGTAGAGGAAGGCTACTGATTTATTTGAGTTGATTTTATAACCAGCCACTTTGCTGAAGTTGTTTATCAGGTTTACAAGTTCTCTGATGGAAGTTTTGTGGACAGTTAAATACACTAACATATCATCTGCAAATAGTGATATTTTCATTTCTTTCTTTCCTATTTGTATCCCTTTGACTTCTTTTTGTTGTCTAATTGCTCTGGCTAGAACTTCCAGTACTATACTCAATAGGTAGGGAGAGAGTGGGCAGCCTTGTCTAGTCCCTGATCTTAGTGGGATTGCTTCAAGTTTCTCTCCATTTAGTTTGATGTTGGCTACTGGTTTGCTGTAAATTGCTTTTACTATGTTTAGGTAGAGGCCTTGAATTCCTGATCTTTCCAAGACTTTTATAAAGAAGGGATGATGAATTTTGTGAAAGGCTTTCTCAGCATCTAGTGAGATAATCATGTGGTTTTTTTTCTTTGAGTTTGTTTATATAGTGGATTACATTGATGGATTTCCGAATATTGAACCATCCCTGCATTCCTGGGATAAATCCTATTTGATCATCATGGATGATTTTTTTGATGTGTTCTTGGATTCGGTTTTCTAGATTTTTATTGAGTATTTTTGCATCGATGTTCAAAAGGAAGATTGGTCTGAAATTCTCTTTCTTTGTCAGTTCTTTGTGGGGTTTGGGTATGAGTATAATTGTAACTTCATAGAACGAATTGGGTAGTGTTCCTTCTGTTTATATTTTGTGGAATTGTTTGAAGAGAATTGGTATTAGGTCTTCCTTGAAGGACTGATAGAATTAAGCACTAAAACCATCTGGTCCTGGGCTTTTTTTGGTGGGGAGATTTTTAATGACTGCTGCTATTTCCTTAGGGGTTATGGGACTGTTTAGCTGGTTTATCTGCACCTGATTTAACTTTGGTACCTGGTATCTGTCTAGGAACTTGTCCATTTCATCCAGGTTTTCCAGTTTTGTTGAGTATAGGCCTTTGTAGTAGGATCTGAGTTTCTGTTGTTTTCTCTTCAGTTCTGATTTTATTAATTTGGATACTGTCTCTGTGCTCTCTGGTTAATCTGGCTAAGGAATTATCAAACTTGTTGTTTTTCTCAAAGAACTAGCTCCTGGATTTGTTGATATTTTGTATTGTTCTTTCTGTTTCTATTTGGTTGATTTCAGCCCTGAGTTTGATTATTTCCTGATGGCTACTCCTCTTGATTGTATTTGCTTCCTTTTGTTCTAGAGCTTTTAGGTGTGCTGTCAAGTTGTTAGTGTATGCTCTCTCCAGTTTCTTTTTGTAGGCACTTAGAAATATGAGTTTTCCTCTTAGCACTGCCTTCATGGAGTCCGATAAGTTTTGGTATGATGTGTCCTCATTCTCATTGAATTCTAAAAAGTCTTTAATTTCTTTATTTCTTCCTTGGCCAAGCCATCACTGAGTAGGAGTTGTTCAGTTTCCATATGCATGTGTGTTTTCCATTGGTTTTGTCATTATTAAAGAACAATCTTAGTCTGTAGTGAACTGATAGGATGCAAGGGATTATTTCAATCTTTTTGTATCTGTAGAGGCCTGTTTTGTGACCAATTATATGGTCTATTTTGAAGAAGGTACCATGAGGTGCTGAGAAAAAATTACATTCTTTTGTTTTAGGATGAGATGTTCTATAGATATCTGTTAAATCCATTTAGTTCATAACTTCTGTTAATTTCAATGTGTCTCGGTTTAGTTTCTGTTTCCATGATCTGTCCATTGCTGAGAATGGGGTGTTGAAATCCCCACTATTATTGTGTGAGGTGCAATGTGTGTTTCAAGCTTTAGTAAAGTTTCTTTTATGTATGTAGGTGCCCTTGCATTTGGAGCATAGATGTTCAGAATTGAGAGTTCATCTTAGTAGATTTTTTTTTGATGAGTATGAAGTGTCCTTCCTTATATTTTTTGATTAATTTTGGATGAAAGTCGATTTTATTTGATATTAGAATCGCTACTCCAGCTTGTTTCTTGGGAGCATTTGCTTCAAAAATTGTTTTCCATCCTTTTACTCTGAGGTAGTATCTGTCTTTGTCACTGAGGTGTGTTTCCTGTATGGAGCAAAATTCTAGGTCCTCTTTGTCTATCCAGTCTGATAGTCTGTGTCTTTTTATTGGAGAATTGAGTCCATTGATGTTAAAAGATATTAAAGAAAAATGATTGTGGCTTCCTGTTATTTTTGTTATTAGAAGTAGAATTACATTTGTGTAACTATGTTCTTTGGGAGTTGTTGGAAGATTACTTCCTTGCTTTCTCTAGGTTGTAGTTTCCCTCCTTGTATTGGTGTTTTCCATCAATTATCCTTTGAACTGCTGGGTTTGTGGGAAGATATTGTACAAATTTGATTTTTTCATGGAATATCTTGTTTTCACCATGTATAGTGATTGAGAGTTTTGCTGGGTATAGTAGTCTGGGCTGGCATTTGTGTTCTCTTAGGGTCTGTATGATGTCAGTCCAGGCTCTTCTGGCTTTTGTAGTCTTTGGTGAGAAGTCTGGTATAATTCTTATAGGTCTGCCTTTATATGTTACTTGACCTTTTTCCCTTACTGCTTTTAGTATTTTTTCTTTGTTTTGTGCATTTGATGTTTTTATTATTATTTAACGGGACGTATTTCTTTTCTAGTCTAGTCTATTTGGTGTTCTGTAGGCTTCTTATATGTTTATGAACATCTCGTTCTTTAGGTTAAGTTAGTTTTCCTCAATAATTTTGTTGAAGATATTTACTGGCCCTTTAAGTTGGGAATCTTCACTCTCATCTATACCTATTATCCTTAGGTTTGGTTTTCTTATTGTGTCCTGGATTTCCTGGATATTTTGGATTAGGAGCTTTTTGCATTTTGCATTTTCTTTGATAGTTGTGTCAATGTTTTCCATGGTATCTTCTGCACCTGAGATTCTCTGTTTTTTGTCTTGTATTCTGTTGGTGATGCTTGCGTCTATGACTCCTGATCTCTTTCCTAGGCTTTTCTATCTCCAGGGTTATCTCCCTTTGAGATTTATTTATTGTTTCTATTTCCATTTTTAGACCCTGGATGGTTTTGTTTAATTCCATCATTGTGTTTTCTTGCTGTTCTTTAAAGGATTTTTGTGTTTCCTCTTTAAGGGCTTCTACCTGTTTACTTGTGCTTTCCTGTACTTCTTTAAGGGAGTTACTTCTGTCCTTCTTAAAATCCTCCATCATCTTCATTAGAAGTGATTTTAATTCTGAATTCTGCTTTTCCTGTGTGATGGGGTGTCCAGGGCTTGCTATGGTGGGAGAACTGAGTTCTGATGATGAAAACTTTGGTTTCTGTTGCTTATGTTCTTGCGCTTGCCTTTTGCCATCTGGTTGACTCTAGTATTACCTGTACTAACTGGGTCTCACTGGAGTCTGTCTTTCCAGTTATCTTGCTTGTGTCAGAATTCCTCAGATGTCTCTGTGTTTCTGTAATCCTAAGCTCCTGGGTGGAAAAACTCCTGGGACTCAGGCCACCTCTGGGATCGGGAAATCCTGCTGCTCTGAGTGCAGTGGTTCCTCTAGGATGTCTTATGGTATGGTGTCTCCACAAGCTCAGACAAGGTAGGTGTCTGCTGCTCTGAGTGCAGTGGCTCCTCTAGGATGGTTCAGGATTCAGTATCTCCACAG
>NW_021604565.1:22182281-22219631 GCF_004785775.1 Grammomys surdaster | reverse complement strand
AGTGCAGTGGCTCCTCTAGGATGGTTCAGGATTCAGTATCTCCACAGGAGCAGACCAGCTATGTGTCTGCCTGAGTCAAAAGGACAAGGCAGGGGAGGAAGGGCTATTTTTCACATTAGAATCATTAATTTAGTTTAAGACTCTTTATTATTGTTAGTATTCTGTGTAAATGCCACCTCCACAGTTATCTGGCAACATCCAAGTATGCTCCTCCCCACAGTTACCTGGAAACACTCAGGTAGGCCTGCCCACTATAAAAGGGGTTACTTGCCCCCTCCTCTCTCTCTCTCTTAATCTCTTGATCTTTTGCCTCTAGCTTCTCTCTGTCCCCTCGCCCCTACAACCTTCCCTTCCCCCTCTCTCCACGTGGTCATGGCTAGCCTCCACTTCTCTTCTCTCTCTCTCCCTCTTCCTCTGCCATCTTCTTCTATTTCTCTCCCCCCACATTTGCCCTGAATACCCCCCAGAACTGTTTGTTCTGGTGTTGTCTGTTCTAGGCTGTACGCAGATGTCTAACAATTACAATAACTAAGTTTCTAAAATTCATTCATCAATCAATTCCTAAAATTTAATCTGGTCACACACTTTACAATATTTCAAAAGTAGACTTCCCACTATTCTCAGATTTGAGTTACAAGGTCAACTTACATTTCTATCATTTAAAAAATTGTCACCTATTCTCAAACAAAAATTTCTGTCTCTTTATTATGTCTCAAATTCATTAATTTTCTTTTACTGTGGTAAAGCGTTCAGACCTCCAAAGCACAAGCATCAAAGATGGTAAACCAGTAGTCTCCTAGTAGCCCATTATTCAGAACTCTGTAACCTGACTGTGAGGCAATCACTTTCTTGTGGGTTGAGGAATAAAATTTATCTTTTCTTTTTTATTAGGATGCATATAATGTCAAAAGTTTACCTATAGGTGACATTCTAGAACTATTTTACCAAGTTGAAATCATGACTACTTCTTTAAAAGGAAATCATCACAAACTCAAAATTTTCAAATGAAATGTGAACACTAGGTTTAACCAAAGCCTTACTAAAAGTTATGTGTGTATGTGTGTGTGTGTATTCTCTAAATTATAATGCAAGATTGAATCATGCAGAACAGACAATCTATAAAACAACAAAATTGAGTAATGCTTTACTTAGTGGTTGTGATAACCATAGCTGTCACAATAATTCCCATAATTTGATAGCAAAAGTCCTTAAAATGTACGTTGTGAACCTTTATAGGGTCACATAAATGGATCTTATACACATGTGAATGACAAAGAAAATATTAAAAATTTGGCAATAGCAAAATATTTCTGCATACTCAGGAACTAAGGCAATATACAATCAATTGAATCTAAGGCTTTTCTGCATATGTATGCTTTTCTTAACTGAACATTCTTATTATGATTTTGGTACTGTAAAGCACCCTGTTATCTCTACACTGTGCCTGACATTTCTTCATTGAGATCTAATGTTATCTGTGCTCAGATGGAGATGTTATGAATTATAGTGTTGTTCCTTTATATACAATTTCTTCCTACAAAACATAACGGTATGATTATGGAAAATAAATGTTTCTAAATTTTTGTAATCATCTTTTCTTAACATAAATATATCAAATTAGTATTTTAGATTGTTTTAAGTAACAATATTTCAGCTTAAAATTGATAATTTATTTTATACAGAGTTTAATAAAAAATTCAGTGTATTTTGGATTTGATTCAAACAGTAATGTATAAAATCTCCTTAAATATACCATACATTTATGAGAAAAAGCATTCTCACTATTTGAGATCAAAATAATAATCATCACTAAAAAGCTTTAAAGACATTGTATCCCCAAAAATAAGCATTAATTAACAGTTTACTTTTTTTCATGAAAGTACATCTATCTCATAAGTTTGGGAAAATTGCTTTAATCTTAAAAAATAATAAAAATCATAAATGTATCAAAGAAGAAGTCCAACAATTTTTGAGCCATTTTTCTTAATCAACAAATGTTTGGTTTGTGTGTTCATTAGATCCAGTTACATAACAGGAATTGGGCAAAAGTTCCTCAATAAAGGATCAGAGTGGAAACAATTTAAACAGCCATGATCTAGAGTAATTTTCAGTCACACCAAATAACACTACTTTGCTAAAAGTAACATTTCCTGCTTTCTTCTGAACTGTAAAGTGAAAATACACTAAATGATCAGATGCTACAACTGTTTGTCTCTTTAAGTTCATACATTACACATGATTTTCTGAAACATTAACTATGGCTCATTGTATTTTCTGGAGAATTCTGTTGATGCCAAATATTAAAAGTGATGGTCTATGGAAAAAGAGGGCAATTGATTTATCAACAGCATGTGTCAGAGCTGTACAGTTTGACAGACTATCAGATTGCAGGTTTTCACTGAGTAACTGGCAATACCCATTGACACTGGAAAGAGACAATACAAGGGTATGTTTACACATCAGCAACATAAAGAGTCTCCTGCAGAGATTTTCTTTTTTTCTTTTCTATATATAGTTTTGATCTTTGACATCTGAATGTATCTTTTTCATTATCTCTCTTGTCCATATTGACAATCTTTCTCTGGGGCATGACTCATCATAATTAAGTAGAATTATACATTTAGATAATACATCTGAATGTAAATATGTATATAATTACTCTAATAAAGATATGTAAGATACATAAAGTCAATAAAATAAAGTAACACCTGATTTTAGAGCTAAAATAATTTATAAAAAATGTATTGGGGGATAGTGAGAGTACTAGAATATTTAAGCCATTAAGCCTGACAGTCTGTTTCACAGAGGGAACCCATACTATGGAAGGAAAGCACCAATTACAGTGAGTTGTCTGCAAAACTCTACTTACACAACAAGAAAAAGATAGCCAAACAGTTTCTTATTCTTTGTTTCATTTGTTATTTTGATGACACAGCTTAACTAGGGTCTTATAAAGAAATGAATAACATTTAAAAGCAATATATAAATTCATTAATATTATACTAAAAGTCACTCAAAATAGAAATTAATGGTCCCAAAAAAATATTTTCATCACGAACATTGTATAATATTTGATACTATTCTAGCAGTCATTGCTTCTAGTATGTGCACTAATAACACTGTGGATATATCTTTTTCTCTAAATTAATAGCAAAGTATGCTCTTTATAATAAACCTTTAGTTTTAAAGAATAGGTACAAGTTCAAAACTATTATCTTTAGAACAGCATCATTTTCAACTATTTTTTGAACTGTCAGGTTGCATTTTCCTTTCTTAAATGAGATTTTTATTGAAAAATGACTTATGTATTTATGAATTGAAATATAATTTGTTCATGTGATCCTTGAGTAATGATCAAATTAATATAATTTTCATAACGAGATTAAATTTATCATTTATTCATATGAACACATTCATATTCTTCCATCAAGCTATTAGATGTGTGATGCATTATTCTTAACTTATTTCACACTTATGTGTCATAGACTATTAGAGGCTATTCTTTTCAATAGTAACATTTTAAGGCTGACCAATGTCTACTTATCCTACTAGTTCCTCTTCCCTACACAATAATGCCCAATACTCTTCCTGCTTGTATGAAATCATTTTTCAAATTTGTATGAGACCATCCAGTGTTTTCCTGTGTGCATACATTAGTTCACTTAAGATGATGCTCTCTGTTTTCTTCTATGTTGCTATAAATGACAGGATTCCATTCTGTTCCATGGCTTCACAGCACTGAAAGTTTCATTTTGCTATATTACATGTATCTATCTGTCTCCTGACAAATACTTAAACTGCTTCCATTTCTTAGGTTTGTGCTTAATGGTACAATAAAAAAAGAAAGCAACAGTATTTCTTACATGCCAGATTCATTCTTCCTTGGGTTTACAGCATTATATGGTAGTTCTGTTTAGTTTTACTTGCATATGTTTTAATTAATAATGTTATATAAATGTGTATGTTTGCCTGGGTGAATGTACGTGCATAGTATGCTTCTAGGTGCCAGAAAAGGTCAACAAAGGTTGTTGGATCTTGTGCACAATTATTTGTGAACTGTTTGACATGGGTGCTGAGAACCATACCCAGGACTTTTAAAAGAGCAGTAAGTGTTCTTCACTTCTAAGTCATCTTTCCATCCTTGAATTTTGACTTTTTGTTTCATTTTTAACAATATCTGTATTTCTTACCATAAGTTTACTAACTTACATATCTGCACACACATTTTGGTAAGCCAGACATGTGACTGACCAACCAGATCCAGTGCTTTGCCTAACAACCAGTCCATCTAAATATCAAAATCCCTAACTGGCCAAAAATGTAGCTTACTTTCTTAACAATGTATTCAATTAAAAATACAAATTTTCATTATTTGTTAAACAAACATTGACAAATTCTTCTTATGCAAATTTTTATTTATTAGTTTTATTACCCTGAGAATCTCTGACATAAAAAATTTACTTAATTCATTCTAAATTCAACTTTTAATTCAGCTCATATTGTTTTGTTATTTTAGACTCATGAAAGTGACTGCCTATTTAAATATATTACATATTTCTTAATATTGTCTTAATTTATCTATGTTTCTGTCTGTATTTCAAAAATAAGAGAAACATGGTGGAACATGGTGGCACATGCCTTTCCTCAAAGCAATAGACAGACAGAGGCAGGTAATCTCTGTGAGTTATGGGCCAACCTGGTCTACATAGTGAGTTCTTGAACAGTCAGAACTATGTAGAATGATCCTGTAAAAAAGCAAGCAACCAAGCAAATACAAGCAATAGATACTTAATATATATCTAGAGAGTCTTTACAGTGACATAGAAGAATAAAATAATAGAATATTTATGTGACAAATAATAATTATAGATTATGAAAAATAGATTCAGTGACCAACTATTAATTAAAACTTCCAATACTTCAAACAATTTTCAGACCATTACTTAAACTATCAAACAAATTCACAAGGTTTCAGTTTATATAAAGATAGTTAATAGGATAAGTTCAAAGATGTATTGTCTTTTTATTTCAAATGCAAGTAGTGTCAGAAGCTTGGCTGTTTTCTAAAAATATAAGTAAAAATATTTTTGACTTATTGGTTTTTTTTGTGGGACACTTGCATTTGTGGGTAGTTAACCAATTTTAAAGCAATATATTTATATTAACAGTGAGTTTTTAAAAATAGGGATATATACATATATACACATCTATATATGTATATGTATATATATATATTAATTTTATATATAGAAAAATACAAATAAAAACAAAATGAATTCTTTAAAGGCTTTAAAGACAATATCCAAGTTATATAAGAAAACAAAGTCTACTAAAATTTTGATTTTCCTTTACAATTTTTATATATGCATGAATATTTGGGTTGCATGCATGTCTGGTTGCCATGTGAATGTCAAGTACTCAAGAAGTTCAGAAGTGGAAGTATGATCTCCTGGATCTGGAGTTATGAACTTTTGGATTTTGGTAGTAGATCCTGAGTCCTCTGCAAGAATAATCATTCTTTAAAAATTAACCATTTTTTTAGCTGGCTCTAATAAAATTTGAAATGCTAGGTTTATCAAGTATAAAACCTAATTTTCATATTATCTGCCATATCTACAATTATCTAGATTTATCTCATAATAAAAAATATACTATTTTGTATGACTTTTATATAAAATACATAGATTACATTTTTCTTCATGGACATGTAACTATTGAAATGTAATTTTAAAAAGATTTTAGACACTTTTGCATAGGTAATGTACTCATACTGTTGACATACATTTCCTTATTTGATTTATATATATTTTTTCTTTTAAATATGAATAACTAACAGAATTAGATATTTTTTCTCCAACAGCCAATGTTCCTCTGTAAGTTTATGAAATCACTAGAGACTACTTAAAAAATTAAAGCAGTAGCATTGTAGTTAATGTTCTAGGCCAAAATTGTCAACATAATCATAATAGACAAGACACAGGAGAAATTTCAATGAGAGGTTTCACTTTTGTAATATCTTAGTTAACTCCTTTCTTCTACTCTGCATAAACTGTTAACTCTATTTTGACCTACTTTTCTTTTATCTATCATAGCAATCTACTCTCACCCATTTATTAAAAATATTATATTCATTCTCCAAAGTGTTACCTTATCTTAAATTTCTGAGACAAAATATCTAAACATTTACCAGATTTTCCTTAATTCTATAAACTTAATATGAGAAATATTATATATTGAAAATAAAATAATGCTTTAGCATTTCATTGCTTATTAAAAAATAAATGCTTGATTGATAGTCCTTGCCATGAGTATAGCACTTTTATAGATACCAGAGAATAGCATCATTTCAAATAGAATAAGCATTATTATATTTGTATAAACCATACATGTTATTATAAATATAATTTACATATTTTCATTAGTGTAGTTAGAACCTACATTATGTTTTTTGAATATTTAATAGATATTCTCATTGACATTTAACAGCTCCAATGTTATTCAGAGGCATTTATCAACCAATATATTATCAAGACAACTAAATATTTTTATAATTATGATTAAAACAATGTGATTACTTTTATGTGAGTTTAATAACAGGATTTTTACCAAAATATTTGAATTTATTTGTTCCATGTATATACATATTCAACATATTACTTTGAAAGAATAATTCATTTTTTTTGTTTGTTGCACAATTTTATCTTATAATCTTTCTCAAAGACATCAAACAATTTAAAGAAATTCATGTCAGCGCTAACAGAGCTGTGAGACATTCAGAGTTTTATGCATTGATCTCCAAAATGCCAAAGGGGCATTCATTCTCTGCCTCATAATTCTTTAAAGAACTAAGTTCCCATTTCTCCAGGCAGGTCCTTGATTTTTTTTCTCAGTGTTTCATTTTTAGTGTCTTGTACTAATAAGTTATATTAATTTATATTTGCTTTCATATGTGATCAGGAAATACAGTTTTACATAATTTCTAAGAAGCTTTACCAGGAATTATCCAGAAATGTTCTGTGATATGTTTTTAGTGGTATTAAAACTGTTAAAATGCAGAATGGGGTGGAAAATGTGATGCTAAGTGGAAGTTTGATTTGCTACCTGAACAATAGAGCAATTTTTTTTTCCTGCCCTTTTCTAGTTTCTCCACTTTTGAAATCCTTTTGCATCAAATTACTGATTTTTGTGAATATTACCCATCTATCAATAACTACATTCTATTATGAGGAATATGAAATCAGTATACACAAAACAACAGTTTACAAAGAATAGGCATTTAAATCAAGAGAACCACATCAGTCTGAAATATTATACTAGTATTTAATATCCTCTATTTTCTTCAAACATTTATGTGATTGTGCATGTTAATCTTCCCTTTTCATATTGTTCACTCTTCAGAAGACTGAAGAGTGTTATTTAGTATAGTAGTTTCACAATGAAAATTTGTGTTTTAATACTTTGATTGAGTTAATATTATATTTGATATGCTCATTTTCTGTTGTAACAACATTATGTATTTCGACAGTAAGACAAAACACATTGTTAAATTTTATAAAGTTTATATTTCAATGAATGTTCATGCAGAAGTAAAGATAAGTTTTTATTTATTGGGTTCAGTGATTCTGGCTTGCATGTATCACTCTAATGAAGCATAATCTATAAGATTAAAAGATTATAATATATAAGATGTCCACATGTATTTATCTAAATACGTTTTTAGGGTTTATTTGTGGAAATGTAACTGGTACTTTTTTGTTTTAATGATTGTCAAAATGATAAATGATGCATTTTAGATCACTTAATTAATCCTAAGTAACTGAAAAATGGTATATATCACTAATGATACTGAGAAAGGTACTTGCAAGTACCTATGTAGTAGTAATATAAGATGTAATAATTCTGTGATGAAGAAGTGGATTAGAATGATCAATTGTTTCAGAGCAAATTTCAAACAAAGTTTACATTTGCTTTTATTAGTAGCTTAAAATTATTTAATGTAGGGATATCAAAGCGATAACTAATAAACAAATGTTTGCAAAAATATAATATTGGGAGAAAAAGAAGATTAAATGCTTTTTTTTAAAAAAAAAGTTATATTTAAATTACTAATTCAACTCTAAAGTTGTTTTCATTTTTGGCTGAATGTATTTGAAATTGTAGCATGGGATAGAGAGAGTCACAGGTCTGTCTTGGAGGCCTGGGTCAAAAGACAGCAGTTAAGTTTCTGGTACATACCTGCTCCCAACAGTAAAGCATGTGCTTCAGCCTACCCACCCCCACCCAGCCCACACCCAGAGACAGCTTAAACTCCAGTAGTTCTGATACCACCAGGATCAGTTGAGTGTCCACAGCATCAATACCTAGCCTAATTGTAGAACCCCCACCAGGACCAAAGGACATAAGAGCTCCTGTCTTGCTGGACTCACATCTTCACTCTAATCTTCAACTGCCACAGGAAGCAGTTCATGTGATCCAACACCTCAAACCCCTCCATACCTAGAGTCAGTTTGACATCCAGGAAGTTAGCCACAGTCAGGTTCACAGATCAGGCACTCCAGACCCCCACCTACACCCAGAGATAGCCTGATCCAAACTGGTCCAACATAACCAAGCTCACAGGAGGTTCAGACTCCAGTCACAGATAGCAAAGCCAGTTAAGATCAGAGATAACCAGATGGAGTCAAAGATGCAAGCATCTCCAACAGAATATACAAGATAAAAGAGAGAATATTTGGCATAGAAGATACAGTAGAAAACATTGATACAACAGTCAAAGAAAATACAAAGTACAAAAAGCTCCTAACCCAAAACATACAGAAAAATTCAGAACACAATGATAAGACCAAACCTAGGAATAATAGGTATAGAAGAGAGTAGATATTCACAATCCAAAGGGCCAGTAAACATCAACAAAATCATAGGAGAAACCTTCCCAAACCTAAAGAAAGAGATGCCCCTAAGCATATAAGGGGCCTATAGAATGCCAAATGTATAGGATCAGAAAAGAAATTCCTCCTGTCATCAAATAAACAAAACACCAAATGCAGAAAAAAGAAAGAATATTTTAAAAGTAAGGGGAAAAGGTCAAGTAACATAAAGGCAAACTTATCGTAATTGCATCAAACTTCTCACCAGAGACTATAAAAGCCACAAAATCCTGGACAGATGTCATACAGACCTTAAGAGGACACAAATGACAGCCTAGGCTGCTATACCCAGCAAAACCCTCAATTACCATAGATGGAGAAACCAAAATATTCCATGACAAAAACAAATTTACACAGTGTCTTTCCACTAAACTAGCCCTACAGAAGCTAAGAGATGGAAAATTACAATACAAGGAGGGAAACAACATCCAACAAAAAACATGAAATTAATTTTCTCACAACAAATCCAAAAGAAGAGAACCACACAAACATAATTCAACCTCTGACAACAAAAATAACAGGAAGAAGCGACCTTCCAGTGCCTCCAAGTCACTTCACCCCCACTTCTCCTCTGCCCAGATCAACCCCCTCTGACTTTGCTCAGAAAAGAACAGGTTTCAGAGGTATATTACCCAAACAAGGCTTTAAAAGTTATAGTAAGACCAGGTACATATCATCACATCAAGGCTAGACAAGACATTTTCTACAAGAAAATTCCATCTCTGACCTCTTGAGATGGATTAAACTCAAACTACATATCTATGAAAAGCAATATGGAAAATTATCTTTAGGTTACTATTATAATGTACATCTGAAATATAAACAGTTTATTTATATATTTAGGTTTTACATCTAAGATACTACTTGCAAATAGTCACAATAGAAGTAAAACCTGTCCAAATATTAAAATACTTTTGGTTTTAAACATTTGAAGTAAGCGAAATATAAGTTGTATTTGAAAAGTCAAATTTGAAGCCTGAAAAGGCTGATTATGCCTTTTTCTTATTTGTTGTTTCTAAATACAAATACCTTTCTAAATTACATTGCTCATTATATTTATTGCACATTTATTCACGATTTAGTGATTTTTAAGGAGCTAAGCATAAACTACTATGAACAAAGGATTTTAAAACAATAGTACTCTATAGTCAATGAGTGAAACTTAGTATTTAGAGATCTGAAAACTTATAAAGGAAGGCCCTTTATGTCAATAATCTTTGGTTACTTATTTAATGAGAACATTTTCCTAACTAACAATACTAATTTAAAGCCATAGCATGGCTATTTTGTGATATAATCATCATTAATATGACTAATAATATTCTTTAATTATTTTATATACTAGGTTACATATAATATTTATGTCAAAATATTTCAGTGGAATGAGTATAATAAATAATAAATTCCAAAAAAAATTATTCAATGTCGCTTGTAGATTCTCAGCCCTGCTCCTTAGTTTTAAAATCCTCTTTGATCCTAGTTTCATATTTATTTTTTCTATTTCTATTATTGCTACAGTTAATATTCATTCTACTATATCCTTATACTGTTGCCAGGGTAATATTTTTCAAACCATTTTTAGATGAAATGATTTAAATGATACAAGGGCTTGTATCTGTCTGAAATGTGTCTATTGTCTCTGTATCAAATGGTTTAACTAATGATGTTTCTTTTATATATCTATCCATTTATCTAAAAGGAAATATAGATTGTTTATATAATATCACCATGATACTAGAAGTGTTTATATGAAAATTGGTAGAACAAATCTATTGTGGCTTAGAGAAGAACAGACATTTGTTCATTCGCACACACACAAACACACACACACACACACTCAATCACAAAATGATTTAGGTTTCAACTACTGACCACCTATATTAGTTAACTGTTGAACAAAATACTTGACTTATTTTCCTTGAGTTTCTAATTTTCTAAAAATCTGAATAGAGTTAGCGATAATACTCCCTTTTATCATTTTGATAGTATTTAGATGAATGACATACAAAATAATTTACATACAAAATGTATTTAACATGCATAACAGTGATTTTTGTCTTGTCATCAAACATGCAATCATCTTTTTCTATTATGTTCTTAAAAAAACAGTTCAGAATTAAGCCTAATATTAACCCCTTATACTGTCATCTAGGAATGATGGCTAGCCTCCCCTCGGTTTGCTTTATTATAATGTAATTAATAATAGACTACTAGTCTAGTACAGATTTTGAAATATTTTCTCTAATTTTGTTCATGGCATACTTGGCACAGAGCGTTGTGTCTATTTTAACATCATTACTAATAGTATTCTAAATAAACTTCATGATATCAATCACTTGAAACATTACTTAGCATTTTCCCTTCCAGTTGAAAATACTTCTAAAATAAATTTAGTTATGTCACATTGCTTCCTAATAACCATGAGGATAAGAATCTGAAAAGAATATAACTAACAAGATACACTGACTTCCTTAATAGGTAGTACATGAGTCCTTATATATCTTCCTAAATTTAGTCTGTGTCACAGGTTTTTTTTTCAGCAGAATTAATGATTTTTCCCTGTTTAACTGCTGTATTATGTGAGAGAAGATACATGGTGTTCTTATAGCAGAGTCATCCATCTCTTGCTTATTGAGACCATGAAGAATCCTTCAGTTGTTTACTGTTCCTTTAAGCTCATAACTCATATGGTATTAAGCACTAAAAATAAATTTACAGATATTAGCAACAACAAGAATTTCATAAGGAGTTAGAATAACAACAAAACAATAACAACAACAACAATTACTACTACATCAACATCAAAAAACAGAAAAAATATTTATCAAAATACTGACAAAATGGTCAATTATATTTAGTGACTATATCAATATATCTCACAATAATATATTTTTTGTCAATTGAAAGTATATTCCAGTTGCCTGGGATGGTACTTAATCATTGTGAGACCTGGTTGTACCTTCAAATGTCCAGACTATGGGTTTTTAAAAGCAGAATCTACAACCTGGCATCTCACTTGGCAGCCTTGGGAAGCTTTGCTGAAATAAGCAGTTTAAGGCAATCAGTTTTACAGAAGTGAAGGTAACTCAGCCAGGACATCCTGACCTTTGGTTCCTAGAATAGGTTTGGATAATTTTCCAGGGGACTTTCTGTCAAGGATATTAATTTCTATCTAAGTCTGAAATGGCTTCAGGAATTATACAAGATGGAGGAACCACTGTACTATCTTGCCACGGCACACTTCACAGATTTTCTGGTTAAGTTATCCCTGGTGTTCACGGATGTTGATTCAACCTACTTGAAGTCATATTATGAGAGTATTGTAAAAATGAGAATATACAATAGGTATTTTGATAATCTGTAGTTCTGTGGCACTGCCATTTGAAGTAAAACATAACCTCTGAACATTTCAAATTATAATGTTTGCTAGTTAGTATAAAATATTAATTAGATCTTATGAAATTTTAGTAGGCATTCAAAATATTTGACTTTTAATGTTTTCGCATTATACATCATTGTGCGTATTCACCGCCCTGTCATTTGCACATATTCACTCTATCATTACTCATTATCATTCCTTGCCCTAGCCCAACTCCTGCCGCATCTTCTGAAAGACTCCTACTGCTTTAATCTTTTTATGCATACAGCAGTTTTAGATTAATTAAGTTATGTACATAGTAGGAGCCTCACATCTATTTGTAGTAAATTGAACACTAGTAGTGTTACTACATTTGCAGAAATTTAATAGTATTGTTTCTTTACTGTAAGGACTATATTTATTTCAGTACAGTGAGTGTTATTTTCCTGTTTACGAGCTGCAGAATCTGAAAGAAGATGCATCATATTCTTGGCACCATCCCTGTCTTGCTTATGGAGACCAGGGAGACTCCTTCAGTTGTTTGCTGGTAAACAACTCATGATTTACATAGTTCAAAGTGAGAACTGCGAATGATACAGGGAGGCAGGAGACTGGTATCATGTCAATAAATACATTTATAAAAGCTTTTGTTACAGATATAATTCTCATTTGATATTAGTAGGAATGAATCATGTTTAAATTTTTCAAAGATTAAACTTTTAAACAAGTAGATCTGTACTTATATTTACTGTGATTTAAAGTTACTATGGATTGCACAGGTTAGTCCAAGGCTTTCAGAGATGCCAATGTTGGCTTCCCGAGTAATGTTATCTCTTATTTGTATTGCTTTGTTTGGCTGCCTTAAATCTTTAAAGGTAACTATTGTCCAGTTTCTATTTTTGTTTGACTAGTTGTTTGTAATTACATTTGGACTTTTGTGCTTTTTTTTCTTCTCAGCTTTTTTTGATATTTTAGCTCATGCTATCTGTCTTAGTTGTTTTTTTGTTTTGTCTTGTTTTGTTTTGTTTTGTTTTAAGATCTGTTGTTAATTTTTCTGAATCTTCATGGAGTATGATGAATAGTTTTTCTCTTTTGATTCCTAAAATATTGTCTGTGGATTTCCAGAACGGTCACAGTTTGTCCACATTTAGGGATTTTGAATTCACCATCTAGGTTTTTTTTGGGGAACAGATATCCATTACTCCCTTACATTTGGAAGTCATTGGTTATTTCTCTAATGAGGTCTGTCTTTCCATTCTTTTTCCTGTTTGTATTTTTTTCTTGTTTATACTCATGTATATGTCAGTCAATCTGATGGTGTGTTATAAATATATGAGTTTTTTGTTTTCTTTTACTCTGTAATATTTATAATGAGTTTTATTTGAGTTCCATGGTTTATTCTACAGGACCAAATCTGACTTGAACCTCACCTAGTGAAATTTTTATTTTACTAGTAGTATTCTTAAACTTAATACAATCTCTAACTATTTTTATAACTCTTATACATTGGTTTGATACTTTATATTGTAGATATAATTTTTCTGACCATATTCAGTTGTAGTTTTGAATTCTCTTACTGTACATGTAGTTTCTCCAGTGGATGTTTTCTGTTATTCTGATAAAACTCTATGACCAGAAACAAATTATAGAAGAAAGCATTAATTTTGGTTTATAATTCATGAGGAAGGCATGACAACAGAAGTCTGCAAAGGTAACCTGAAAGCTCATATCTCTAAACACAGAGAGAATAAAAGAGAGTGACCTGGAAGTGTTTCAGGAACATAAACTTTCAAAACCCACAACCAATGATATACTTGCTGTAACCAGAAAAAACCTTCTAAAAGTTCCATAATTCCACAAAAAGTTCCATACAACTTTATGCTCAATGTGCTCAACCACATGATAGGATTATGTGTTCAACTATGCAAGCCTTAAGGAGACATTTCTCATTCAAGTGACCAGAGAGTCTTAATGATTATCTTAGATTTTGTTTCATATGTTATATAACATTTAAATCCTATATAATAATGTTTGGAAACTGATTTTGTACTTATCATTTATTTTATTGACTGGAATATCTCCATTTTTCTGTTTATTTATTTATTTGCTTTATAATTTTGGATTTGAAAACAGAGCCTTTCCTCACAGACATTGTCTACCAGTTTCATAAAATAAAAACGTTTTTTAAATCAGACAAGTAGAAATCTAGGAGACTGAGAACTCTACCATGAAAACACCATGTCTCTATAGCCAGAAGGCAATGTCTTAATTAGGTAACCTTTCAGGTTCCTTTAAAGAATCTTTCAGTCTCATTCCCCCTCTAGTGTCTGATTACAGTACTATGGACAAATTCTCCAGTATGGCTACTCACAACTGTCTTTTATTCCCAGCTGACAGAAAATTACAGGGAATATCATACTGCCATCATTGTTCTTAGTAAGATAAAATAGTTGTATTTCAAATTAAAAATAAACACCTTAGTGCCAACATCTGAACTAGAAGATTAGATGTATATTTCACTGTTCACTTTTTATCAGAAGGAAATTGCATGAATTCTTCTTTCCCTTCTGATTAAAGCCTTTGGCCTTGATAATAGGATTAACACAGCTGAGATGAAATGGATGTTTTGACTACATTATGTGAGACTTTGTACTTATCTAGAGTGTGGTAACTTCACAAGTACTTTTGTGAGGTTTTCTTAAGACTTTAGTGTTGATAGAATTTTTGTAAGTGTTTCTATTTCTGTGAGGGAGTGAAGTCTAGAGTTTTTTATTCTGCCTAATTTTTGACATCACTCAGAAAAATCTTAAATTCAAACTTTAATCCAAAGAAACAATACTAGGTTATCCATGCATATAACAACATTTCCATTATTTTTTTATTCAAAGGCAGCTCATGCTGTAAAGGATGTGGAGAAAGGGGAACATTCCACCAAAGCTGATGGGATTGCAAACTAGTGCAACCACTATGGAAATCAATATGGTGATTTGTCAGAAATTTAGAAATAGTTCTATTTGAAGACCCAGCTATACTCTTCCTGGGCATATATACAGTAGATACACCATAATATCAAAAATGACATGTTCACTATGTTCATAGAAGCCTTATTCCTAATAATCAAAATCTGGAAGCAAACCAAATTTTCTTCAACCAAAGAATGGATACAGAAAATGTGTTTCATTTACATAATGAAACTATTAAGCTGTTAAAAATAAGGACATCATGAATTTTGTAGGCAAATGAATGGAACTAGAATATATTATACTGAGTGAGGTAACCCAGACTCAAAAATATGTATGGCAAGACCCTAGTATGGCTGTCTTCTGAGAGGTTTTACTAGCAGCTGAGTGAGACAGATACTGTCACACAAGCATTTGACTGGGCTGAGATCAGGGATGCTTATGAAAGAATTAGGAAAAATATTGAAGGAACTTAAGAGAATGGCAATACCATAGGAAGATCAATAGTCAACTAACCTGGAATCCTGAGAGCTCCCAGAAACTAAACCATCAACAAAGGAGCATACACGAGCTGTTCTGAGCCACCTAGCAGATATTTATCAGAGGACTGCCTTGTCAAGCCTCAGTGGAAAAGGATACAACTAATCATGTAGAGACTTGATGGCCCAGGGAAGGGGGATGACTGGGGGTGGGAGGAGGTCACCATCTCAAAGGCAAAGGTGATGAGGAATGAGGGGAAGATCTCTGCAAGGGAGGCTTGAAAGCTGAGGCTACATTTGATATGTTAATAAATAAAATAAGTTAAATTAAAAATACATACGTTTAAATAGTGAGACTTACTGTGTCATAACATAATTTCTCAATTTATCATATTTATTAGTTATTGAGAATTTCATACAATGTATAGCCATATTCTTCCTAAATCTACTTCAGTTATCTAATCTAAACAATTATACCATTTTTTTAACCTATCAAGCCCAATTTATGTTACCCATATACTCTTGGATGTATATCGTTGACCAGAAGATGGTTAAGTCAAATGGGTTCTACTCTTCATGAAAACTCTCCTTCTAGCACCATCTATTAACTGTCAGATCCTTAGCTGAGGGTGGAACTATATGCTCACTTCCAATCTTCATGCTGGAATATCACTTAGACTAAGGTTGCATATTTCTTCTCCTTTCATTCTCTGTCTGTCTGTCGGTCTGTCTGTCTGTCTGTCTGTCTGTCTATCTATATATATATATCTATCTACCTATCTATCTCTAACTCTGTCTCTACATCTATCTCTATCTATCTATCTATCTATCTATCTATCTATCTATCTATCTATCTATCTCCTGTCCCTCTCTTACTGAAAATAGATTATTCTCTCATATAATACATCCTGACTAAACTTTCCCTTTCATATACTCCTCTCAGCTCTCCCATATCTTCCATCTCTTCCAGATCTACTCCCCCTCTGTATGCTCTTCAGAAAAGAGCAGGCCTCCAAGTCAGAAGGCCAAACGTAGTCACATTTACTGTAAAGTTATATGTCCAGTTGTGCTACAATGTCCAGAAAACACATCTCCTTTCATCTATCACCCCTATATTGTGCCATCTTTTAATTCCCTCTTTGAGATTTTATCAAAAATTGTAAATATGATTGATATAGTGAACTGTGATTATAGCTGTGATTATTATCAGAGAGTAACAATAAATGATAACACAGGCATTAGCCATTTATGACTGTGATTAAATTCCTGCAACTTATTTGTTCATTTTCAAATTCTAGTAAGCTCACAGAGTTTGAATGCTTTAAAATAATTTTTTCAGTGATGAACATATGAAAACTCTCAATGAAAAATATTATCAGCCTTCAAATTAGTAGTCATCTTTTACAAAAATAAATTCATTTTGTATTTGTTTTTAGCTATGGGGTTTGGTGTTATAATGAGCACACTAAAATTTTACATGTTTTAGTCTATTGTATCATAAACCATTAATCTCCTATTAATTGTATTACAGACATTTTAGAGAGATAAAGGATGATATTTCACATGAGATGAGAAGTGTCATTTAAAGATTCTTAGAATATAACTTCTAAATGATTCTCTCCTTAAGTGTTCCAACTGCTTTTCTGTGCCTGAAGCTGCTCCCTGTCAATATTGCCATCTTATATCTACCCTACCTTCTTTATAAATTACACCTGACCACTTTCACTTTCTTTCTAGCTCAAAGGTAGCACTTAAGTTCATACATAAATTATGTTTTTAAATAACGCCATTATAGTATCATGTAATGATTGTTCTGTAAATGTATGTGAAATATGTTATTTTAAAAGTATTTAACTTCATTATACATGTTATATAACATATGTTATTATATTGCATACAAAGGACAAACATTTTCAAATTCTATGTCTTAAAATACTCTTGTTTGAATATAAGAAGAAAGATACTGGCTCTCCTTTTCTTAGTAGTAGGCAGGCTCATATTAACTAGTTTAATACAATTCCTCACCACATCTAAAACAGTGCCATTGAAAAATAAATGTTCTTATCTGACACCTGCTGTGGTGATAATAGATTTTTAGACTGAGGAAATTTAAAATTATTGTCCCATAGCTTTGAATATAATTTTTACCATACAATCCATTGCATGGGTGCTAAAGTCAGGCTGTAAGAACTTTCGTAGCATAGCTGTGGTGTGATATTTACATCCGGTACAGACTTTGATCAGATGTTGATTTTTAAAATAATTTGAAGTTTATAAATCATTTTATATTCCGAAGTCTTATTTAAATACATTTTTAGTATTTACAGATTCTGGAAGGGTACAGAAAATACTTACAAGATATTATTCCTACCATCATACCAAGAAAATCAGTAAATAAATTAAAAATCATCTACTGTTTTTAGACAATTTGGAGTCTATCATAAATTGATGTTCCTAAGATTTTGACAACCACAGAGAATCACAGTTTTCCAGGAACATATGATGCTAAGAAAGAATGTCAGGATGTTTCAAAAACTATGGTAACTTTGAGTTCAGTAGCAGAGAGTGAATAACCCCTTCCCTCAATGGACCCTCCCAATTCTAAAGTTTTGAGAAATTGTCTTATTCTCCTAGCAAAAATCAGAGATGTTTTCCATTATGGCTAATGGGCAAGTCACCATTTTAAAATGTGTAAAGATTATGTTGTTTTGTGCATCTCTACCATAGGAAATTATTTTGTCATGTTACTAAAAGAAACTGAATTCTTATGTAATTTAATCCAAAACAAATGGTAAATAGCATGATTTTAACCTTATCAGTATAAATTTTCGCCATAGTAACTGTTCTCTATCAAATAATAACTTACTTTCAAAAGAAATTACAAAATGTATTACAACAACCATAACTTACACCTTGATAATCAGCCCAAATATATATATCTTGCACCTTAGGTTGAGAAAGAATTGCAGAAATTGCATGCTATGGGGAGTCAGAAGACAGGAAATCTGTTGTGAGATTGTGTCTACAAGAAATGATAAGGAAATTATATTCATGATACCTTAACAATACACATTCAGAGGCAAAGCCCAAACAACTACGGCACTGATCTGCTTACGGAAACCTGCAGATGTGAAATCTCATGCAGTCCCAGGCCTAGACAAAAAATTGCAGGTAAATAAGTGCTAGTTATACAGGAAAAAATAATCTTCCCTTCTCTGGATATGGAATCTTTTATGGATTATTAATTACCAAATATTGACTTCTGTTTTATTTTGTTTCATTTTGCTTTGCTTTGCTTTGGTTTAGTTTGCTTTTTTAGCCTTAAACTTTATATTACTCTGTGTGATACTGTTATTTCTATCATTTGTTTTTATACTAACATAGGATGAATTGATGCAAGCAGTCACTAACCTTTTTCACTGTGTAGAACCCATTCCTGTAATATGATTCTCTTTTAATTTCATTGAAAAATAATTTATATTTTGTTGTTGCTATATACTCTTACTTATATTAGTTATATAATTATTTACAATTTCCATTTAGAAGGACAGAAACTGAAATCCCTTTGGTCTAAAGAGTGTTTTTATACTTTGATTCTCCTTCCTTGCATTTCTTCTACTACCTGCGTATTTATTCCTATAATCCACCATTAATTTCCCATGTCATCCTAATGGCACTTTTAGCAAGTTTCTCCTTTGGGCTTTCTTATGAAGTTGGACCTTCCTAGGGTAGCAAGCTAGCAATCCATAGAAAGCCTGACAAGAATTTTCACGAGGGACCCATAGCAGAAAGGATGTGAAAACAATCTTGCTGAAGTCAACATAGATTTTGTATGGATTTGCTGCACTGTAGGTAGTAGGGCCTCCAGAAACATGTGCATAGCAAAATTTCTATTAACAGCCAAGTGTGTAAAAGAGCCATGAGTCTCCTTTCTATTTTATATTTAGTCCTATTATTAAAACTTCACCAATACTTCTTTAATATAGTGATTTAAGTCTTAGCTACAGAAATGAGACAACTAAAGGAGATCAAGACAGGTACAAATTTAAAAGGAAGAAGTAAAAATACATTCATTTGCAAATGAGAAGATAGTATAAATAAATTTAACTCAGAAATTACTTCACCTGAGAAACATTTTTTAGCCAAGTAGTTGGATATAAAACTATCAAAAATAAGTAACCCTCCTATAAACAAATGACAAATGGACTGAGAATGAAATAAAAAAAAATATTGATTTCACAATAGCTTCAAGTAATAAAATTCCTTTAAGTAACTCTAACCAAGCAATGAAAAGACAGTGATGGAAGAAAGTGAAGAAGATATCAGAACATACAAAGATGTCCCCTGCTTATAGATTGATAGGAATAACATAGCAAAATGACAATCTTACCAAAAACAATCTACAGATTCAGCACAATTCTCATCAAAATTCCAACAGAAGGCTTCACAAATTTTGCAAGGGAAATGTTTTTGCTCCATATGGAAACATTCAAAACACACACATACATACACACACACACACACACACACACACACACACAAGAGCAACAACAAAAACAACTAAAAGGATAGTTAAAACGATATTAAAATATTAAAAGAGTTGCTGTATTCCTGTAGTTTCAATATGTCCAATTTAAAATTGTATTCTTGTACGGAAGAATTATAGAAAAACAAAAATCAATCAAACAAACAAACAATTTAAATAAATCTTGCATGGTTTTGACACAATGACAGACATGTTGATCACTGGAATATAATTTAAAACCAAAGGATAAAACCACATATACATGTGAAGGACTCTGAAAGCTAAGGTTAGAAATCCCGGTGAACCTAAAGGCAGGGAGGAGTTTTACTTGGTTCCCAGACACTAGGATCCTGACACATGGGGCCACAGCCCTCCACAGATTTGTGACCATCAGTCACAATGTCCCAAGCCTCTCTACAGGTATAGGACATAGCTGCAGGTCATGTAGCCTCAAGACAGATCTCCATTTTAATGAGGTACCTAAAGGATTGAAGGGCTTAGCCAGTTAAACTTTCCTTTCCAGCTGCTTCTCCCTGCAAGAGATATTTAACTTCAGGCCTGCCCTGAGAAGTAGGATATGGTTTTACTCATCCACTTTCCACCATAACAATAAATACCTTAAAACCATGGACTGCCTCTTTTTCATTAGGATCTAGTGAGCAATGGAGAAGGCTTTCACTTATAGAGCCACATCTAATCTACCATTCAAGGCCTCTCTGTGCTCCCAGCCATGACCACCAAGCCAAGCCAGTTGCCTGCCTACAAGCCAAGGACTCGATCCCCGTGGGATCTAGTTGGAACTCCCTTCTTTATCCTGTAGGCCCCAGGCTAGATCTAGTCCACAGGTCCCCACTTCATTCTCAGCTCTTGCACGGATGTTGGTGCCTGGGTGCCGAGAGAGCCTGAGAGCCAGACAGCTGTCCAGTGTCTCAGTCTGCACTCCCCACCCCCAAAGCAGTGTCCTGCAGTTTCCTCATAGCCAGACACCCGCTCAGAGCCTGCGTGGGGTAAGCACAGTCAAAATTCCTGTGTCCTGTCTCCCTGAGCTGCCTGAGCCCTGTCTCTGAGCAGACATGAGATCCCAACTAAACCTACACGTATGTACACTTGATTTTCAATAAAGAAGTCAGGAATAGACACAGAAGTAAAAGACGTTATCTTCAACAAATGGTAGTGTGAGGCTATGGAGCCCTCACCAAAAGTGACCTGTCAGGACTGTCCTCTGAAAGGCCCAACAAGCAGCTGAGTCACATACAGATATTTGTACGCAACCAATGGACAGAAGTTGCTGACCCCTGTGGTTGAGTTAAGGAAAAGCTGAAAGAAGCTGAGGAGTAGGACAATCCTTTAGGAGGACCAGCAGTCTCAATTAATCTGAACTCCAACATACACCGGCTGATATAAGATCCCCAACACATATACAGCAGAAGACAACAGGGTCTGTGTTCAATCAGAGATGATGCACCTTACCCTCAGGAGACTGGAGGCCCCAGGGAGTTTAGAGATCAGGTGGGGTGAGGGGTAGGGGTAGGGCAGCTTTGTGGAGACAGGATGGGTTGGAGGTATGGGATGTGGAACAGTAGAATGGTGGACATTGTGGGGGGAGGAATAAAACCTGTAGTGTAAAAAATAAATTAAAAGAAGAATATCATTTTAAATTATGAATAATTATTACTAATTTGAAATGATTTGTCAATTTAAAAAACAATGAATTATCAATCTGTTTTTTAAAAGAAGCTATCTTTAACAAATGGTTATTTATATCAGCATGTAGAAAAATACAAATAGTTCCATATCCATCACCCTGCACAAAACTCTAGTCAATATCCATCAACAATATTTACATAAATACAGATGCACTGAACATGAAGTAGGGAACAGTTTTGAACTTAAAACACAGGTGAAGGCTTTCTAAACAGGACATCAATGGCACAGGCACTAGAATGTACAAGTAATAAATGCAACCTCATAAAAGTCAAGAGATACTATAAGGCAAAGGACACCATTAGTAGAACAAACCTGCAGACTTCGGGATGGAAAAAGATTTTCACCAACTCCAAATCAAATAAAGGGCTTATATCCAAATATATAAAGAACAAAATATATAGACACTAACAAAGAAAACATTCCAATTCAAGAAATGGTATAGAGACCTAAGCAAAAAATTCTCACTATAAGTATCTTAAATGGATGAGAAACACTTGAAGAAATGTTGAATATTCTTAGCCATCAGGAAAATGCAAATCGAAACTACTTTCAGATTCCAACTAACATGCTTAGAATGGCTAAGATCAAAACACAAGTGACAGCTCATTTTGGTGAGGAAGTGGAGCATAGGGAACACTCCTCCATTGCTGGTGAGATTGCAAACATATCTAGACACTATGGAAAGTCCTCAGAATATTGGGATTAGACCTACCTCAAGACTCTTCTATATCACCATTAGGCATATACCAAAAGGGTCCCACCACAAAGACAGTTTCTCACCCATGTTCACTGGAGCTTTATTCATAATAGCCAGAAGCTGTAAACAACCTAGATGCCCCTCAGTTGAAGGGTACATTTACACAATGGAGTATTTCTCAGCTGTAAAAATAATGACATTTTCAAATTAGAAGGAAAATGAATGAAAGTAAATTATATAATATATACTCATATTATATGTAATTATTTATGTAAACATATAATACGTATTGACTTATTAGTAATTAAGTTAATGATAACCAAGTTAAAATCTGTAGACCCAGAGATATTAAATAAAAATGATGAGTCTAGAATGGAATCATGGATCTCCCTAGAAAGAATAGATTTTTAATATTAAATTGGGGTCAGTTGGAGATGGGATCAGGAGGGATCACCTGTAAGCTCTAGTATCTTTAGTGTGGAAAGGAATTCTGCAAGCTACTGAAAGAGAAACGTGGGCACCAAAAGAACCTCAAAACCTTTAACCTGCAATCTATCCTGCTTGAAAAGCATGCTAGGACAATAATGGCACAGAACTTCTGACAGTAGTCAACAAATGTAAGATTTGTCCTAAGCCCCACTAGATGAGAAGAAACTCATACCTGTCATTGCTTATGTAATCAAGGACCAGAGACTAGATAGCTGAAAGACCTAGAGTAAAGCCAAACAGGAATGGTCAAAAGCAAGCAAACAAACAAAACAATAACAACAACAAAATAAAATATTCCTAATGGTATTGTGCCATATTCCTAGGTCAGTGTCTTAAACAGTCATCATCGGAGAAGCTTCCTCTCATATCAGAAGGAAATAGATGCAGAGACCTACAAACACACATATTAAAGCAGGGTAAGGCAACCCAGTTTCAGGAAAAGGGTCCCCAGTGCAGTCTAAAGGGTCAGAGACATCTCCACCTCCACTGCTATAAGTCCCAAAAGAACACCAACTACACTATCATAATGTAAATGTAGAGAACCTAACTCGAACCCTTGTATATTCCATGATTGTCATTTCAGTATCCATGAGACTCTACAAGTCCTAAATAGTTGATATCTGTTGTCTGTGTTTTCCTGATGTTCTCAGCCTCTCTGGATCCTACAGTTGTTTCTCTCCCTTTTCTGCAGGGTTCACATAGCTCCATGGGAAGAGACCCAATGGGAATCTCCATTTTTATGCCCCTCTCCCTCTCCCTCTCCCTCTCCCTCTCCCTCTCCCTCTCCCTCTCCCTCTCCCTCTCTCTCTCCCTCTCCCTCCCTACCCCTCCCCCTAACTCTTCCCTCCCCTCCCCCTCCCCTCTCCCACTCCCTTTCCCTCTCCCTCCCCCTCCCCCTCTCTCTCCCCCCTCCCTCCCCCCTCCCTCTCCCTTTCCCTCTCCCTCCTCCTCTCCCTCTCCTCCTTCCCTCCTAGTCCCCTTTCCTTCCTCCCCCTCTCCTCCTTCCCCTCCCCCTCCCTTCCCCATCTCTCCCTCTCCCTCTTTCTCTCTCTCATTCTGCCCAATGTTTAACATTGGTAAACTGCAGATAAAAGCCTCCCTGCTTACCATTGACTAGACACAAATCTATGAGTATATAAGAATAAAATTAGGAATCATTTTAACAAGTAAGATGTCCCTCAACTAAAGAATGAGTAAAAAAGATGTTATATCTTTACACAATGAAGTATTGCTCAACTGTTAAAAACAGATAACATCTTGAAATTTGCAGGTGAATGGATGTAACTAGAAAAATATCATCATGAATGAATTAACCTGGACCTAGAAAGAGAAACATGGTATGCACTCAGTTATAAGTGGACATCATCTATAACATAAAGATAATTAGGCTACAATAATACACAGACTCAGGAAAGTTAAATAACAAGGAGGGCCTAAGAAGGATGCATTTATCCCATTGGAAAGAGGAAATAGAATAGTATTGTGAGTAGATTGGGAGCTAGAACAAATGGAAAGAGGAAGAATCAAGTGAAAGAAAAGAGGACAAGAATATAAGGAAATATAACTAGAATTAGAGGGAATTTGGGGTGGTGGGAAGCTAATGTGGAAACCTACTGAAATAGAAACTACCAGGTCTCTATAAGGGTGATACTAGCAAGGAGTCCTAGTAATGAAGGATTTGAAATCTGATTTAGCCATCTGCTATAACCAGACATGGCTTCTAGTTGTAGGACTGGGACACAAACCAAGCCACAAAACCTTGCACCTGTAATATGTCCTGCCTTCAAGATGTGCTGGGAGTATGGTGGTCAATAACTATTCTAAATTGTGGCCTACATCAGGAAAGGAAGCCTATGCCAGACAATGTCTGCATGACCAAGAACTGGAGACTGGATAGCCCAGGGATCTGTGATAGAAAAATAAATCAGCAAAATTATCCCTAAAAGAGGAAAGAATATATTTTCAATAAAAAATTGCACTGAGTTCTTATGTCATTCTATAGTTTTAGGATGATAATAAACATAATAGGAACAAAAAGGCATGTTAAAGATATATTTGCTAGCAATTTAATGTGTTTTCAATAGATGATAAAGAATACCTTAATGAATATAAAATTACTTTAAGTTCATCAGTAGTTTTATATGTATGTAGTACACATCCTATTTTGCTTTCATTGCATTTTAATTAACTTATTTGGCAACTATTGTTTCATATAACTTTAGAATACCATGAACTATATCAGAAACTATAAATAACACATAATAGAATGTATTTCCATGATTTGGTGTTCTATCTACTCCTTTTGCAATCCACAGAAGTAACTGTGTGGGAAAGAAATTACAGTTACATATTTGACTAATTCTCTATAATGTCAGAGAAGAACTCATTCATTATGCAAGATTTCTCAATATAATATTAGTTTGAGAGACCAATTTCCAGAGTAATGAGAATATGCTCCTTTCTAACTACTAGAGCATACATGGAAAAAAATTAACGTTATAAATTCTAATTACTGTGATTACAAAATGCTGTCTTTTTAAACATTTTCAAAATCCTTTCATTGTACTGTACATTGTTCTGTGCATATTTATCTGTATCTATATCTTCCATTGGGCAACTGTTAACTACTAGAGAGTAAAAGGCCTATTTCAAACTGGTATACAAGCATTTGTTATTCTTGTAATGGTAGTGTATATGCTTTAATCTTTATACCTGTAAAACAAAAGATATATCTATTAAGTATTTTTTTATATTTAAACATGTGAGAGTGTGTGTGTGTGGGGGGGGGAATAGAGGCCGCAGCTGTGGAGTCCCAGTGGGTTTCCACACTGCTGCTGGCCCCACATGCAGGAGGAACTTCTATGGTTCCAGAGGCCTGGAGGCCTGGAGGCGGCAGGCCCCAATGACACGAGGAAGTCCTTGGTTCCAGAAAGGTTTATTGTCATGGTGGATGGTGGATGGATCTAGGTGTACCCCAGTAAAACTCAGGGCAGTCACGAGTTATATAGGGAGGGAGAAAAGGGGAGGACCTGGGGAGGCATGCTTAATTTGCTCTGCCCTCTGGCCTTCAATAGTATGTAAATCCCTAGGCCCTGAGGCCTCTAGTCTTGCCCTCTACCTGTGCACTTTGGGAGGGGCTGTCTGGCCTTCATTAGTATGTAAATCCCTAGGGCCTGAGACCTATAGTCTGGCCTATGTGACTGAACAATGTAATTCTATGGAGACTGGACTGTTTTTCAGGACCCCTGGGTTCTTGGACACTCCAAACTCCTGCCGGTTCTCACGCAGAGTTTCGGGGTTCTAGGCAACTGCTCAACCATGACCCAGGATACCCTTATACAGTCCCACAAGGGTGAGGACAGGAGTTTGTGTTCCAACCTCTGGAGCTATACAGATACAAGCCGGTAAGTTGTACCCTACATGGTGTAGGGAACTAAACTGATTTCCCCTTCAACAGCGCTTAGCACTTTTATCCACTTAGGCATCTCCACAGCCCCAATGAATATAAACTCTTTTAAGGTGGTAGATAGGTTTATGTAATCTGTCAATACAGATAGAAACCAGAGTATGCTAACAATATACATGTAACATGTAAACTAAGACCCCCAAAGTTATATCATTTTTTGTGTTGATGAACTAAGTTGATTCAAATGAAAAGTACCATTTTCATATAGGACAAAAAGATAGTACATATCAGAGAGGATGTCTGGGTATTGTAAGAGCCCATACAGTAATGTAAACTTCTGGAGAATGACAATATCATTATGTTTATTGTGTAGATATTATCAAATCGAATTGTGAATCAATTTTTCCTGTCTCTACATATGAAGAAAAAATAATGACTTCCATTGAGATTATTTTACATATACCTTGTAAACCACCACAAATCTTTAGAGAAATGTATGTATAAATACACTCTACATATTTATTCATTTATTAGGTTTTAGTCTATTATTTCTTGCTACACAAAATATATTGAATTATTGCAACAATATCCAAAGAGTCCTCTGCTTACTTCTTGGTTTTCTTACTACAGCATGCAGAAGACTGTAAATGAATTCTCCCATGTTCAAAGGGAGAAAAGTACATCCAAATGGCTTAATCTATACTAACCCAAGTTGAAAAAATAATCATGGTTCATTGACAACTATTTGATACATTTTAATTTTATTTCATAAGATTATAATATAGGAGCTAGAGAGATTACTCAGCAGAGAAAAACACTGGCTGTTATTCCAAAGGATCGATGTTTAATTCTCAAACCTCACATGGTAGTTTGCAACTGTCTGTAATTCCAGTTCCAGGAGATCTGTCATCTTAACACAGACATGCATCCAGGCAGAACACCAATGTATATAAAATAAAAAATAAGTACATAAATATAAAAACCATCAAAAATTATTATCGTATGACTACACAATATCTCTTTTTCTGTTCGTACCTCCAAAACTTCCAATATAACCAATCCTTGCTGTATTTCTAATTCATTTTTTATTAAATAACTAGTCAGTATAGCCCTTCTTGGGGAGAAGCAGATGCTAAGAAAGAAGATGCTAAGATGCCTATACTATATTTCTCTTTTTCAATATTTCTTTTTTGTCTTTAGTTCTTTATGTAGTTGAGCTTCCTTGGCTCCTATGCTCTACAAACCATGTCAATGCATTTATTTTTGTTGTACTTGTTTAGCTCACATTTAAGCAGTTATGTTAGTAAGACTTTATAGGTGTAATTTTTAACATTTCTGGAAATATAGTTTATTTTTATGGAAGCATGGTCATAACATGAGGGCCTTTCTGTAACTAAAATATCTACCTAGGGGAAGAAATAAAGCATCACCTAGTCTTTTCCCAAAGACTTAAAGGCAAACTGCGACACAAATCCACCAAATTTAAATCTAAAAATCAATGAATATATTGAGTACCTTTCAAATTTTAGATAGGTTTTACATACATGGATATAGACACTAGTTTCTACCCAACTGTACAAGAAAAGCCTTGTCAATGTTAATGAGGATTATTTCAGTACCTATATGTAGATACTCTTTCTAAGTTTCTGAGACAGTAGGAAACAAATGAATACTTAAGCAAGAATCACAAGAATATAGTACACTACACTAGAGCCTCTATTAGTGAGTACAAAGCCATCAGCTATGCTAGGTGAGATAATCTTTCGCATACACAACATGGCTGAATTCAAGATGCCATTTTCTTGCCTCAGCATATACTCACCAGTTTCCTCTAAGCCAAACAATATCTTAATACTATACTTTCTCTGAATACTGCTGCCCTAAAGACCAAATGTCTAACATGTTACTGTTTATGGGATTCACTAAAAACAAATAAATCAAAGAAAAATATACAATCTACTTAGAACGTTAATGTTTATGTATAAAATATCCCTGATATGCCTTTGTTACACCTTTCTCTATAGTACATTTTTCAGAGAATGGGCTCTTGGGCAATAACTGCATCATGAGAACTATAGTTTAAATTACAGTAGGTGCTGATCATTTTATGACATTATTGGTATTGGGTAGAAAGTGAAAAAAAAAAGGAGATACTAAGGAAATTGCTACTAATGTGAGTCTGTAAGCATATCCCTTCTACCTGTTTCTCCATACTGATTTCCATGGTTGCCCCTGTCTTTCTTCAACGATGAGGTTCTTCCTTTCTACAAACTAAAGACTATCTAGCCATGGACTGACGCCACTGAAGCTGTGAGGCAAACTGAATCTTTCCTTCTTTGTGTTAATTTTATCACTGATTTTGTCTTAATGCTGAAAATTAACATATTTTTACACTCATGTATACATACTCTGAATTTTAGAATCCCTTGCAAGATCTGTCTTAACATAACTTCTCATGTGATTCATATTGTTCTCTATAGTTGATGAATGTGAGTTTTAACTGAGTATTAAGACTTTTGATGCAATTTATTCATTTTAAACAAAAAGTATTTTCTTAGGTTCATGGTGGAAGATGTTGGACATTGAATCACCTCTAAGAAAGGTAGAGTCTTTGTAGCACCATGAGAAGATTGAGACTAGTTTCAGAGTGTAAGACTCTGTATCCAAAGCAAATTAAGGCACAATTGTTTCTCATAATACTAGAAAAGCCACTTTATTAACCAGCTGCATAGTCTATTGAAAGTAGATATCACTAAAACTAATTTCCAAGATTACAAAAACAGTTATATACAAGATTTTACCTTTTATACATTGCACTGATATAGGATGTTTCTCTGTATGTGGTAAACCTTACTTATCCATAAAATGAAAGTATAAGGACTTGTGGTCAAGTTGCTAGGATCAATACTAGTATGTGATTATGTTTTGATCACAGTAAAACATATTGTACAAAACTACAACTGCAAGATTATACATACTCAGATTTCATAATGCCCTCACCAAATAACTACTAATTTTCTTTTCTATTCTATTCTATTCCTTTATTTTATTTTATTTTATTTTATTTTTTTACAGGTTCCCCTGTTTATTGGACATGTTAACAAAAGTAGTATAGTCAAAAAGACCAGAGCCCATGTCATTTTCCAACTCCTCAGAATCTTCCTTGGCTTCCACTTTCTTCTGCTCTGTTGCTTCAGCAGCAGTGGAATGGGCAGGGCCAACCACAGGTTTTCTAGAGCTTCTGGAGCAGGCCCACCAGCCACTACATTGCAGATGAGGAGGCAGCCTTTGCAAATTATCCAGGACAGATTGGTTCAACAATGATACCAGCTGCTGTAATGAAGGCATTGATTGTATACTCTGTAACCATCACCTTGTTGTTGTAGAGGATGAGGACAGAATAGATGCAAGCAAGCTCGGAGACAGAGGCCATGTTTCCAGCCGCTATCCCAGTGATAGTCACCAGATGAAGCAAGGACCTAATCCCAATGTGGTCTTAGCTTTCTCAGAATGACTGATCACCTTGGAGCAGTCTACTGACAAACAAACTTCCAGAATTCAAACTTTTGGGGAACATACTCTAATCATATTCAAATGCTGGTAAATACATCTAAAGAGTCTTAATAAAGTCTATATTTATTATGTTTTACTAAAATAAGTTTTGGAATGCAGATGAATTTCACTCTATACTTTGATAAGTTTCCAACGTAAATGCATGCTCAGTCCTCATAATATTCATATAAAGTTTGGGATCCATTACATGGAATTTAGCAAATGAGATTCCAAAATCAAAGTACGTATGTTAAACTAACATGTGACCCAGACAATACCCTATTGTCAAGTGAGAATGGTTGCATGGTCTAAACTCTAAAGACATACTGTGCTTGGTTTTGATTTTTAAGTTTTCCAATTTCAATCTATTTTACTTGGAGGATTTTATTAGATTTTTAAAATCAACTTTTTGTTCTACTTTAAAACTGTAAGAGCAATAAGTATCTGTCACATTTCTGAACATTGATTGATATACTTTATCTAAAATGCCTAATGCAGTGTTTGAAATATATTTAGGAATGACTATTAATATTGATCATTACTGGTGTCTTCTACACTAATATAGAAATAGCTTGCTTTCCTTTTAGATATTATTCAGTATTTTTATATTATTTATGAAGTAACATGTGTTCACTGATAACACTGGAATAATTAACATTGCCTTTTCTTGCTCTTTACTTAGTTTTTTTTTTTTGACACTTTTCAATTCCTCTCTTCCATTTACCTATAAAATGTGAAATAGCTATAGTGGATTATAGCCAACCCACTGGATTGTCATATATTGGTAGTTACTTTATCAAATTATGTTTTGTGATCATTATTACTTTGGTATTACCATTCTATATTAAAATTCCATGTGCTTTTTGTCACCTGTAGTTTGTATGTAAATTAAAATACTACTAACTAACAATACATGTTAAGCAATGTTATTGGTTACCTTTATATGAATATATGTTCTTGTAATAATTTATATATTCAATATATTAGTACTAGAGTAATATTTCATATTATTTATTATCTATTAATATATTATACATATTTAAGAGTGAACCATTTTATTCTTATCATTAAATTTTCATTTAGTCCTCTGATAATTTGAAATTACAGACTTTCTTATACACTTAGTTTTAAATTTTTGAATTTGTAGAGATATCAAGTGGAATGATGGTTATCAGCAACTGAGGATGTTAAGTAAAAGACTAAGGATATGCTGATAATGGATATAAAATTTCATTTATATTAAAAATAATATTAAGGAAAATTTTATACAACATAATGATATATTAAAACTACTTTAACATTATTCGTAACATTAGTATCAACACTTTATTCACTACTATGGATAAAAGAAGACTTCATAATGTTAAGCACATCTCAAGACCAAGATGAGAGTGATTATCATCTCCATAATTTATACAAGTTTGTGATTTATTTAAAAATTAAGTCAAGAAACATTTGCTGACAGGAGCTCAGTGTAGCAGTCCCCTGAGAGACTCTGCCAAAGCCTAACCAATACAGATGCAGACACTCAGACAACTATTGGATTGAGCCAAGAACACCAATGGAAGACTTAGAGGAAAGACTGAAGAAGCTAAAGGGGTTTGCAACCCCATAGTTAGAACAACAATATCTACCAACAAGATGCCACAGACTCCCCAAACTCCCAGAGACTAAACCACCAACCATAAAGTATACATGGAGGGATACATGGCTCCAGAAACCTGAGAGTCAAAAAATGAAATGAAATAAAATAAAATATATCCAAATAAATAAAGTAAAAGAGACTGCCCCACATAGGGATCCAACCCATTATATAGTCACCAAATGCAGACACTGTTGTGAATGCCAAGAAGTACATACTGACAGGAGCCTGATATAGCTGTCAACTGAGAGGTTGTACCAGAGCCTAAGAAATACAGAGGCACCCGCTCACAGCCAACCATTGAACTGAGCATGGTGTTCCCAATGGAAGGGTTAAAGAAAGGACTGAAAGAGCTGAAGGGTTTGCAGCTCCATGGGAAGAATAACACTATCAATCAACCAGGTGCTCCAGAGCTCCTAGGGACTAAACCACAGACCAAGGAGTACATATGGAGAGTTCCATTGCTCTAGCCACATATGTATCAGAGGATGGCCTTGTTGGGATTCAATAGGAGGAAAGGTCCTTGTTCTTTTGAAGGCTTGATGCTCCAATGTATGGGAATGTGAGGGCAGGGAGGTAGGAGTAGGTGGGTGGGTGGAGGAACACCCTCATACTCATAGATGCAGGGGTAGGGGGTGGGATGAGGGGTTTCTGGAAGGGAAATCAAGAAAGCGGATAACATTTGAAATGTAAATAAAATATATCTAATAATAAAAAATATTAAAAAATTAAACTATAAAAACAAAAAATATTAACTTAAGCTCTGTGTTTTAGTATTCTTAATCTAATATGTATTCTTGCTGCTTGTTTTTGATGCTACACCTCCCCATAAATTTCAGTCTTCTTTAATATTTTCCTTATTTATCCATGTATGTTCATGTATGTATGTCTTTGTTTCTTTTAAACAAACTTTAAAATAAAAAAATTTAAAAACTAATTTTCATAACACCAAATTGAGAGGATTGTAGATGTCAACTATGTCACCATCATTCCCTTTCCTGCTTTCAATTTTTTGCTGCTATACTTTCAAACTTATTAATTTCTTCTCTACTTATTAATGTGTAATGTACACAACACTGAAGCACAAATGTACATGTGCAAACCACAACCTGAGTCCATTTAGTGTTATTCATAGGTGTATGGCCAGGGCTTGGAGTTTGATGTTGTATACAGTAGGTTTCTCTTAGCATCCATTGATAGTCTGTGGCTCTTCATCTAGGGATGGCTCTGTGTAGGACTTGAAATATTCACACTGCCTTATGATAAATGTAAAAGAGAATGGCAATTAATAAAAATAAATTTAATTTTTACACATTAAACATTCAGGAAGGAATGTTTCTTTTTGCAAATCATAGAGGCTACACATTGTTTAAAGCCATGTGTCACACAACTTAAAAGTGCATGTGATAACATATGTGCTTCACTTCTAGCTTCTTGTTTCAAAATTTTAAAAAAATGATGTATATGAAAACATTTCTGTGTTTGAAATGCATATAAAATGCGCAAGTAATATTTTACAGATGGAGAAGTCTATGTGTAGGAATGTATATGTGTAAACACATATATTCATACTTAATAGCAATTAATGAAAATATGAATTTGAAGGAAGACAAGGAAGGATATATTTGAGAATTTGGGAAAAGGAACAATAAGATAGAAATTATGTAATTATAATCTGATAGTTTTGAAAATTTTATTTGACCACACCTACATTCAAACCAAATTGTTTGACTACTTAGAGGATACTTAGTATTTTGTTTGTTTTGTTTTTTGCTTATTAGATTTTTATTGCTTACTATATTTATTTATATTTCAAATGTTATCCCACTTCCAAGTTTCCATTCGAAAAACCCCCTGTACCATCCCCCCTCTACCCTGCTTCTATGAGGGTGCTTCCCCACCTACCCACCCCTACCTCTCTACCCTACCTTTCCCCTGTACTGGAGGATCAAGCCTCTACAAGACCAAGGGCCTCCTCTCCCACTGATGCCCAATAAGGCCATCCTCTGCTACATATGCATCTGGAGCCATGAGTCCCTCCATGTGTACGCATTGGTTGGTCGTTTAGTCCCTGGGACCTCTGGGAGTCTGGTTGGTTGATAGTGTTGTTCTTCCTATGGGGTTTCAAACCCCTTCAGCTCCTCCAGCCCTTCCATTGGGGTCCCCAAGCTCAGTACGATGTTTGGCTCTGAGCATCGGTGTTGGTCAGGCTCTGGCAGAATCTCTGAGTACAGCTATACCAAGCTCCTGTCAGCAAGTACTTCTTGGCATCAGCTGTAGTGTTTGGGTTTGATGTCTGCAGATGGGATGGATCCCTATGTAGGACAGTCTCTGGATGACCTTTCCTTCCATCTCTGCTCCATTCTTTGTTCCTACATATCCTTTAGACAGGAACAATTCTGGGTTAATATTTTTGAGATGGATGGGTGACCTCATCCCTCAACCTGGAGCTGTGCCTATCCTTTGGATATGGTCTCTACAGGTTCTCTCTCCACTTTGTTGGCTATTTCAGCTAATGTCATTCCCGTCGGGTCCTGGGAGCCTCTTGCTTTCCTAACATCTGGGACTTTCTAGTGGCTATATCCTGTTCCTCATCTTCCACTGCTATATATTTCTATTCAATTTCTTGACCCTCTGTACTTCTCTCCTGTCTCCTCCCACACCTGATCCTGCCCCCCTCTTATGAATGTCCCCTTGAATGAGTTCATATGTAACAATATTTTTCTGTAGACTCTCTTTTAGGAGAAGGTGTCTACTCAGTCTAGCTGTTATGAGCAATCCTTCAGTATATAGCTAAACAGTGATTGCTGATTCAAAAACAGGGATGTTCCTCTCAGAGGACAGCCATATCAGGCTCCTTTCTGCAAGTACAACATAGTATCAGTAATAGTGTTGTGACTAGTGCCTATCCATGAGATGGATCTCAAGTTGGGTTGGTCGCAAGAAGGCCATTTGTTCAATCTCTTCTCCATTTTTGTCCCTGCACTTCTTTAGAACAGAAACAATTTGGGGATGAAAAATTTGAAGATGAATTGGTATACCTATCCATCCACTATAGACCCTAAATACTGTAGGCTGTCTGTAATGGTTCCATATCCCCACTGTTGGACATTTCAGGTAATGGCTCTCACATTAAGTCAAGGGACTCTCCCATATCCCAGGTCTCTGAGACTTTCTTGAGGTTCCCCAAACATGCCACTCCTGACTACTGCATTTTTCCATTCATTCTCCTAGCTCTCTGGTCTTATCTGTCTTTCCTCATAATTGATCCAGTTCCTCTTTTACCCTCCCCATCCCCTCTCTCACCCAGGACCCTTTCTTTCTCTGCCTCCCATAATTATTTTGCTCCCCCTTCTAAATGAGATTGAATCATCCTCACTTGGGCCTTCCTTCTTGTTTAATCTCTTAGAGTCTATGAGTTATACCATGGATATTCTGTACTTTTGGCTAATATCCATTTATCAGTGAGTACATACCATTCATGTCCTTTTGGCTCTGGGTTACCTCACTTAGGTTGATATTTTCTAGTTCAATCCATATGTCTGCAAAATTCATGATGCAGATACTCACAGCCTAGCATTGGGCTGAGGTCAGGGACACCTAAGGAAGAGTTAGGGGATACATTGAAGAAATTATGGCAATCCCATAGGAGGAACAACAGTGTCAACTAACCTGGATCCCTGTGAGCTTCCAGAAACTAAGCCACCAACCAATGAGCAAATGTGGGCTGCTCCAAGGCCCGAGGCACATATATAACAGAGGGCTGCTTTATCTGGCCTCTGTGGGAGAGTATGTGACTAATCATATAAGGACTTGATGCTCCAGGGAGGGGACATGCAGGAAGGTTAGAGTGCACTTTCTCAGAGGCAAAGGAGATGGAGTGGGGGAAGAATGCTGTGAAGGGGAACCCTCCCTTGTATTTGAGAACATAAAAATTTAGATTCACAAGTGGTGTGTTCTATTGTCTATTTTATATGGGGGTGTGAATTGTTGAATAAATTAATGGTACATTTTAACATTTTACTTTTTCAAGAAACTTTATCATCTCCAGTAGCTTACATCCTTTGATATTCATGTAAATTAAGTGAAATTATATTTTATATACTTTTTTTAACCGCAGTGTGTATCCGCTCAGTGACCATGTATGAACTCAGTTTCTCTGAAAGCAGGGCAGAAAATGGAAAAGAGACAAGAAACAGGGTGTAAGAGAAACATGGAGCCAAGACATTAGACTTGAACCTAATATTTAAATTTAAATCTAGTCTTCACTCATTTTTCTTGACTCAAGATAAGGATGGAGTGACTTTATTAAAGCATTATCTTTTCATGAGGTTCCCACATAACTTATTATATTATGATCAGTATTTAATGTTATTTCTCTGACCTTTCTCCTTTTACCATTTATGCATTTCATTATTACACATTACAAAGGATGTATCTTATGATGTCCATGGCACACGTTCTTCAATGCCTCAATTATTTAACATTTACTATAATAAAGTATATCGAAAATACCACAGATTTGCCTTCTGTATATTTAAGTACCCCACTCTTGCTGGAGATATTCTTCTTATCAGATTTTTAGTGGCCATGAAATGTTAAAATTGAATATTATTATTTCATTGACATACACCTCAAGCAATTTAGAGTACTTTTAACACTTTCTTTTAATGATATTCATTAAAACATTACATTAAAATTCCAGGTTTATGTCAATTCTATAAACTATTTTTTCTGTCTGTTTGTTTTTTTTATTTTTTGTTTGTTTGTTTGTTTTTGCTTGAGGATATTCATGTTTGCTTTAACATTCCCTTCCAATTGTAATATATTTTGTTATTCCAGTAGAGGCTTATTTTTTCTTGCAGTTGAATGCAGTATAGCATAAAGAATCAGAAATATTTACTATGCTGGAAAGCAATCATAATAGAAGAAAGCTGAGGTAGCTACAAGAAGCATCCTGACATTTCTAGATCACCCTTGTCTTCACTTCAATAAAGACTCAGACTTTCCTAAGTGATTAACTGTCTTTACTTCCCACAATTTGCACAAGATAATAAAGATGCTGTATTTCTTCTTCTACCCTTATAATGAATTCATCAGCAAACAAAGCAAAACAGAACAATAACAACAACAAAATGACATATTCTTTATATGACCTCAGAAACCTATAATCCTATATTCATTTATCAAAGTATAAGAAACTATAATTCTACTATTATCCTTAAAAACAACTATGACAACAAAGGTCATTTCGTTCACTTGCTGTTTAAATTTAAATTGACTTTAGGCTAGCAAATATCCATGTTCTTCTCAGAATGTTGAATGGTGTGATGCTATTGATTTTGCTTCCTGAACCAAATAATATTCACTTCTGCTCATTGCTAAATAGACCTGTCATTTTTATGGGAATACAAGAATATTGGCATGAAGTCACTGAAAAGAAAAACAGATATGGCCATTGTGTGTCACTGGCAGAAAGAAGGAGCTTCTAGAGGATCTTGATTGACAAATATTCAAAAATGTTTCCTAACTCTTACCCTAACCCTAATTAAAAAGAAAAAAACAAGTATTACTTATGATTTTAATAAGAAGCCAACAATAAAAAAAA
>NW_021604565.1:22060867-22181881 GCF_004785775.1 Grammomys surdaster | reverse complement strand
AAGGAAGGAAGGAAGGAAGGAAGGAAGGACAGAAGAAAGAAAGAAAGAAAGAAAGAAAGAAAGAAAGAAAGAAAGAAAGAAAGAAAGAAAGAAAGAAAGAGAGAAAGAAAGAAAGAAAGAAAAAGAAAGGAAGGAAGGAATGAATAAAGAAACCCAGTGGCTTATACCACACAAAAATATTTGTCTCAAAGACTTGCCACAAAACCTTTGAGACAGAACTGTCCACAAGGTTGGTTCTTTATGAGATCTGCAAGAGAACAATATTTTTACATCTTCTACCCTTTTTATGATTCTTAACATGCATACTGTCACCTGAGATAACTATTCTATTTCCCATTCCCAGGGAAATACATACATCCTACTAGTGAACAGTTCTTATTATTTACCCTACTAGATCTGTGAATTGTAACATCAAATTTGCAACAACTGGAACATCATTATTTGAACTAACACAATACCAGAACCAGTTGAAAATCAAAAGAAATATCAACTCTGATAAATAATTAAACATTAAAAGAAATATTAATTTTTGGGGGGAGTTAATTTTAAAAACAAGTGATTTTTTAAAATTTGATAGATAATTAAAAATAAATAATATTGAAAGTAAGACAATCAAGAATAGTTTATTAAAGGGTAAACTTTATAATTTGACTGTATTGACTTAGTCAAACTGAGCAGATATTCACTAAACAGTAGCAGCTGAGCAAAGAACAAAATAATTCTAACATACCATGTTACACCTATCAGAATGACTAAGATCAAAATCTCAAGGTACTGTATATGCTGGGAAGAATATAAAGCAAGTAAATCACTTATTGATGGTGGGAATACAAAACTGAACAACTGCTTTAGCAATTAATCTGGCAATTTCTCAGAAAATTTGGTCTATTTCTACCTCAAGATCCAACTATATCACTCCAGGGCATATAGCCAAATGATGATCTACCATGCCACCAAGACCTTGCTTAACTATGTTCATAGCAGCATTATGCATAGTAATCAGAAAACTGGAAACAACCCAGATGTCCCTCAACAACAGAATGGTTACCGAAAATGTGGTACATTTTCACAGTGGAATATTACTCTGCCGTTAAAATGAGGACACCATATATTTGCTGGCAAATTGTTGGAACTAGAAAATTTTGTTCTGAGTGAGGTAAATTAAAACCAGAAAGACACTTCTGATATGTACTCACTTCTACGTGGATATTAACCATAAAGTCCTTCAGGTCTCCATACCAGGGGTGTAGCTGTAGCCTGTGGGCAATCCTTATCTGGGCCAGCAGGAGCAAAAGATATCAAATGACTTGAACGTGGCCAGAATGACCAAAGTGTTACAGTTTACTAAGAGAACACTGGAGCAAGGCAGACTGCTGGGTCTCTTATGTGGTGGCTGCTGCCCTGGAGTTGGTGACAGGCTGCTAGACCCAGCTGGCACCTAGAATCCAAAGTCAGAGCCACTGAGCAGGAAGTGGCTGCAGTCAAGCATGTACTAAGCTTATAGGGTGGAATGAAGGTCCAACAACAAAAGTTGCAGCAGAGAAATCTCTTCCCTGATGTGTTATAGCCCAATAAGTCTGACAACTTCAGACAATCTTGTGAAATAACTCATGCATTTTATTCCTTGTAGACAGAGACTTTATAAATATTTTGGAATGGGGTGTGATCTAGGGGTACATGCTTTCTATTGGCTTGGTTCGGGATGCTGTATCTGCATGGGGAAGGACTTCAGGTGTTATCTGTATGTGACTGATTGTCATGGTCCTCGTAGTGGGATGTAGAAGTCACTTGTTCCAGGACAGGAATGTGGCTGGGAACTAGTTTGATCTGCCATTCTCAACTGTGAGTTTTATCAGATTTCTGAACTTTGGTACAACCTTACCAGTCCTATCTGGTGCACAGTCCAGTGCCCACAAAGTACAGCCTATTCAAGCTACATTAGACAGACTCAAAGAAGTTAAATAAGAAGGAAGGCCCAATCTGAAAATGCTTATATGACTCAAAATAGGAAATAAAATAAACATCAGAAGTGTGTTGAGAGAGGGAACTGTGTGGGAGAGGGGACAGGATTGGGATTAGGTATGGAGACATCAGGCACGGGGAGTAAGAGGGGTAAGAGAGAGAAGGGCAATCAATGGGGGCACTCAGGGACCAGTCTGAGGCATGGGACAGGGAAGGCTCCTGCACCAATTTTCTTTTACTCTCCTGGCTCTTCTTCCCCAGGTTTGTCCACACCAGATCTCCCTCCCTCAATGTCTCCCATCTCCTTATCCCCTTTCAGACCAAATTAGATCCTTCCATCCAACTCCAATGTCTATGTTTGTTTTCCTTCGTTTCTTCTTGTTATGTAGCTTCTTTGTGTCTGTTGAATATAGCTTACGTATGTTATATTTTATGGGTAATATCCACTTTATATGTGAGTACGTGCCATGCATGTTATTTTGGATCTGGTTACATCTATTTGCCTGCAACTGTCATGATATCCTCATTTTTAATGAGTAATATTCCATTGTGTAAATGTACCACATTTTCTTTATCCATTCTTCAGTTGAGAAATATCAGGGCTGTTTCCAATTTCTGGCTATTATTTAAAAGGCTGCAATGAACATAGTCGAGCAAGTTTCCTTGTTGTATATTGGAGCACACTTTTAGCTATATACCAAGTAGTGGTATAATTAGGTCTTTAAGTAGAACTAGCCCCAATTTTTGTAGAAACCACCAAATATGTTTTCAGAATGATTGTACAAGTTTTCTCTCCCAACAGCAAGTGTTCCCCTTGTTTCCCATCTCACCAGCATGAGATGTCATTTGAGTTTTTGATCTTTGCCATTCTGTTGAGTGCAAGGTGAAATCTCAGATTCAGTTTGATTTTCATTCCCATGAGACTTTGAACACTTCTTTAAGTTTTTCTAGGCAATTAAATCCCTCTGTTGAGAATTCTCTGTTTAGCTTTGTATCCCAATTTTAATTGAATTATTTGGGTTGTTGAGGTAATTTCTTGAGTTCTTTATATATTTTGAAAATTACCCCTTTGTTGCATGCAAGATTGGTGAAGACGTTCTCTCATCCTGTAAGCTACTGTTTTGTCCTATTGACAGTGAGCTTTGCTTTACTGAAACCTTTCAGTTTCATGAGGTCCTATTTATTAGTTCTTGATCTTAGTGCCTGAGCACTTGGTGTTATTCTCAGAAAGCTATGTCCTATTCCAATGCTTTTGAAGCATTTCCCCATTTTTCTCTTCTATTAGATTTAGTGTATCCTTTTTATGTTGTTTGTTGTTGTTGTCATTGTTGTTGAAGTTTTTATCCACTATACTTGAGTTTTATGCAGGATGATAAATATGTATATATTTGTATTCTTCTACATGCAGATATCCAGTTAGACTAACATAATTTATTGAACACGCTTTCTTTAAACAAAAATGATAATGTTGTATTTATATATAATGATTAATAAGAATGCCCCCAGTAAATGTGTCACATGACAGTATATGGGGGAAAGAGTTAACTGAAACAGCCAAATATTTTGATGAGATAAAATGATGCAATCCAATGAATGAGTGATTTTGGGCTCTGGTATAAAGGGATTGGCTAATTTTCTATAACAATGCAAGGCAATGGATCTGACAAAGACAGAGATGTTCTTATAAAATTGTGAGAAATGTGTAAGAAATAAAATAGGGTTACTATAAAATAGAGGTAAAAACATTTCTTCTGAGTTGAGTCATTAATTTTTCACATTCAAAAATAAGACTAAGTATTGAAACAGTTTACAGAAAAATGGTTTGTAGAGTAATTAAGATTAACATGATTTTAATTTTATATTTCTTTCTACTTGCATTCCCTGGAGTTGAATTAGTAGAATTGAAGGATTTTGAAAGCAGAGAGCAAATGAGTATATAATTCACATGGACAAAAACTATTCTAGTGAGAGCTGATGAAAGTAAAGTTAGTAAAGAATGATGTAGACTATTTTCCTTAAAGGAGAAAAGTTCATAGTGTTAGTACTTGGCAAGTTTTTGTGGGAGAAATGTTTGTCTTCAATGTTCAAAATTCAAGCATTCATAGTCCATATTCTATAATAATTGCAGTCAATGTGATCTAAGTAAGTACCATGGAAACAAAGGCTGAGATAGAATAAAATAAGACACTTCTGAGATGACTTGCTGAATCAATTAGAAAATAGAATGCAATATAAATTATCTAATTGGATATATTAAAAAATATAACCAAGTGTTGTCTGTGAGTCGACGAGACCATTATGTCAGATTATTCTCTCTAATCACAATGACCTGAAAGCTCTATGAAACATTTATAAAATATATTTATTAACTCTGGACTGCTTTCAAAAGCAGTGAAAGTTAGCAGGGCAAGATCAATGAGTATGAAAGATCTTGTGACATTAGTGTTTCCTGTTATGCAATGACTTTTTCATTTTATTTATATAGAATAAAAGAGACAAAAATAGGGTGCAGGTATTTTCAATGGTGGTTACCATTAACAATTTAATACCAAGCAAAATTTTAACTCTAGCACTTATATAAAAATGACAGATAGAAATCAATATAGTGCTTTACTTCTATTGAACACCCCTGTGGAAGAGTTAGGGGAAGTATTGAAGGTCTTCAAGGAGATGACAGCCCTATATAAGATCAGCACTGTCAACTAACCTAGACCCCTGGGAGCTCCCAGAGACTCAGCCACCAATCAAAGAGCATATAAGGCAGGATGGATGTCTGGCACATATATAGTAGAGGGCTGCCTTGCCTGGGAAACTCTGCAGAGACTTGATCCACCAGGGTCTGGAGACAGTTGGAAGGCACCCTATAAGAGGTGAATGGAAGGGGGGACTGTGCAATGGGAGACAACATTTGGGATGTAAATAAATAAATAAAGAAAGAAAGAAATTTATTTTGTAAAGGGGGTTTTTAGCAATCAAAACACTTTTATTTCCTATAGACTATTAATAGCTTCCAAATTCACATCATATGAAATTCATCTCTTAATCATTTTATCTATCCATTTTCTTGGTAGTTTTCACTCATTGACTATATAGGGATTAAGATATCTGTTGTTTATATTTATTTTTTTTTAATTTAACTTAAATGTGTATATCTTTTTGATTTTTGTTTTCCCTTAAAATATTTTTATCAATTTTATGAAAAATCCAAGCATGAATTTTTGATAATATTCAGTCCCTTAACCAATTCCTCCCAGATCTACCTGCTGAAATTCCATACACTGAGAAATCCATTCATCGATTTTTGATAATATTCACTTCCTTGTCCAATTCCTCAAAGCCCTACTATCTCCATACCATACATGTGTTTTGATTTGGGAAGTTTATAATATTGCAAAAGCCAACTAACATGATCATCCTGTCAGGATTTCACCATTTTACATACCATCTACTAATGAAGTGATAACATTTTTTTAAAAATATCTTCAACAGCATGAAATATTTTGTTTTGTCTTTCTTTGTTTATTTTAAAATATTAGCCATAGAGTTATGGAGAATGTAGCACAATGGTAAAGTATTTACATAACATTCACAAGATCATGGGCTCAAAACCCAGCAAAACAAAGCAAAAATCAATTAAATAACAAAAAAAAAAGTCTAGCACTGTTTATGAAATTTAGGATTATGGAGATCTGATATTGCATAAAATATTAATGAACATATTATTTGAAGAGTCTAACTTATCTTGTGAGACATAAAATGAAAATAACAAATCTAATTCCAAATTTTAAGAAAATATGATGTACCCCAAATGAACATTTTCATATTAGTAATTGTAACTATGTATGAACAAATTAATTTTAATAGCTATTAAGTCATTCCCAGATAGCTTCATCCTTAAAATCTGTTAATGTTCTTACAAAACCAAGGTGCAACTCTAATTCCCATTTAGTGCTTAAAAGTTACGTAATGTTCTGGGCACTTCAGAAAGCATCATTTCTGTTTTTAATTTACCATAAATTATTTCTCTTAAAGTTTTCTACAGAATAAAAGTTATTTTAACATATAAATTACATGTAATTTAAGATGATAGTGCTTATAGTGACTTCTTGATTTTTACCTAAATATATTTTAACACATACGTGAGTAAATGAAGTAGACTCTATTACACTTCAGGTGAATCATTCATAGACAGTAAACTTAGATACAAAAGTTTAGAAACTTTTGACAGGCTAGCTGTTTTAGGTGAGCAGAATCTGTGACAGCAATATGATTGTAATCCAGGATGAAGAAGCTTTATTATATCACTCAAAAACATGTTTCTAAAGTGACGTGAGAAAATATTAAATCAAACACTGATTTATAGAAGCAGATCATTTTCGCTAAAAAATTTATTATATTTTTGGTCCAAAATTGATTTGTAGAATACTTGCCTTCTTCAAGAAAGATAGTATTTTATTTATGAACTTCTGACATGTGAGGGGAAAAGCGAAAGATTGTCACTGTTTAGTTTGAGTTATGTAATAATAGCTTCTTGTCACTAGTGAAATCTTAGAATAAACTCTCAGCAAAATCGAAGCTGATATATTTGGTTTCAAAATGGGAAAATGTGGTGCGGTGGGCTGTGAGAAGCAGCTGGGAGCCTGGTTGAGCGTAAGTCTTGAAACTCGGAGGACAGATATTTGGCTCTGACCCGAGGCCCTGATTCTTTTCATTCAGCTTCGGCCCACCACAGCCCCTCCCACAGAAAGGTCTATGACCATCAGTCACCAGGAACAGTGAGTGCCTCAGGCTCTCCCACGTGTAGATGAGGTATCTCCAAGCTCTCAGACCAAACCAATAGGCGTTATCTGCTGTCAGATCCTAACCCATCCTGGTGTCTGAGAGTTTTTGTCTCAAGAGCTGTAACACTTGGGGAGAGATCTGCCCTCCTGGAACCTCTCTGGGGCACCAAGTTGCTTCCTTGCCAGCTAGCCAGCTTCCTATCGGCCCAGCCTGGAGAGACAGATGCAGCACCTGGGAGTGACCAAATGGTGACAGCTGAGACTCGAGCAGAGGCAGCAGTGGGGGCAAGCAATATCCCTTCGCTGCCCTTTGGCCCAGACATCCCACACCAGGCCAGGCCGGAGACCAACAGACAGTGGAGACACAGGTGGAGGCAGAAGCAGAGACAGTAGTGGACTCTCCCTGCTCTCACTCTGTCGCTATCTGGGAGATCGTTATGGAACACCGTCCGGAACAGGGGACCAACAGGAAGATGGTGTGGAATAAGCACATTACATTATAGTGATTTAATTTCTTTTATAAAAAATGAAAATTTATAAAATTTTTAATTTTTATTTATATAAAATGCTCACTTAGAAGGGGGAACAAAATAGTCATCAGAAGCATGTGGAGGGAGAGAATTGGGAGGGAGTATATGGGGAGGGGAATGGTTGGTTCAGGATCGTGTGGGGAAGGACAGGGAAAGATGGCTAAATGGCCATGGAAATGAAGGAAATCAGCAATTGACAGAGGTCAGGAGGTATAAAAAAGTTTTATGAAACTTTTACTAAATAAAAAATTATAAATTTTATAAAAATTTATCAACAAGGATATTCCTGTGTTGCTTGATCTTTGCTGTTAGAAAATAAGAAAATGTATCATTGTGCTTTATTTTACAAATTAAGCTTTTATTGGCTTGAAGACAGAATAAAACAAAGAAACACTAAATGCAAATCCAGGACACAATATAGTAGTTTGTTTTTATCTCAATCATGGGATATTACTTACATTTTCCCATTTAATATACATCTTTTTAACACACATTTGCTTTTGTGTATCATGACTTTTTAAATATCCTACTTCTTTGTTTGAACTTAATTTTTTTGCTTATTCACTTTATATCTTGCTCACTGTCCCCTCCTTGTCATTCCACCACACAAACCTTTCCCCACTCCCCCTCTTCTCCCCTGAGTTGGGTCATTACCCTTCCTCCAGATTATCCCCTTCACCCTGACCCTTCTCTGCAAATCTAGGCAATTCCTATTCTACTGAGGAAAAATGAGGCAGCCCAGTTAGACGAATATATCTGACTTACAGGTAAAAGATTCTGGGATAGCCCACTTCCACTTGTTCAGGACCCACATGAAGACCAAGCTACACATCTACTCCATATTGCTGTGAGGCCTAGGAGCAACCCTTGCATGTTCTTTGGTTAGTGGTTCAGACTCTGAGATTCTCCAAGAATCCATTTTAGTTTACTCTGTTGGTCTTCCTGTGGAGTTCCTATCCCCTTTGAGGCCAGCAATCCTTCCTCCTATTCTTCCACAATAATCCTGAGGCTCTATCAACTGTTTGGCTCTGGGTATCTGTATCTGTGTGAGTCAGGTGTTGGGTAGAGATTATCAGAGGACAACTCACTTCTATCTGCAAGTATAACAGAGTATCATTAATAGTGTCAGGTATTGGTGTTTGCCCATAGGTCTCAATTTGGGCCAGTTATTGGTTTCCATTCCCTCAGTCACTGCTCCATGCCGCATTCCCTCATTTTTTTGTAGGCAGGATAAATTTGGGGTTGAAAGTTTTGGGGATGTGTTGGCTATAGAAGGTGGCCTTTTCAGGTTCCATATCCCCAATGTAGTGAATTACACCTAAGGTCACTCCCATTGATTTGTGTGACTCCCTTATCTCAGGTCTCTATCTTGTCCTAGAGATGCCTGCTACCTCTTGACCTCTGTCAATTGAAGATTTCATTCATTTTCATGGCCATTTATCCATCCCTCCCTGTTTTTCCCCACACATGATCCTGAACTGACCACTCCCATCCCCATATGTGTATATGCTCCTTCCCAATTCTCTCCCTCCATCTGCCTCTTATGATTATTTTGTTCCCCTTCTAAGTGAGCATCCTCACTTGTGCCTTCCTTACTGTTTAGCTTCTTTGGGTCTGGAGTGTACCGTGGTACCTGTATTTTATGCCTAATAACTACTTTCAAGTGAATATATACTATGCATGTCCTTTTGAGACTGGGTTATGTCACTCAGCATGATATTCTCAAATTCTATCCATTTGCCTGCAAAATTCATGATGTCTTGTTTTTTGGTTTTAATACCTGAATAGTAACCTACTGTATAGATTTTCTTTATTGATTCTTCAGTTGAGGGACATCTAGATAGTTTCTAGTTTCTGGCTATTATAAATAGAGTAGCTATGAACATAGTTGAGCGAATATCTTTGTTGGATGCTAGAACATTTCTTAGGTATATGGCAAGGAGTGATATAACTGGGTCTTGAGGTAGAACTATTCCCACTTTTCTTAGCAACTGCCAAATTGATTTCCAAAGTGGTTGCATAAGAAATTAGACTCCCATTAGAAAAGAAGAAATGTTCTTCTAGCTCCACATCCTTGCCAGCATGTGCTATTTTTTGAGTTACTGATCTTAGACATTCTGATGGGTATAATATAAAACCTCAGAACTATTTTGAATAAATCTATTAAACAAATACAGGAAAATATGATTACACAGATAGAGTTCTTTAAAGAGAAACATACAGGAAAATACAATATAAAAGGTAATGGAAATAAATAAAACTCTGCAAGATCTGAAAATAGAAATAGAAGCAATAAAGAAAACACAAACTCAGGAAGTCCTGGAGATTCAAAACCTAGGGAACAGAAACATCAGATGCTAGCATCACTAACAGAATAGAGGAGATGGAAAAGAGAATCTCAGGTATAGAAGATACAATAGAAGAAACAGTACCTCAGCCAAAGACAATGTTAAATGTAAAAAAAAAAAAAATATTCCTGACACAAAACATCCAGAAAATCTGTGATACCATGAAAAGACCTCATCTAAGCATAATAGGAACAGAAGAACACAAGAGTCCCAGCTCCAAGTCTGAGAAAGTATTCTCCACAAAATCATAGAACACTTCCACAACCTAAAGAAATTGATGCCTGTAATCATACAAAAAGCTTATAGAACACCAATTAGACTGGACCAGAAATAAAAAAAATAAAAAACCCTGGCACATAATAATCAAAACACACAATCAAAATCTACAGAACAAAGAAAGAATGTTGAAAGCAGCAAGGAAAAGAGGCCAGGTAAAATACAAAGGCAGACCTAATCAGAATTACTCCCAAATTTCAACAGAGACTCTAAAAGATAAAAGGTCCTGGATAGATATCTTATAAACTCTAAAAGACCACAGGTGCCAAATTAGACTACTATACCCAGCAAAATTCTCAATTACTACAGAAAGAGAAAACAAGATATTTTAAGATAAATCCTGGTTCAAAAATATATCTATTCACAAATCTAGCCCTACAAAAAATACTAGAAGGATCACTCTATCCCAAGACGGATAATTGCATAGAAGAAATTATAGGAAATACCAGCAAAAACAAGGAAAGTATACACAAATACACACACACACACACACACACCTAAACACACACACACGTACACTAACATTACCAAGCATCAAAATAACAATCACTGGTCATTAATATCTCCCAGCATCAATGAACTCAATTCCCCAATGAAATGACACAGGCTAAGAGAATGGATGCCAAAACAGAATCCATCAGTATACTCCATATAAGAAACACAGCTCAGGAAAAAAAAAGGTAGATATTATCTCAAAGTAAAGGACTTTAAAAAGTTACCCAAGCAATTGGCCTCAAGAAGCAAGCTGGATTACTTATTTCAATATCTAGTAAAATTGACTTCCAACCAAACCAAATCAAAAGAGAGAGAGGTAAGGACACTTTAAACTCATCAAAGGCAAAGTCTGCCAAAATAATATCTGTGGGACGCGCGTGTAATCGTCTCGCCAGCAAGAACGCACACGCACACACATCAGAATCCTTCTGCAGGAACACGTTTATTCCAAAAACAACATGGTGGAAGACGACCCCAGGCCCGGGAAAAGCACTGCTTATATACCCTTAGAGCGGTGTATTTACCTCTGACTGGCTGTTTACTCGTTGTGTGCCAAAACGTCATGGGATGGGCTTTAACTTTGGCGGGCTTTTACCATGGCACATGCACAATTTACTTGTTTACTAGGAAGAATCCCGGAAGCCAGCGCCACTTCCAATGGCGGATTCTGCCAGGGCAAACGCAGCTTCCTACATCTGCCCCTTTTTTGTTTTATTGCAGAGGGTGGTAGTTGAGATCCCTGGGAAGGTTTCGTAACTCCCATATTTGGGGGTCTCACGGCGGGTCTGAGTCTCTTTGGAGGGCAGTGCTCAAACTCTTACCCGTCACTGGGTCAGCCTCCCCACCCGGGGCTGCCCTGTCTTAGGTGGCCGAGGCTTATCCGTCCGCTCCGTTATTGACTTACCAGACCTTCTATCTGTGGAACGAACACCTTAGTGGGCAGGGACTGCGTATAGAAATGTTTGAGGCTTTATAGGCTGTCTTTACCAAAAGCCTTTGGGTATAGCGGCTGAGGAATCTGTCTACTGGCTATTTCTTTTTGTTTTGTTAAACAGGCACTGGTCAATGTCCCGTGTCTAAGGCTAGCTGACGTTTTTCCACAGCCAGCACCAATAGGGTTAACACCGAGAAAAGGTGAGCCACCCTGTCTTAGGCTACGAGGGATATACCCGCGCCCGGGTCATTGCCACTCTTTAATCCCGTCATGGGGTTGGTTTGCCATCAATTCTCCAGTTGTCCTCATGGTGTATATCTGGCATGTGGCGTCAGCCTATTTCCCGTCGTTGGGACCAATGGCAGCTGGCCTGGAGATGAAAAGATGAAGCTGTCTATTTGGCTGTCCTCGGCCTATCTAGCGTGGTACCAGTCATGACTCAAACTCAAGCCCGATCAAGCAAATTCCATCTTGGGGCAATAAGTGATCAAGGACTAATAGTTTAAGACAGTCTCCCTTACCCTATCAGGTGCAATGGAAGCAAGTCCTCTGAGTGCAAGGGCTAAGGAAAACAGAAAGAGATGCAAACACCCATCCCTGTGCAATGGAGTCACCTCCTAGGGGTGCAAGGGCTGTTTGCCTCAAAATTCAGGTACCACAGCTACACAGACAAGGACCAGCCAGGCCAAGACTCCTCACCGACCCAGTGCAATGGGCAAATCCTTTGAGGTGCAACAGCTGATGGCACAACATTTAGCACCACCACTAGTGAGGGGGAGACTACTTATTTTCAAAGCAGTGATAGCCACATTGCAGGGGAAGCCCCTAGTTCTATGGCCACAAGCGCTTGTGTAATAATAGCCTTGTCATGATTTTGTTGAGCTCTGAGTTTGCAAGCCAACCAAAAAATGAACACTAATCTGCAACATAGGACATACCAAGCAGGCCTACTCCCACCCACTTTAAAAAAAAAAGGAAAAGAAGAAAAGAAAAAGAAGGCTGGAGAAATCCAGGGGGACAGTCCCTCAGTCGGGGACAGATCCATGAGCGTCGAGTTGATGTTCACCACAGCTGTTTTCAATTTTCTGAGTGTCTCATCGAAGTTTTCTGACCAATTTCCTGCAAGATATTGAAACAATATTCTGGACAGATTAGCTACTCGAGTAAAGTTTTCATACTGTACACTGGTGATGTAAAGTGCACCCAGTTTTTTCTCACATTCCAATTGGGCTAATTGAAAGAGGATATCTAATCTCTCTCTCACTAAATCAAGGCGTTGATTAAGGATCATTAGCCCGCCTTTTAGTTGGGCACTGGCGGAGGTTTGAAGGTTAACAGCCTCTGCCACCGAGGCTGACAATTGGTTGAGGGTAGTGCCCATCTGAACAGAAGTTGACATAGCAATCCCAGCGGCAGTGGCGGCAATGGCACTGGTATCGCCGTCACTATGGCTGCAGTTATACCAAATTCTCTTTTTTGCCTAAATGATAACAAAGTGGAAGGAGTCTCCACGGGGACAGGAACCCATCGCGGGACTCTGGCAACCATAGCTCGAGTGAATCTTTCAGAATTTTAACACTGGGACATCTAGCAAGTTTCATTGGTACAACTCTTAAAGGTGGAATTTGATAAAATAAACAAAAATACTAGGAACCCAAAGCTGGAGGATCCAAATAAGGATCTGTATATGAGTCTTTTGGGGGGTCATCTTCAGATGTCACGAGTCGCCGTGTCAATCGCTCTGGTAGCCAAAATGGATTGTCTTCTTTCTGTGGAAAGACACAAACCGCTCCCCTGGCTTTTATTAAAATAGAATCTGGACCTTTTCATTTTCCTGTCAAGATGTCTTTTTATTTGACCATCTCTTTTGGCCTGTCAGGCTCTAAACATGACGGTCAGCAGCCGAATGGCCCTGACTGTCCAGATTTAAAATATTGAGGGTAAAAAGTGTTTATCTATCCCTCATCAGTTAATTGTCAAGGGGAATTAGGACTTGCATCTCTCTTGAGAATATCCAACAGAGGTTTATGTTCTTCTATGGTAAGCTGAAGATGAGGTTTTAGCCAATTAATATCTGCTGTTAACAACTTTTGAGAATCATTAAAAGTAAACTATTTTTTGTATGTACACTTGTAAGCCAGAAGATGGCATTAAATCTCACTACAAATGGTTGTGAGCCACCATGTGGTTGCTGGGAATTGAACTCTAATATTTTTAGTTGTGAGTCCAGCCTTTAACGGCAGAGCCATCTCTCTAGCCCCAATTATCTACTCTTATTGGAATTTTATGTGTCACAATTGAATTCCCAGATATTGAAAAGATACTGTTTTTGAATCTTTTCTGGAGCAAAAAGTACTCCAAAATCTTAAAGCTCATTGTACTAGAGCAAACCTTGTCACAGAGATTTTTCTAAGACAAAACAACTCTTAGCTTCTTTATAAAACCCAAAATGTTGTTGATCTCTTTTAAAAGCAGCTTATGCCAACAATCAATTCCTGAAAAGACCTTTTTAGCTCAGCTTAACTCTTAGCTACAGGTGTAGGGTAGCTTATCAGCTTCTGCTATGTAAATTAAGATTGTCTTTAAATCAAAGTTAAACTAGCCCAAAGGTTGGATCAAGCAGTTTTAACGATCCTCTCTTTTGAACACGCAACAAACACAGAACACCTAGACAACAAAACAAAAAGCAAACACAAACACGTGGACATTGGCGCACCAAGGACATACAACACAGAAGGACATCTAGGAGCTACAGAGAATTTCAGGACGTCTCCCGAATTCTCTGTTTCTAGATGAACTCTGAAATTTTTTTTGTTGACACAGCTCAGAGAGAGGACACCTGTATTTTTAAAACCCTTTCTCTCTCTCTCATATTCAAGATGTAACTTTTCATCTCGTTCATTGGAGATGTAGCAGGCAGCTATTGTAACACTTCAATACCCTGCTTTCTAGTTTTCCAATTCTTTTTAACCCTGCTCTTTCCACCTGAAGCAGCTTTTTGACTGCAGGCAATGTTTGTTTAGAATTCGCCTGACCTATGTTTCACTGTTACCTCTTAGGCAAAATCGGCACAGGGTCAATACTTCATTCACTTAGACTGTCTCCCCGAAACACTCTTCTTGCAAACACAGCCTCCAATTAACCATCACTAGCGCCAGCACTCGATCTCGCGGCGGCGGCGGCTGTTTATCTGGCTGGCATCTTTCCTCCTCATCTATCTCTTCATCTGAGTCTTCTGCCTCAGAGGAAGTTAGCCCCTCCAACTCAGAGGCATCAAGCCCCAAAACTTCCTTTACCGGATAAAGAGGTTTCTTTTTTTGGGGCCTTTTCTCCTTTTCTACGTTCCTCTCCCAGGGCGTCCTTTCCCTCATCTTTCGCTTCCTTGGACTGTGTGTCTTTGGAAGGGTTTTTTTTCTTAGACATGCCTTTTTTTCCTTTTTCTTTCTGTGCTCCCTTTTTTTTTCTGAACTCTTAAGCGATTCTTTCCCTCTGTTTCTGACATGCTGGCCTGCAATCCGTCTACCACTCCCTGGGCTACAGTCGAGCGGCTTCCCTCATCCTGCAAAACCAGAAGAAAGAGGACAAGCACTGCCTGGGGAGGGAGACGAAATAAATCAAGTCCAAACATATCTCTCAGAGAGCTTTACCTTGTCCTGCGGTTCTGGATCTGGAGGGTCTTCTTAAACAGCGCCGGCGATGGTGAATTCTCCGGGGTTTCGGCACCAACTGTGGGACGTGCGTGTAATCGTCTCACCAGCAAGAACGCACACGCACACACATCAGAATCCTTCTGCAGGAACACGTTTATTCCAAAAACAACATGGTGGAAGAAGACCCCAGGCCCGGGAAAAGCACTGCTTATATACCCTTAGAGCGGTGTATTTACCTCTGACTGGCTGTTTACTCGTTGTGTGCCAAAACGTCGTGGGATGGGCTTTAACTTTGGCGGGCTTTTACCATGGCATATGCACAATTTACTTGTTTACTAGGAAGAATCCCAGAAGCCAGAGCCACTTCCAATGGCGGATTCTGCCAGGGCAAACGCGGCTTCCTACAAATATCTCAATTCTCATCATCTAAGCCCCAAGCACAAGAGCACACACATTTGTAAAAGAAACATTGCAAAAGCTTAAGTTGTACATTGAGCCCTACCCATTATAGTGGTTGACTTCAACATCCCATTTCTACCAATTGCCATGTTATCCAGACATAAAGTAGACAGAGAAATAATTAACCTAACAGACATTATGAATCAAATGGACTTAACAAACATCTATAGAATATTGCCCACAAAACACAAAAGAACATACCTTCTTCTCAGCACTTCATGGATCCTTCTCCAAAACTGACCATATAGTCAGTCACAAAGCAAGCCTCAACAGATACATGAAAATTTCAACAACACCTTATATATTTTCAGACTACCATACATTAAAACTGGATGTCAAGGGCAGAAACACCAGAAAGCCTACATTCTCGTGGAAATTGAACACACCCTACTCAATGATCTCTGGCTACTTCAAGAATTCAATGAAAATGAAGGTACAACATACCCAAATTTATAGCACCCAAACGAAAGCAATGCTAAGAGAAAAGTTCATAGCACAGATTGCTTCCATAGAGAAATTAGAAATTTCTCATACCAGTGTGGAGATAAAAGTATTTGCATTTGGGCTAATGCAAGGATTAATGTAAACACAGCCAAAGAATATGTGACTTCCCTTTTGTCTTGGTAATGACAATAAGCCACCAGACCAGTGACTCTGGGACTTTGTTTATTGCTTTGTTTGATTACTACCTGGTGTAAGCTCTTTGTTTTTTACCTTGTTTGATTATTTTGTCTTTGATCTAAAAACTAACCCTATTCTCTGCAAGTACCTAGAATGTCTTTTTCTTTTCAATCCTCACACCTTCCCTTTAGACCCTGTTGACTGACTGAGCTTGCTTGGTCACACTAGCAGTTTAAAAGTACACCTGAAAGTTCTAGAAAATAAGGCAATAACACCAAAGAGGAGGCAGGAAATAATCAAAACCAGTACTGAAATTAATCAGTTAGAAATAAAGGAAATAATATACATATTCAACAGAACCAGGAGCTGGTTCTCTGAGAAAAATCAACAAGATAGACAAACCTTTAGCCAAACTAAGAGACAAGGAGACAGTATCCAGACAAATAAAATCAGAAATGAAAAAGGAGACATAACAACAGATCCTAAATTAATTCAAAGAATCATCAAGTCTAGTATCAAATCCCTTCACAAAATTTGACAATCTGAAGGAAATGGATGATTTTCTAGAAGTATACCACTTACCAATATTAAATCAAGATCAGGTAAACTATTTAAACAGCCAGCAAAGCCCTAAAAGAATAATAGCAGCCATTAAAATTCTCCGAAAATTAAAGAAGCCCAGGGCCAGATCGTTTTAGTACAAAAAAACTTACAAAGAAGAGCTAGTACCAACACTCCTTAACCATTCTACAAAATAGAAACAGAAGCAACACTGCCAAACTCAATCCATGTGGCTACAGTCATCCTGATACCGAAACCACTCAAAGAATTAACAAAAGAGAGAGAGAGAGAGAGAGAGAGAGAGAGAGAGAGAGAGAGAACTTCAGACTGATTCTCTTAGAAACAATGATGCAAAAATATTCAATAAAATACTTGCAAACCCAATTCATGAACATGTGAAAAACATCTTCCATCAAGATCAAATAGGTTTCATCTCAGGGATGCAGAGATATTCAAAATATGCTATATCTTACAATCACTTTAGTTTCTTAAAGTTAATCACTGTTTCTCTTTCATTGTTGTCTTTGAATGAAATACCTGTAAATGGTCACCATAAGACCTGAAAATAAGAGGATAAAGTCAGCATGAACTCCTGGCTGGCTTTTCTTTTGTTTGCCTTTGCTTTAAAAAAATTCTTTGTTTTAATTTACATAGTATTTTTCTTACTATGGAGTACAGTGATAACTTAATATATTTACAAAATAGATATTGATCAATTCCTCTCCATGTCTCCATATCTGCTAATATCTTTGTATAAAGACATTTGACCTTAAGTCTTGTAGTTGGTAATAAAATATTTAAGAAATCATTTTGAATAATGCTGTTTCTACTGTGATGCTGAAGACAAGGCCTTAATTCTAATACCTAATTGCAACTTAAAAAACATCTTTCCACTTCTCCCTAATTCTCATGTTCTCTAACATCCAAATATCTTTCTCTGTCACATATCTTAAGGTTAAAGGAGATATTTGACTCAGTTTGATAATTTTTATTACACATTTTCATTAAGTAAACACACAAAGCATGTAAACATGGGTCAGATACAATATTTCCTAATTGTTTTAGTGCAAATGTGGAGGAGACTTCTGTGCAATCATGTCCTTGACAAAATACTTTTTTTAAAGGAACTCTTAGTAATAGTTCAAGTTAATTCCAATCTCATACAACTGTGAATAATTTCGTGACATATCTTGGTCAATGTAAAATAGCAAGTCCCAAACTAAAGTAAGACAGTCCCAAGCCAAGAGCACATACATTTGTTAAACTGAGGTACTATTCTCCTACTTTTATCACTATGATAAAAATGCACTTCAGCTAATCTCTTGCACAAGAACACATAGAGCAGATGCAAGTCAGAACAACATTTCGATAAGTAGAAAAGTCTAGAGAAGATCAACCAAGCCAGGGACTAAACCACCAACCAAAGAGTACACATGGAGCCACACATGGCTCCAGCCTCATATGTAGCAGAGGATGGACTTGTCAGGCATAAATGGGAGGAGGACCTTTGGTCCTCTGAAGGCTCCATGCCCCAGGGTAGGGGAATGCCAGGGGGAAGAGGCAGGAGTTTATGGGCGAGTGGAGAACATCCTCATAGAAGCAGGGAAACTGGAGATGATATAGGTGGTTTCTGGAGGGAAAACTGGTAAGGGTATAACATTTGAAATGTAAATAAAGAAAATATCCAATAAAAGAAAAATATAAAAGAGGTTTATTTTAAAGAAAAAAAGATAAGCCAAGCCCAGAGAAAAATTCATACAACCTATAACTCTATTTGCAGCAGCAAACTATGGCAAGGCTTAGTGGACTGTAGTTCTAGGGGAGAAAATGCTGAGATCAGCGTGATCCTCAAAGGCGACAATGACTGGCACTGCACATAGCTTTGCTCTTCAATGAATAAATGTCACTATTTTCTCTTTTGTAAGTATACTATCTCCACAGGGAGTGAACAAGCTACCTGAGTTCTTGCATCAAGGAATATGAGGATGTCCTCCTCAATTTTTTTGCAAGACAACAAAGCCTCTGGACATTGTGCATGTGTCTCTTCAAATTATGATGGAAAATCAAGAACAATACAGCACAGACAAATCCCTATGCAACACAGTAAATATTTTCTAAATTGTCTAAGTCTTTTTCTATATGCATATATATACACTACATGTGTGCAATGCCCATGGAGGCTAGGAGAAAGCACAGATCCCATAGGGCTAGAGGTACAGAGAGATAGAAGCCACCATATGAGTACTATAAATGGAAGCCAGGTCCACTGCCAGCAAAACAGGGGTTACTGTCGGGCTGTAGAAGGATATCTTGGTTCTCTAGTTGGCATGGGCCTGGAAACCCTAGACTGCAGGTGTTCGGCCACATCGCCAGAACCCAGAACCCACTAGATGCCAGCATGAGAGATGGCTCTGCCAATCTTCCAATAAACTTACAAGTTTAGAAACACTTTTCTGAAATTATTAAGGACCTTCTAAAATAAGGGCAAACATTGATTGTTGTTAAGAGAGAATTATATAATGTATTTAGCAAGATTGTTAGCCTAGAAATAAACCTACATAGAAATTCAGAGCTAACTTTTTACATAATCAGGAACAACAATAATACTATAAGATATGAGAAGGTTTAAACCACATTTTTTTTACTTTTCTCTTAATGTAAAAAACATTATGTAAAACATGAAAATGTAAAATAAAATGAAAATTAACATTACAAATTTCCTTCATATAAGCCTGTTCCTTTTTACAATTGTCTATTATAAATAAAATTTGTACTGGAATAATTACAGTAATGATATTTACTTTTTAAATATAATTTTAAGTTCATTTTCTAGGCTGTGTTTAAAAAAAAATGACATACCTAGTATTCAGCTCAATATAGATTTTGTCAGCTCAGTAAGTTTACTTAAAAATAAATGTTTAAAAGCATATTAGCTAGAGACTATTTCACACCATGGAAAACACTGCAATGTGTGATAAATTGGCAAGGCAAAGTAATAAAAAGGGAAATTTAGATTAGATAAATGTTATTTTGTCCAATTAATCAATTGAAAAACATAACTATAAATCATTTCAATGACAAGAATAAAAAAAAGTAAATTACATAAAATTCTCTTTAAACCACATTATCTTTATGTGACTATTACTCATATTATAAATAAGATAATTAGAATGTCCTTGCAGAAACTCAATGTGAGTATATCATACAAGTATTCATCAGTACAAAATGAGCAGTTATTACCAGATTAAAATGAACATTTATAGACACATTTTGTTGGTGTCTCTTTTACTGAGTAAATTTTTAATTGTATTGGTATCTATTGAAGTCTAGTATTTCACTATATAAATAATCTTAAGCACAGAAATTTGTGAATGTTCAAAAAATATCATAGTCTGAAAATCCAGACTACATACATAGGCAGGGGTGTTACAGAGATAGAAAATACATAATTTCAAAAATTTACATTATAAAATATAATAACTTGTTGCACTTCCAACAAGATATGAATGCACCAGTTAACACTATTAGTTTCATTCAATTGAACATTTTAGTATCTGAGATTAGAGTTAGGCTTGTATTTCTGCACCAGCTATTCATACTTAAGGAGTAGTCTTGCAATTTGCTCTGATGTGAATTTTTACTTAGATTTTGCCATGTGGTCATTGTTTGGTTCATAGGGGTAAAACATCTGGGTAGAACTATTGGTTGCTTGGTAGGTTTTATAGTCCTTTGTACTATAAACCTAACTACACAGAAAGGAAATGTTGTTCAGATCCACACAGATTCTATGCACCCTGTGTCTGAAATTTATGGTATCTTTAGCAATAGTAACTTATATTCAACTTCCAAGAAGCAACAAAGAGCATGAAGAAAAGCCTATAATTTTGAGGAGTCTCAGCTCCATTGAACATCTTGAAAATTAAATTTTTCATGTCTAGAACTGAAGTTTCTGTTAGTCTATGGCTCATGAAGATGTGTGTGTGTGTGAGTGTGTGTGTGTGTGTTTATGCACAAACATATAAATGTTATCCAATGAGTCCATTTTTGTTGATTGTGTGTATATTCTATATAGATCCAGGCCTGTTACTTTCTGTTTGAAAACCAATATTAAGTTCATTTCTGGAAGAGACTAATTCTCCTTCCAGCACTCATTAGTTGCCTTCAGGTTTGTTGTTTAGGGGAGGAACCCAGTAAAACTTTTCCCTTATCACATTATTATATCTATTGATATTGTCATTATACAGAAGTCCTTTGAATCTATTTAATAAGTTCATCAATTCTTAGTGTTATTTTTCTTCACTCTTTTAGTATTTTTGGAAATGTCTTGCCTATTCATATATTTTTAAATGGCTTCACCAATGCTTTCTTGTATCAATTTTAGATCTTACACAAGGTTTTTGATAAATTTAAATGTTTTTTATGTAGAATGATGGAATAAAAGTTCATTTTGACTATATGAAGATTCTCTTAACCAGCACCATTTGCTAACATTGCCTTTTGTTCAATGAATGTTTCACAATATTTGATAAACAAACAATTAGCCATAAAAGTGTCTGTTTATATCTGGTTTCTTTTTTTATATTCATGTATTATCTTTGTGTTGGGATCAACCTGTTGTTCTAAATCTAATAGATTTTCTTTTATGAAATTAGATGCCGATGAGTTTGATGTATATCATTTTCCTCCTTTGTATATTGGGATTCATTATTCTCTTCCATACATAATTATAGTCATTGCAATTATGACAATGTGCATTAATTTATTTCTTTGATGTACAGATGACCCTTTATATTGGTTCTAAAGTGTTGGATAATTAATTTTGCAGACATAGTTTAAATGCAAAATGTAACAAAAATTTCCTCAGAAAATTTGAAAATTAACTATGAAATGTTTGATATCTGTTGGTATTACCTGAGGTTAATAAATACACTCTCTTCTGACAATATTGTCACAGATTACATTCTAATCTCTTCCCATTGGCTCCTCAGTGATAAGAGAGTTTAATTTTAATTGAATGTCATTAGATATAATTCTTTTTATTTTTAAGACTGGTCTTACTAAGCAGTTTTGATTGGCATGGATCTTATTTTATAATTTTTTCTGGCCACATGCTCACCAGTATCCACCTGCCTCTGAGTCCATCAAAAATACTTGTATGAAAAGTACATGCCTCTATATCCAGGATTATATATATAAGTATGCTATAAAATTATGATTTACTTTTTACTGTATATTCCTTACATTTCCAAAAAAGTGTTTGGAATTAATTTTTTTGTTTCAAGTTTTATTATTTTTGAAAGATTCATCTATAATAACTATTTCAATTCATTCCAAACTCTTCCTTTCTCCATTCTCCAACTCTTGCTGTGCTCATTTCCTCATACCTCAATTACATGGCATCCTATTCCTTAACAATTATATATGTGTAATTTTATAATTATATAGCACATAATTACAAAATATAAACACATATCATTATATAACATTATACCAACATCATATAACTAACATATAACATTAAATATATTATAAAAAGTAAGTATATAATATATTCTGATGAATTATATTAGTGCTTTACTTTCTTAGGGCTGACCTCTTGAGATTAGATAATATATCAGGGTTATCATCCCTCAAGAAAACTAATTTTATCTCTTTTTACAGTCTCTTACTGCCTGTAGTTATTTATCTAAGGAAGGAGCTTTGTGAGAATTTCACCTTCTATTTTGGCAAATCAACTGCTCTTGTCTGTTTATTGCTCTTCTTTGGGCTACCATTTTGTTGAAATTTACTGGGTAAAAAGACACAATAGAAAATCAGGTGTTGGTGGTCTGGGCCTGAGCATAGAGCAGGTCACAGGTGGCAGCTCAGCACCCAACCCCAGAACACCGAGAGAAAGAGGGACTCCCAGGAGCTTTACCTCAGCCAGCATCCCAGGTAAAAATGAATCACCCGGGATGTCTGCTGTTGGAAGTTCTAATACAGATGCTGGCCTCCGAACTTACACTACTCAGACCTTTGAAGGGCCACTGACAAGAATATCAAACAGTTAGAGATTGACATCATTAATCTGAAGAAATCCCTCGCTGTCTGAAGAGACCTCCTAAAATCAAAGATCCTTATTGGACTTGATTTACTCTATCACAATAGAAAAGGCTGTGTACAGCTCTGGACTGTGTACAGCTCTTAAAGCAGAAGGTGGCCCTTACATAGACAAGACAAGGAGGGTTAAAGAGAGCATCAAACAGGCCCTAAGTGGAGGCCCTAAGAAAAATCAGAGAGAGTAAGAGACAGATGAAGACTGGTACAAGAATTGGTTTTCAGCCTCTCCAAGGTTGTCAACCCTATTTCCTCCCATCTTGGGACCATGATTTGGGTTCTTTTTGGTTTTTTTCTGCTGGTCCCTGGCTCTCAAATTGGTGGACTAACTCTGTGATACAACAGATAAATAATTTGGTAGCAAAACCTACTCAGATACATTATCATTAGTTAGCTATGGAGGACCACGAGACTCAAGATGAGGTTGTTAATTATACAGGGTGTTTCTAAAACCCATATCCACCCAACCTAAAAGGGGGGACTTCTGCTCCTAGACCAAGCAGAGAGGGGCCACCCAGAACCCCCTCTATCAGGCGATCTGAATTCTTCCTTAGACTGCGAGGCTAAGCACAGCAAGGAAATATAAAAAAAAATAAAAATATCTATCTGGGTTCCCTGAGGGACAAGTCTGACTGCATAGGGGTTGATGTCAAAAGTATCCCCTCTCCAGGAAAAAGACTTCAGGACGGGTATGGCCCTCATGCTTCACTGGACAACAACAGGGGGACTGGAGCCATTACAAGGTCCCCTTCAAATACTTGAGGTCAGGCCTCTATCACTGCCTTTGCAAGTTTAGAATTGCCACAGCCCTTCTATACTTAGAGAAGGGAGGAGATGTCAGGGGCAGCACTGTTTATACATTGAAGGTCTAAAATCAGCCATAGGCCTAAAATCAGCAATAGGCCTGTCATACATGTATACTATCACCAAGTCTTGGGTCTCAGTGGAAAAACATTGAAACAGATGGCTATAAGATAATGTAAACAGGCAGCTTTTGTGTAAATTCACAAGCCTGAGTAGTCATAGACCTTGTAAATAGATAGACTTGGCAGACAATACCAACTTAGATATGGACAAGCGTGTCACAGGCAGAGTCATAGTGACTTGTCCCCTGAACATTCACCCAGCCGATACCTGGTTCTGATGATATCTGTTTTCCCCCTGATGATATCTGGATTCCCCCACTCCAGTGTCATTCCCTTCCCCACATCCTGCCTTTCTGTGTTTTTAACCCCTGTGTGAATGAATTATGATTTGAATTAAAATAAATTATAAAAATAAGAAAAAGCATTTAACACACACCCACACACAAAAGCAAAAGCAAAACAACCACCCCACACCCCCAATTTTTGTCCCAACTTTGCATTAAATTTTGTGGATTTGAAGTTGTTCCAAAAAAAAAAAAAAAAGGAAAGAAAAGAAAAGAAAATCAGGTGTTGTGGTCCTCTTGCTTTTACCAGGCTTCCATCCCTCTGTTATCTATGGTATGTGTCTGTGGTATAGAGTTGTATTACAGATGAATACATTGAGACAGGAATCATTATATTTAGTTGATCTTTACATTTTTACCATTGGAGCTTTGTATAATTTACTCAAAAAAGAAGCAATAATAGTTAAGTTATATTTCAAAGTGTTTTCAAATTTGTTAGCAATTAAGCAAATTCAAATGAAAACTACTTTGAGATTTAATATCATTACATTCAATAGTTGTAGGTCTTTAAGAATTTTAGAGTAGATTTTAATGTAATAATATATTATATTTAGACACTACATTAGCCATAACACTGCTAATCTAAAAAGGTAATTCATATCAATGTTTGTGCGATATTTTTTGAAGTAATATTGATAAAATTCAAACAAACATAAAGAAGATTTTTGAAATTACTATTGAAAGGTATATTTTATACTTAAACTTTATTGAGAATTATGTTTAGGTGTGAAGGTCTTTTATATATAACGAAATCAAACCATTCAAGCCATCTTGGGCTTTGATATTTATTTATGTGCCCTTTCATGAGTTTCTCCCTTTTCTAAATTCTATTTTAAGTCTATGGTTGCCTATATACTGCATACATCTAGCAAAAGAAACGTTTCTTCTTTAAGGGAAAAATAAAATATTTTTAGAAAGTTTTATTTCCATCATTTGATTAATATCCCATATATGGCATAGCATATTCTACATTTCCTGAGTGAATTAGTAGACATATTAAACCTGCAAAATTATACTGCAATTTCCTGGATGTCCTGTTTATCTATGAAAAATCCATCATAGTAAAGATTAAGAGTGATTTTGGCAACATCTTTCTCCATTTTTTTGTGCCCTGCCAATTACACACTACGGAGTATTAATGATATAATTCCAAATAAAATGAATAAGTTCTTGTCATGACACACTGGCACATAATGCAACATATACAGCATAAGAATCAAATTTTCACAGTACATATTAATTTTGCTAGCTTTTTAAAAAAATAGATGAATATTTATAAGGATTTGATTTTTAGAAGTAAGATATTTGATCCTGGGAATCACTACAAGGGTGACAAGAAAAATATTATGAAGTAATTCTGGAGTAATTCTAGTATTCTAGAGTTATAGATTATTTAAACTGGGAGAAATATTTGGGAGAATTCTTGGATATATTTAAGTTAGTGCACATTTAACATGATCTAATATGCATAATATAAAACAAACAAATTATTTTAAATGTGGTGTGAAGTACAAGGCTGTTTCACTATGAAAAGGCCTTCTATTAGAATTTCCATATGCATGTAAAAGATTGAAATTTTATAAATTAACCTCAAAATAATGCATGTTTGAGAGGCTTTGGGAAAATGATACAAATTTAAACATAATACACTTATGTGATTCTCAGTTATTAAGGAACACAATTTTACAATATGCTAAATTATGTTGAGATCACAGTGAACATTTACCATGAAAAAAGTATTGTCATACCAATACAGAGAGATACAGAACACTAGGATGAATTACATCTAATATTTATTTCTTAATTATAATATTGTGAAATTCCAGTTACTCATTAAAGTGGATTAAAGACACCACTCTTGGTTTAGAAATCCTTCAGGAAATGAAGTAAGGGGATTACTTTTACAGGTAAGGCAAGTTTTCAAAATTATTTGCATGGAAATGTCATGAAAACTTACCTATGGGAAATAGCTCAGAAGAATTCAAGAATGATCAATGAACTCTTGGGAGTAAAATGAACCATCCTTGTTTGGTAAGACCTGCCACTTTCTTTCAGCCAAAAATCACTCGGCACAAGGTTTTGGCTAAACAGAGTGGTGTAATAGTTATGAATGAAAATCCACAAGAAGACATGAGTATTATACTAAGGAAATACAGAAATATGGAAACATTGGGGAACCAAAAATTTCAGATTTGTGAAATTTTCAGTTTTTGGAATATTTTCTTGTACATAATAAGATACTGCATTTATAAAACTTAAGACTAAACATAAAATTCAGTGACACATGACATAAACATTAACTACATGAATTAAAGTTAGTTTTATATAGTTAGTTCCTTCCACTGCTATCTTTTATCATTCTTGGTAGATGTTATCTTACTATTTTGCATTTTTATTTTAACATCTTTAGTTTTTATAATTATAATAACAGTTTCATAATATCCTGGAAGAAAGTAAATTATTATGATATCTTCAGGGGCTCTAAGTGAGATTCCATTTTAAAAATACCAGCATGATCCAGGAAGAATTTGTCTACCATTTTTTTGTGTTGAGTTCACCATGATGGCATACTCTTCTTAGTGCTAACAAGCAAGTGTCAGACATATTTCTCTATGAATCCTGTAGGACAAGCATATGCCCGCCTCCCTCTATTCAGCCTCATCAATGACTACTATTTGCAGTCCAAGAAGACTTTCACTCCATGAACAAACTTGTTTAAGAGAACAGTCCATGTACAAAGACTTGACATAGAATTGTTTCTTAACGTGACCAGTTGATATCCATAGACACTGTGGAATAAATCTATAGCACCATGAAAGGATTGGCAAGATCACCTGTCTTAAGATGATACTGGCATCATCCTAGCCCATGGGAATTCTGTGGCAGTAACTAAATCTATAGACATTGATGATAAAAAAAAAAAGCTACCCTTCTCCAAGGCTACAAATATAATCCTGAAGATGTTGTTCTCCTTCCCTTGGTCCAGCAGCATATGGGAATGCTGTAGGATTTCCTATTGAATGTGGGAATCTCTGTAATGTGTAGCTTCATACACATTCATTTCAATATAAAAATTTAACTCTTCTCTTAGGCCATATGCAAAAGTAAACTTAACGTTAGTTTAAAACTTAAATATAGCTAGCTGTGTAATGCACTGTGGCTTGATTTGTCTGTGCTACTTTATGGGTCTTTCTCTTTCCACCCTTTACCTACCACAAAGGTTTCACTCATTCTCACTAGATAAGAGCAAAAGGATACAGTGGTGAGAAAAAGATGCAGATCTGTGAATCTAGTTTCTTTCTTCTTGTTTCTATTTTGGTTGTATCTGGTCTTAGCTATTTTGCCGGTTCTTCCCATCCTTTATTCCCCTTATTTCATCTCCTATCACTATATAGGACAGCAAAAAGAATAGAGTGAGAGGTAGAGATCCATAAATCTAATTTATTTCTTCTTGTTTCTTCTTTGAGCACGACTACTAACAGACTACAACCAACTCCCATAAATGACCATCAATCACCAATTACACTTCTTGGGAGTCAAACCATTTATATTCCCTCTGAAAATCTCCCAGAATTCCAAATGGCACACAATCACAGAAAGTATCTCCAGCCAGCAAAACTATGTCTCTGCTAGAGCTCGAGGCAAATCATAGCTGCTGAGGACAGTCTGAAGCAGCCCAACATCTCCACACCTGGGTTTAAAGTGAAAATGCATTGTTATAATATGACTGTGTTTGCTTAAAGAAAGCAACTACTATAACACACTCCTGTAATATAAGCACAAATGAGGTAGACAGGAAGGGAAAACAGAGTTCAAGGCCACTATGAGTTATACCTGAGCTGGAGATGAGCTTGTCCTATATGAGTCCCTGGGTCAAAAGTAAAACACAACCTGAAAATGCCAAATTTTAGAATGAAATAGGAGAAAGTTTCTTTAATTTGGTACAGAATAGGTGGCAATTTCCTAGGTTTATAAGAAGTAAAATAAATATTGTGAGACTACTTGAAGCAAAAGTGTTTCTGTGAAATGAGAGAAAGAATCAACTGAGAATTTGCGAGTCTTCAGAGAGAGAATTGGAGCCCAAAAGTTAGAAAAAAAGCATAGTTTCATGTCACTTATATGGCAATGGGCTATTCCAAATATATCTTAAATGCCTATCATCAGTAGTATTTTTAAAACTTAATAAGTAATAATAATAACTGGTAAATTGTTTGAATATTTTGAATATTTAAAACTGTGTACCATGATACATTACTGATCACCAAGTACTGAACATGCTCAATATCCAAGTAATGTACATCAAGTTCACAATGACTGACTATTAACAAAATGAATAAAAAGATGGATAATTTTGAACTTTTGTATATGTAAACTTATCATAGAAAACAATTTAGAACTTTCTCAAAAGATTATAGTTATTACTACTAGATGACTAACAATTCCACTTGTGAGAATACAACTCAAAGAACTAGAATAGGGATTTCAGATGGATACAAGAACTCCTACGTTCATTGCATTAATTTTCACAATTTCCATGTATTCAATTAGATATGGGAACATGATTTAATAACATGCAGTAAGGTCTTATTATTAATGAATAACATAGTAAATGCCTTTCTTCTGTGCAACATTTCAGGTAAGAGAAATTCTGGTAATCTGTGACAAATTAGTTTAAGAGAGAAAGAGGAATAGCAAGAAGAATAAAACAGCAGTTAAAGTAAAGTTACCATGAACAGGGAAATAGGAAAGCAACTTAAATAGATGTACGAAATCGTTTACAGCTTACAAATTCAGGTGAAGTACAACCCAAAGTTGGAACCACAGGGTGAGACTAGAGAATAAAAGTGATCCTAATGGCAACAGACTTGCAAACATGTTACAAAATTGTATTAGAAATTCATTCAAAGAAAGAGAGATGAGAAAAAACAGATAATAGATGTCAGAAATATAATGCTTATATTATATCTAATATAATCAAATAGCTAAAAATTAACCAGAGACTGGAGACAGACAACAGAAACTTTTATAAACAAACATATATACTTATATACATACATACATACATACATACATACATAAATACATACATATATACATACAGACACATAAACATATTTCCCAAAACAAATAAATATCAAACTTTTTCAATTATTCTTACCAATTGTTTAGAATTCATGTTTTCACCTTGTCCTTTTAGCTTTGATTGCTTTCTATGTAACATTAAAGAATTCTAAACTTATTTTTCTTAATAATTTAATTGTAATTTTCTTTTAGAATATATATTGCATTTTATAATTTTTATTAAAAGCCTCCAGCTTCACCTTCTTTCTCTTTTTATAAATTATGAAATGTATTTTAAAAGTTATCAAATTAGAATAGTAAATATTAAGTGTTTTGCAAAGCTCTAAGTACCCTAAAGTTAGGTTCCAACACAATAATTTACATCACTATCATAACATTAATTATTACAACCCATAATTGTTATTCATTGTGACCCAAAACTGGTTTGATCTTCAACTATTTTCTCAGAACGTACTAGTTTGGATAATTGTGAAATGAACAAAATGTCTTAAAATGCTTGTTTGATTCTGAAATAGGATAGTTGACTTTAACACCTTTATTCTTAAGTGGAATTAAATTAAAAGACAGAACAGGATTGACTACAATTCTCTGAACCTACTAACAGCATTTTAAAGATATAAGAGATCTGTTTTCATTGGATTATACCTTTACTCTATCAGTTTTATGTATATCACATGACAAGATATGGTGAATAATAGTTAATGTTTTCTGAGCCCCACCAATATTATGATTCGAGAAATCTCAGCACAGATTTACTATTTTGAACAAATTCTTTGTCCAACATCTGGACCAAAGAGGGAGAACAAATGGCATCCAGTGATCTCTGATACTGTTATATGTTTCAGAGGATTAGTTAAACCGATTTAGCTCCTGTAGGGTTATACACAGGCCGCAGCCATCCAAGATATGAGGGTCCCTGCCTCCAGCTGGCTTCAACTGATAATAGAGAATCGCCAGACAGCCAATGACTGGGCAGGAAGACAGGGTGGGACTTTTAGATGGACCAGGCAAGAGACCAAGAGAGAGAGGGAAGAAGACAGGATCACCATGACATGATAGGGAAGCAGAAAGAACAACTTTAAGGACTCTGATTCTCAAATGAAAGACACACGCACGAGAACACACACACATACACACACACACACACACACACACACGCACGCACGCACGCACGCACGCACGCACGCGTGTTCACACCAGCTAGATTTGATATGCCTTGACTAGTTCAATGGCTGGAAACTTCTAAATCTCCTCAGGACTAGCAACCCTCAACCCCTCACCCCTGGTATTCTTGAGTTAACAACTTAATTAAATCTATATTTCATCTCTGCTACCCGAGACCCAATCAAGATAGTGGCCATCAGGGCCACTTTCCTGGATTCTTACATGCTGGCAGGCCTTTAAATTTGTTCTTTCTGCTTCCCTATCATGTCATAGAGATCCTGTCTTCTTACTCCTTTCTCTTGGTCCCTTGTTTGGGCCATCAGAAAGTCCCTCCCTGTCTTCCTGTCCAGCCATTGGCTGTCTGGCAATTCTTTATTATCAATTGAAGCCAGCTGGAGGCAGACCCTCAAGTCTGGAAGCACAGCTTTTGGGAGCAGAAGTAAGACAAAGCATTAGAATCAATTTCCAACAATTATACAAATTATACTTGTCTGATTTACTCTCGATAAAGACTTACTAAATTTATTAACAAATAGCAAAACTGCCTTATTTCTTTTTTATTTAGCTTCTTTAATAGTATGCATACTCTGAAAGAGGCTCTAATCAGTAATTAAATGCCTGAGTAGAAGTGAGGGGAGGGTTGTTGTAGTCAAATGAAACAGTCATATTCATGTTCATCAGTCATGTGATATAAAGGCCTGGTTTATATACACAGATCAAGTTATTGTAAGTCCATAGAAAAATATTAAAGTGTTCAACTTGACTTAGCAAATAGGATAATGCAGTAAACTGAATAGTATTTGTTTTCACTATTTGAGAAATGAGAAAATAAGGAAGGGTCTGATAATGAACTGCATATGTTAATTATCTCAAAAACATGGGATAGAATGAAGTTATTTTGTTATAAGACTACATAGACCTTTTCTATAATTTTTAAATAATAACTTAATTGATATCTTGAAATGTGTAACACTCCTTTAACTGTTCTGTAAATATGTATCTATTTGGGTTCCCTGAGGGACAAGCCTGACTACAAAGGGGTTGATGTCAAAAGTATCCCCTCTCCAGGAAGAAGACATCAGGATGGGTATGGCCCTCATGCCTCACTGGACAACGACATGGGGACTAGAGCCATTAAAAGGTCCCCTTCAAATACTGGAGGTCAGGCCTCTATCTCTGCCTTTCCATGTTTAGAATTGCCACAGCCCTTCTATACTTAGAGAAGGGAGGAGATGTCAGGGGCAGCACTGTTTATACATTGAAGGTCTAAAATCAGCCATAGGCCTAAAATCAGCAATAGGCCTGTCATACATGTATACTAACACCAAGTCTTGGGTCTCAGTGGAAAAACATTGAAACAGATGGCTATAAGATAATGTAAACAGGCAGCTTTTGTGGAAATTTACAAGCCTGAGTAGTCATAGACCTTGTAAATAGGTAACCTGGGCAGACAATATCAACTTAGATAAGGACAAGCGAGTCATAGGCACAGTCATAGTGACTTGTCCCCTGAACCTACACCCAGCCGATACCCGATTCTGAAGATATCTGTATTCCCCCTGAACACCCACACTCCAGTGTCATTCCCTTCCCCACGTCCTGCCTTTCTGTGTTTTTAACCCTGTGTGAATGAATTATGATTTGAGAAAAAATAAATTATATAAAAAAAGAACCATGTACTTCTCAACCACTAATTTAATGTCTCAAATTGTACCCTCTTCACTAAAATTTTCTTTCTTGCACTTTTCATATCTTCTTCCTTCACATAAAATATAAAAAAAATCTCATTTCCCAAAACATCAACTGTACCATCCATGTTCTTCCTCTCATATTTCCTTGCCTGAAATCTAAGCATTGAACCTATGAATGATTAGTTACTATTTTTATTTTTCCTCTGAGTAACTGTATCGATGCATTTCCCCAAATCTTTGTGCAAACTGAAATCATTGATCAGTTTGTCTTTTAAATACGTGAGTACTTAGGATATTAAGGCTATGTTTTCCAGTGTAGCTACTTCAAAATCCATATATCATCTTGTTCCTTATAAACTGGCCTGTTATCATCTAAAATATGCTGATTATTTATTTATATATATTTACTAAATTGCATTGAAATTATATTTAAGAGTATAATAATACTGTAATGTATTTGAGGAAGATAACAACATAGGTTGAACTAAATATAATAAATAAGACACACCAATCACTAAGAAAAGTGGATTTTATTCACTTCATGATATATCCATAACAAAAGTCCATATTTTATACTTTAAACCATATGGTTTTGTGTATATTGTTGTAATAATATTATAACATTATAGTTTTTTTCTAATAATAGTTTTGTAAGGAGTATTCATTAATATAATCAATTAATTCATTTATGTGTAAAATCAACTTCCCTTAGCATTTAGAAAGAGATTTCTGTTAAATGCTATTCTTAAATATATGAACTCTTTATACTGGCTTTGAAATATATATTCCTTTTTGATATAACGAATCCCTAATCAGGACATACAGTTTTGTTCCCTCTGTATTTTATCATGATTTAGGTTAACTTTATTATTCCATTGCGCTTTTATATGGATTGTGCTAGCAGCGACTCCTTCTCAGTAAGATTTTTTTTTTCAAAAATAGAAACCTACCATAATGTATTTGATGTTCATACAATTTATAACACTTGATACAGCCAGCATCATAAGTCAAATTAGGAAGGATAGAACCATATATTTATTCAATAAACAAAAATATAAAAGTACACAAGAAGGTTAATTATTCCAGTGATTAATGTACATAATAAGCTACTTTAAATAAAAGGTAATTTAAAGTAATATGAGTGGACCTAATTTAATTAAATGATAAGCCCTATGAACACAACTGTAGAAAAAAAAAACAGTACCTGCATGAGCTGCCATTTCAGTTCATGATTGTCTGCTAGATTTCAACTTCTGCAAACAACTCCAAATTTCATAAGCTTGTTTCTTTTAATAAATATTTTATTATACCTCTCTTGTGGATTCTGTTTCTTAGGTTGAACTCTAATTGGTTCAACAACTTTTACCCTTCAGGCTTTACCAGAACTCCCTGCATATACAAGCTGTTATTGTAAGCTAAAGCCCTTCTACATTCAATTTCCAGTACATTCTTATGTACACAGTGGAACATTTTTTTCTTCAATTCTCGGTTTTAATAGTTGCTTCAATGTCTTCCTCTGACTCTATTTGTGTGGATATTGATAATGTATACCTCACGGGTAATCATGAGATATTGTCTGCACTTTCAAATTCAATACAAAGCTCAAACCTAGAATTCCAGCTACCCTGAAGTAGAGTAAACTGCAAATACATGATACCATATCACATATATAGAAAAGAAAATTGAACACAAAAATTCCATTATTTTAAAATATATATTCTCTTTACAAAAGTACCACCAATATTGAATTATACAATATTCATGTTTATGGGGAATAGCACTGAGCATAATCCGTAATACCAAATTAAAACAAGATAAGCAACAATAAAACGACAAATCTCACAACAAACTCTTGCTAAGAAAGCTATTCTAGTTCTAGGACTGAGGTCACATCAGAGTTCCCTGGTCATATCAGTATGCCTATTATGTAATCCTTGTTTGGGTCTTGTTTTAGGCAATCAAGTTGCTGAGACTTCTCTAACATTTCAAGCAGATGAAATTCTCCTTTTCTTTTGGCTCTTAGAATCTTTCTGTACCCTCTTTTGCTATGATCCCTGAACCTTGTGTAGAGATTGTGTTGTAAATATAAGAGTTGTGGCTTAGAATAAGGTAATCACTTGTTTTCAGCATTATAATGCATTGTGGTTGTGCGTTTATAATGATGTCTATCTGTTGCAAAAGGACTTTTCATTACTGCTGCATGTGACCTACACTTAACTGTTGGTATAAGAATACCAATTGGTTTTGAATGAAATTAGAAGATCTGTGCTTATTTTATAGGTGGAGCAAATTGTAGTTCAGAGGTTTTGTAGCTGGGTTGGTGTCCATGTTTCTCTTTTAGTAGCCTACATAGTACTTTCCCACACCAAAGTTACTAGAATATTGAGGTGAGGACACCATATAGGCACCAGCATGACTTCTCAATGTTCAGTAAATTTTGTATATATTGTCTTCAGCAATGGATCCATGCTATCAGTTTGTAGAGAACAGCCTTCTGTTTAAGCAACAGCATGGGTTATTTGGTAATTTCTAGGGCACCCCTTTGATCAACAACTCAACTGAATATACACAGTCCCAACACTGTAGTCTTTAACTGGTAAAAAGAGATGGCCAACTGAGACTTCTTTTCCCCCATTACTGGCAGTCCTCATTTGGATAGGACTCATTTATCATAAATTCAAGGAGTTAGATCTTCACAAGGTTTTTAATACCATCACCCAAAAATGTGTCCAACATTAGCCATATCTGCCTACAGTCACCCCTTTCAATCCATCTCTCCATTACCTGATTTATCCCCTCTCATCTCTACAACTTATGGTCTGCCCAAAGATATCTATCCGAATCCCCACTAAGGATACACGTATATCCCACTTTGAACAGTGCTTTTTAATCTAACATCTCTGGATCTTAGGATTGTAGCTTGGCTATCATTTACTTAATGGCAAATATCTCCCATTAAGTTAGTACATACTATATTTGCCTTTCTGGGTCTGGATTACTTCACTCAGAATGACTGCTTTCTAGTTCTATCCATTTGCCTACAAATATCATTATATCCTTTTAAAACTTCACATAGTATATTCAGTAGATATACTCAGGTAGAAAGAGATTTGTCAGTTTTGCCTTTTCCCTCATTTTAGTGGAATTGCTCTAAGTTTCTCTCCATTTAATTTGATGCTGGCTATCAGATTGCTGTATATTGCTTTTATTGTAGTTAGGTACATGCCTTATATCCTGATATTTTCAAGACATTTATTATGAAGAAATGTCAGACTTTTCACCATCTAGTGAAATAATCATGTGATTTTTTTTCTTTCAGTTAGTTTATATGGCAGAATATATTGATGGATTTCCATATGTTGAACCATCCCTGGATCTCTGGGATGAAGCAGTTCCGATTTGCTTCTATCATTGTTGCTGAGGTATGTTTTTTGTATGAAGCTGAATGATAGGTCTTGTTTTCACATCCATCCCTCAGAGTGTGTCTTTTTATTGGGGAATTGAGTTCACCGATGTTGTGATTTATTAATGACCAATGACTGTTCATTCCTGTTATTTTGAAGTGGATGCTGGCAATGTGTGTGTGTGTGTGTGTGTGTGTGTGTGTGTGTGTGTATCTTTATGTATGTGTGCATGTGTATGAGGGGGGTGAGGGGATGTGTGGAGGTATGTCCCTTCTTGTATTTTTGTTGATATAAAATTATTTTCAATATTTTCAGCAGTGTAGTTAATCTCCTTAAGTTGGCATTTTCCATCCAGTACCTTCACTAGAACTGGATTTGTAGATAGATATTGTTTAAATTTGATTTTGTCATGGAATATTTTGTCTTCTGCATTAATGGTGATTGAAAGTTTCCTGGGTATAGAAGTCTGAGCTGGAATCTGTGATCTCTTAGAGACTACAAGAAATCTGCGGAGAGGCACTTGTGGCTTTTAAATTCTCTGTTGAGATGTAGGATATAATTCTGACAGGTTTGCATTTATATGTTACTTAGCCTTTTCTCTCTTCTGCTTTTGGTATTCTTTCCTTGATCAAACTTGATTAAACTTGATGAGTTTAATGTTTTGACTATTATGTGTCAAGGGCATTTTCTTTTGTGGTTTAAACTATTTTGTGTTCTGTATGCTTCTTAAACCCTTGTAGGAATCTCCTTTTTAGGTTAAATGCTTTTGTTTTTATTTTTTATTATTTTGTTGAAACTATTTTCTGGGATTTTAAGCTGGGATTCTTCATCTATGCCTATGATTCTTAGCTTTTATCATTTTATAATATTCCCGATTTCATGGATTTTTTTTTGTGTCAGGAGTTTTTAGGTTTAACTGTTTTCTAATAAAATTGAAGATGTTTTAACTTTTTTTATTTTCTTTTATTGGATATTTTCTTTATTTACATTTCAAATATTATCCTCTCTCCATGTCTCCCCTCCAGAAACCCCCTATACTATCCCCACTCCCCCTGCCTCTAGGAGGGTGCTCCCTTACACACTCACCTACTCCTGCCTACCTGCCCTGGCATTCCCCTATACTGGAGCATCAAACCCCCACAGAAACAAGGGTCACACCACTCATTTTTTTCTATTGTATCTTCAAGAATTGAAGCGTTGAAGCCTGAAATCCTGGGATGAGTTCAGTGAAAGAAGGTTGGAAAAAATGGTTTTTGTGAACCCTTGGGTACAGGGTCAAAGGAAAATAAGAACAGAGCAGATTTCCTGATACAGAGCTGAGGATGAATCTGGGAGTCCTAGATGTAAGGAACAGTGGGAGAATTGTGGCTCAGCCTGGAGCATATTGCCCTGGGAGTTATAATTGTGAGTCTTAAGTTAGCAATGGGTAACAACAAATGGTGTGAGGAAGTTTAAGAGTAGGAAGAGCTATTGGAGACATAGGAGAAGAGAGCTGAGGTTGGGATATGGCTGTCAAATGTACTTTTCTTTCTGCTATAAAATTTTGGGATGAGACTAGGTGATTGGATGTGGGGCAAGAGAGAGAGAGAAGTGAAGGTCTGTGGGCAGTTTATCTAGTTTTTTGACAGTTGTGTCCTGTGACTAGGGGTGTCTACTAGAATCAGGGGCTATTTCATTGTTCTTCTAGACTGATGTCTTTCCAGTGAATGCCTTCTGGAATTGAGGCTGGGATAATGAGATGTGTTAGGAGAAGAAGTGTTTCGGGAGACCTTTGTGCTGTGTTTGAGGCAGAGTCAGAAATGAAAGGGAAATTGTAGCAAGTTTTTTTCAAGGGAGATATCAAGTACAGCAGCAATGGCTTATGACTTGGGAGTCTCTTGGACAATCAAGATTTAGAACTCAAAATACCTAGTGTTGGGATTTTTTTAGGCAGTATATGGTGTGAGGATCATTGTAAGCCCATATTTAAAGCAATATATTTAAGTTGTATATATATATAGCCAATAAAAATTCCAGAGAATAGTAGAAATCTTGTTCCCTAGTGAAAAGCTCCCAAAATAGTTATTCAGTACCAAGTTGTCAGCTTTTAAATCATAAATATGCAAGTAATTTGACAGAATGAGTCAGAGATCAGATCCGGTTGTATTTATACATCTATGAAGACATCCTCCTATACATATACATATGCATATGCATATGTATATACATTATATACCAAAAGTATATAGGTTATAATTCTGAAAAAAGAAAGGCAGAGTGCATCAGAATGTATGGAGGAAGGAAAGAAATTGGGAAAGTCTTTAATTATACTTTAATTTAAATAAATTAAAAGAAAACCAATCTAATGCTTATATATTCTTCCTAAGACACAGCAGAAATTTCTACTGCTTACACTATCCTCAGTAATCAAGTAAAATAGAAAAATTGCCAACAAATATGAACATTAAAACATTGCAGTCTAGCCCGGCAGTGATGGTGCACGCCTTTAATTCCAGCACTTGGGAGGCAGAGGCAGGCGGATTTCTGAGTTTGAGGCCAACCTGGTCTACAGGATGAGTTCCAGGACAGCCAGGGCTATACAGAGAAACCCTCTCTCGAAAAAAACAAAAACAAAAATAAAAACAAAAACAAAAACATTGCAGTCTAAAAGTAACTTGTATGAACAAGATGTAATTGTCATCTTGGTTGCTTACTGCTGACCAAGCTCACCCTTTCCAGTTATTTCTGAACTCTGGTTGGCTTGTTAAACTCAACTGTTCTGGCTCAAATCTTCTCTCTAAGATGACTGGTTCAATCTGACTTTCTTGGTTTCAAACAGAATTGTTCTACTTGGTGAATGCTCTGAATTTCTCTGTATCCCATGAACTGAACTGCACTGACCAAAGTGAAATGAACTCAACTGAACTCGACTGCATTGCTGGAACTCAACTAGACTGCATTCACTGAACTGCCCTCTATTCCTGACTAACTCTGAGCTGCTCTTTTATGTCTCTCTTCCCTGTCCTTGTGGAAGTTGGGAGTATCTGATCTCTGACTCATTCTATCAATTGTTTCTCTGCTTCATCACCTTGTCTGCTACTCAGACGTCACTTTCAAACATGGCTGCTTTGTTCTAAAAATTATCTTTAGCTTTATTGATTGGGATTAAAGATGTGTACTAATGGCAAGTCTGTTTAACAGCCACAGGATTAAAAGGTGTGCTATAGCCAGATCATCACCAAACTAAAAAATCTTTGGATATGATCCATTGTCTGAGCAGCCATGTGTCTGGACTAAAATTCCTCCTCATAGCACTATACATATTATAAAATAGGATACTTATTTAAATTATCAGAAATGGAGTATATCTTAAATAGGGGTTCTATATCTTTGAATAGATGCCACAATGGCTTGAGCATTTGAAACTTCAAAGTCCATTTCCTGTGACATACCTACTCTACCAAGCCATGAATCCTAATATTTTTAGTTAATACCTCTCTTTATGAACTTATGGGGGCAATTTTCATTAATACCACCTCAGAGGGTTTTCAATTCCATAAAGAACTTATTATCAATCCATGTTACATTTTATGTATGGATCAGGAATAAGTTTAGTGAGGGGATAATCAAATATAAAAATAAAAAGAGAAATAACATTTCTGGAATGTTCTCAAAGGAATTTTGTTTTTGTGAAGTGTCTGCTTTCTGTGATATGTTGCTTCTGATATTCTTGCTGTTAGAATTTTAAGGGATAAATGTACCTTCCTCCTTCACTACTGTGACTAGATGGTGCACAGCAGTTTCCTAAAGTGCATGTTAAGGAAACAAAAATGTCAAAATTATTGAATGAGATGAAATATTTAAATCTCTTTACTCAAACATTTTTATGTTGCATGTTCTGTTCTCACAGATAAAATGAGTTTCAATTATTTCAGTTCCTTACTGTGTTTAAGTGTTCACATTGTTTATAGTGAAAACTGGCAGCAAAGAAGCAGAGTAGGGAGATGTTCTACATTTCTAGTTAGCCCTTTAATTTCCACTTTATTCTTGTGCCAGTTGTACTAAGTGGAAATCAATACTTCCATCAAATGTTATATAAAGGCAGTAGTTGGAATTAATTTGCTGCCATGATGAAGGGGATGTCAGTGAAGATACACAAAAAGCTAAAATTGTACCTACCTTCCTTTACTGTGAACTCACCAAATATAATATTTTGCTTTTCTGGTTTTATTTTTGGTTGGGCTCAATTGCTAACTCTTTATCTATACCTAGTGTTAATCTAATGTCTCACTCAAGTATATTGTCTGAACAAAAATCACTTAAAATATTTACAGTAGTTTAGCAAACTAATGAAATTCTAAAAGTCTTCAAATTTTTCTCAATATTTAAAACATTAGGAAAATCAAATTCCACTCTAAATAATCAGCTGGTGTGTGCCTAAACTGAGATAGTTTGATTTGATGACTATATCTAACAAAGATTTTTGCTCAGTCTGAGCAGGATAGATCCCACATCTACTGTGTTCTGTTTGTGTCATAGCTGGCATGGGTAATGGGGTGGAGGTCTCACCTGTATTCTTGGTTATGACAGACCTCCTGTGAGACAGATAGGCTCTGAGGTCTTGGAGGGTGAGGGGTGGCAAGCTCTCAGATCTGAAAATCCAATCCCATAATATGGTCAAGAAATACACATAAGGACAATTGAAAAATAAAGCACCTTTTAAATATTAATTTCATTAACTAAAATAAATTTAGGACACCCACATTTCCTTTGTATTCCCACCTGTCAGGACACACAGGTAAGGGATCCCAAGAAGATATAGGTTATTAAGTGAAGCTTACAGTACAAGGAACAGAATACCTCCCAACCAGTTACACAGTCAGGAGGCCCCAGAGTTTTACAAAATAGTACAGGGTATTGTCAGTCCAATTAGTTCTCACCATAATTTCAGGGTAAAATTTCATTGAGCTATCTGCCACTTTTGCTGAAGAATATATATATATATATATATATATATATATATATATATATATATATCAAACAACATAAAATCTCTCTCCCTGGTGAGTAATTTTTACAGTCCTAAAAAGTTCTGTGCACCTTGTTCAGAAAAAAAAAAAAAGACAATGGTGGGCTCAGCAGCACTGGGTATGCACACTGCATTATCAACCAGGCAGGCAAGAAGCGCCTACTGTGCCAGTAGTGGCATGACTGATAGTGGCACCTCACTGCTTTCTAATAATATTTGAGGCCTGCCATGAAGGTTAAAATTTCATGCTCGGTAGTCCAATTCTGGTCCAACACCCATATCAAGGAAGGTTACAGGCCCTAGAATAAAACCTATTTTTAGTTTGTTAAATGGTTGTGCTATCTAGTTGTTTTCTAAATATTTATGTTTATACATTTAGATGTTTCTATTTTTTGTTGGAGAAACTCTTTTTACAATAGAGAGCAATCAATGTAATGGTAGATAACTGGTGAAAGTATTAAAAGTAAAGGCTTGGTGCTCACCCATAAACTAGACATCTCTATTTAACCTTTTACCACAAAGGATTATGAGACATTGTTGTAGTACATCTTGCCTCTCTGCTGGTGGTGCTCGAGTGCTGGTGGTGCCTTAGCACCATTAGTGCCCTGCACAGGAGTGACAGGAAGAATTCCAAAATGGTGGTCCACAAACTGTTCTTCTTCACCAGTCCAGAAGGGGGTACAGTGGAGTCTGGGATGAATGCTGTGGTTCCTAGTCTCATGTGTATCCAAGAGCCTGAGAGTTAGAAAAGGAAGTCCCCAATTCATGTTTCCCTTCAAGGTGCCCAGGAACCTGACAGGAAAGGGAAAACAGAGAATTGGGACAGGCAGAACCAGTCTCATTCCAAGAGAGTTCAATGTTCGGAGGGGCTGGAAAAGAGGCCTTCCTCTGGAGTTTTAGGTACAACTCTATAAGGTAGAGGTTTTCCCCAAGGTCATTCTTAACGAAGAGATGATTGTGTTCCAGAGCAGGTAGAGGCAGATAGGAAATGGTTCCATTCCTGCCTTTCTGTATTATGAGATTCCCAGAGTATGAGCCCATTCATTCAACCTTACCTTTTCTTATGCCTGTCTAATAACATGGTCCAACATACTCTACAAGACGTCTTGGAGGAAAAGAGTCTTTTCCCAAGGTGGAAAGAATATAAGAACAAAGGATAGGAAGAATTGTTACAATATGATCAGAAAAGGCAGCCATGTAAAATTTTCAGTGGTTAATTCTTCAAGCCCATGAGGGCAGAGCCTTGCAGTTCAGGAAAGAAAAGAGATTAAGAAGAGAGTAGATAAGTACAGACTTTCTCGGGTTTTTTTTTTTCTATTCTCTCAAGTTTCCCAGACAGCTTTGGTTTCTAGCAGTAAACATTGAATTACACTTTTTATCTCATATTAACCGATCTTGTGGTCATAACAATGACATTAGAAATTATTCACAAAAGAGATAAAAATATAAATTTCTAGAAAGCTTAACATAAAATATAAGAATGAACAGAAATCACTAATACTAACACTAAAATGGGAAACTATATATCACAAGTAAATATTCAAATGATTATTATAATAAATAAAAGTATATTAATTAATTCTGTTTAACATAGCTTTATCTTTCAGGGCTGTGTGGCATTCCCAGAGATTACACTGTTCTATGGAATATAGGAACATAGAGATCATGAAATAAATCTAATCTCACATCATCCAGATATTTGTAGGTTAAGAGAAAGAAAGGAGGAATGGAGGAAGGGAGAGAAGAAGGAAGGAAGGGAGAGAGGGAGGTGGAAGGGAAGGAAGAAAGGAAGAAGGGAGAGAGGGAGGGAGGATGGGAGTGGGAGAGAAGTGAGGGCGGAAAGAAAGGTGATAGAGGAAGTAAAAGAGGAAAGGAAGGGAAATAAATAAGGAAAGAAGGGAGATAGAACAGTAGGGAAAGAAAACATAGGGGAAAGAATATGAGAAGGCAAAGAGGAAGAAGAAAGAAGGAGAAAGGAAGAGGAGGAAATTTACTCCTTCTACTTTCCATGAAAGCTAGAAAAAAATATATATTCTAAATTTAAAACTAAAATAATCCACAACAAACAAGATTGAATAAACTCAGGATAATACAGGGACAAATAAATAATTCTTAAACATGACAAAAGACAAGATGTAAAGTCAGCTGACACAATGTTTTCATTACTTAAAATTTTCATTCTAAGTCTGTTGAGAGAATAAAAAGATTTGAATCGTGAATATGTTACGAGTTCTCAAAATTTAGCAGTTAAAAAAGTTAAACAACATGATAAGAGTATAGCTGAAGGACACAGATGAATATTTTACCAAAAGGATACTGTAATAGGAGCACAAAATGATTCAATATCCTTAGATGTTAATGAAGTGCAACAAGAAACCATGGTGGGGTGCATATACTATCATAGGCTACAAACTGTAATAGCAATACTTAATCCCAAACTATTACATACAGATGACACTCATGGAATTCATGTGGTGTGTGTGTGTGTGTGTGTGTGTGTGTCACTATGTCAACCGTGTATTAGAAAACCATAGTTCCACAGACTTTGTATCTGAGAACTTAATCATTAGTAATTTTTAATATCTATAAATATTTATTTTTAAAGTAAGCATGAGTGGTCTGTAGGAAGGTTATATTATTTACTCTCCCCATCACTGATGCCTTTTCATAAGTCCTACCTCTGATGCAGGCAAAAGGAGCAAAACTTACATCTTCATATATATCAGGTGAGAAATTTATAAAATGTAAATCTGAGGTATAGGAATAGGCTCCTTGCCCAACTCCTGGAAAATTGATACACAGAACTTTTCTAGAGGTAATAAATTCCTTTTAAGATTAGAAATTCCATAGGATTATAGCATCTTTCTCTTATGACAAGAAAATGGACGCAAGTGCCAGTGTCATCCTGCTTTCTATAGTGGACATTGTGCAAAATATTAAAGTATTAGCAGGTCTCAAAACCTTCTTTGACACTGTCCCACTAAAATTTGTTTGAAAAACTGTAATCATAAATTCTGTACTATAGATTCAATACCATCCTTTTATGCACAACAATTTGTGTCATTACTGAATAATCTTTTACAGTCTAATATAGAAAATAAACCAAATGCCTTTTAATAGGTAACTGATTAACTTGCAAGATTTAATAGAATTTCTAGTAAGTTGTGTAATATTTTCTGTATGTAGATTTATGACCCAAGTTTAAAATATAATTGTGAATTGTCATTATCTCTGGGTTCATATATAAAGGACAATTTCATTGTTTTAAAAATAGTAATTAAATTTCAAATTAAATATTAGTATCAATATGCAGCAATTTCAATAAAATTTAGTGGTTAGAAGTTTGAGCCCCAGTCAAATAAAATGTTTTCTCAAATAAGAATACCACTGATATTCCTTTCTTTTTTTCTTTTTTAAATTTTACTTAATTTTATATTTTTTACACTCCAGATTTTATCTGCCTCCCAGTCTACCCTCTGAATGTTCCTCATCCCATACCTCCTCCCCATACCTCTGTCTCCAAGAGGATTAACACAAGTTAATGATAGTAAAATGATTTTAAGAGTTTCTATATAAATACTATACTCAATATCAATATAAACAAATTGGTCACTCAAGCAAAACAGTAGTATTCATATCTACTGTAAAACATGGGCTGAATTTAATGAATTATAAATTATAAAAATTGTTGGGTTTTGTGTAGAAAAACATGAATGTACTAAGATTTTACATGAAACAAATTACTACCAAGAATAATCTTAAGTCAATGAAGTCCAAAACTGATTTGAAAACTAAAGTGCTTTAGAAGTGTTATTGATTAAGTTTTAGTGTGTGTGTGTGTGTGTGTGTGTGTGTGTGCTTTACCACAATATGATGATGATGGGAATGCTACAAGGTGATCATAGCATATATCCATTTCTTTGACAAATTATTTTTTTCTTGTGATTTTCAAAGTGGTCAAAAAATACTTTGTTCAATCAATAATTCTATAAATTTAAAAATTTTTAAAGATAGTTTAAGGAAGAATAGTGACTAAAATGAAGAATACAAGGAAAAACCATAATATATATTGTATTTCAATGTTGAGTATTTTCTAGGAATTAACTTGAAAACTTATGATAAAGTCATTAAGCCTCAAATAATATTTTGTTTAAAAATGTCATATCTGATTCAGAGACAAATTCATTAATTTTCATAAGATAAAGATCTTGCCTAAGATCAGGAAACAGAGATTTAGATCCATTGTTCAATTCTATGCAGTTTTTGTTCCTCTCATGGTTGCCAGAAAATTATGAGCTACTTCACTCCAACTTTCAACTCAGTTATTATACGGACTTCTTCCATGACTGTCAGCCAAATACCCTCATTTTCCTAAGGCATATGTTTTTGGATGAAGACCCAATATGTCATCATTTTGATCACAATATTTTCAAAGACGGTATTTTCAAAGACCATGGCCTTTGAAGGTACCAGCAGTTAGGAATGGAAGGTAACTCAGCAGACAAATGCAGCATGTGTTCTGTAATGTGTACCTGATTTTCCTTCAGAACCAAACAAGACACAATGTTACAAGGTTAAAATAGAAAAGGTGATATTGTTCAGTCTTAAAACCAGGGCCTTTCCAGCTCAGCTTTTGATTATTTTCTTCTTCTGGGTGGTAAGACAAAACCAAATGGTACATTCGATACTTACTTCTTTTCCTCTTTGTTAAACTACAATGATTAGTTTTTGAAACCTGGAATCCTGGATTTTTAATCCATATTTCATTTGTTTTCTTGAGGATAAAGAAGGACCAATTACATAATTTTTGATTGCTGAAAGTGGATGCCCTAGTTATTGAAACTTTTCATTTTAGAATTTTCAAAATCATGGTATCTCAGTAAAAACATTTTACTGTTTAATTTCTTTATTTTTATATTACTCTAATTACTCTAATCTCTAATACTATGATGTTTGTTGATTCACTGTTGTAAGCTTCAAAATAACTGTTTTTTCATTAATTTGTTTATTCTTTTTACATCCCAGTCACAGCCCTTTCCATCTTCTTCTTCCAGTCCCACCTCACAACCCATTATTCCTCCCATTATTCCTTCCCATTCTCTGAGGAGAAGGGGAAGCCATCCACAGGTAACAACATTTCTTGGAGCATCAAATCATAGCAAGACTAAGCATATCTTCTTCCACTGAGGCCAGACAAAACAGCCCATAAAGAGGAAAGGAATCCAATGGCAGGCAACAAAGTCAAAGATAGGCCCCATTACAATTATTAGGGGACCCACATGAAGATTAAGCTACATATCTGCTGCAAATGTGTAGGGGGCTTAGATCCAGCCCATGTATGCTCTTTTGTTGGAGAATAAGTCTCTGTGAACCCTCATAGGCCCAGATAGTTGACTCGGTAGGTCTTGTTGTGACTTCCTTGACTCCTCCACTTAACTCAATTCTTCCCCCAACTCTTTGATAAGAGTCCCTGAACGTCCCCAAATGTTTGGCTTTGGGTGTCTTTATCTGTTTCCATCAATTTCTGGAAGAAGACTCCCAGAGAGAGTAATGCTAAGGTCCTGTCTGCAAGCATAGCACAGTATCATTAATAGTGTCAGAGTTTGACTCTCTCTTATAGTGTCATGGTCTCAAGTTGGTAGAGGCATTGGTTGCCCATTCCCTCAATCTCTGTTGTGTCTTCATCCTTGCACATCTTGTAGGCAGCACAAATATATGCCAAAGGTTTTGTGCATGGGTTGTTGTCCTGCTCCCTCCTCTGAAAGCTAGGATCATGCACTTAGAATTTGAGGAGTCCACTGTCTCAGGTCTCAGACTTGTACCACAGATGTCCTCCAACTGTTACTATTCTTTATCTCTGCACAGCTACCCTAAGCCTATTACCCTCCTCACCCCATCTGTGTTCCCCTTGCCCATCCTTTCTCATATAGTTCCCTCACTCTACCTGCTTCTTCTTCCTATTTCCCCTTCTGAGTGAAATTTAAACATCCTCCTTTGTGTCCTCCTCATTACTTAGCTTCTTTGAGTCTGTGTAGCATGGCTATCCTTTACTTTATGACTAATATCTACTTATAAGTACGTACTTACAATATCTGTCTTCCTTGATATAGTTGCCTGACCTAGGATGATATTTCCTAGGTCCATTCATTTGCCTGCAAAATTCATGTGTTTGTTTGTATTAGCCAAATAGTATTCTGTTGTGTAAATGTACCACATTTTCTTTATTCATTCCTCAATTGAAGGGCATCTAGGTTGTTTCCAGTTTAACACATGTCCTTATGGTATTGTAGAGAGCCTTTTGGTTATAAGCCCAGGAGTGATATAGTTGGGTCTTCAGGTAAAACTATTCCCAATTTTCCAAGTAACCATCAAAGTGATTTCTAAACTGGCTGTACATGTTTGCACTGCCACCAGTAATGGAAAAATGTTCATTTTAGTCCGCATCCTCGGCATCATGTGCTTTCATTAAGATTTTGATCTTAGCCATATTGAATGATGTAAGATGGAATCTAAGATGCTTTTTGACTTGCATTTCCCTGATTACTAAGTACATTGAACACTTCTTTAGGTGTTTCTCGGCCATTAGAGATTTTTCTGCTTAACTCTGCAATCAATTTTTAATTGGGCTATTTGATTTCTTGGTGTCTAATTTCTTGAGTTCTTTACATTTTTCAGATATTCATTCTCTATAAGATGTAGAGTTGATTGATATCTTTTCCCATTTTGTTGACTGCCATTTTGTCCTATTGCCTTAGAGAAGCTTCTCAGTCTCATAAGGTCCCATTTATTGTCTTTTATCTTAGTGCCTGACCTACTGATATTCTCATCAGAAAATTGTCCTCTTTGTCAATGTGATCAAGGCAGTTCTCTACTTTCTCTTCTGCCAGGTACAGTGTATCTGGTTTTATGTTGAGATCTTTGATCCACATGTACTTGAGTTTTGTCAGGATGATAAATATAGATCCATTTGGATTGTTGTACATATAGACATCCAGTTAAACAGACACCATTTGTTGAAGATGCTTTCTTTTTTACATTGTATAGTTTTGGTTCTTGGTCAAAAAATCAAGTGTCCATAGATGTGTGAGTTTAATTTTGAGACTTTGATTCTATTCCATTGATCAACCTGTCTGTCTTTATGTCAATACAATATGGTATTTTTATTAGTATTACTCTGTAGTACAACTTGAAAGCAGGCATAGGGATATCTGGAAAAATGTAATCTCTCCTATCTAACATAATTTATTCATGGAATTTTTGGTTAGTCTTATGTGGTACTACTTTTCCATAACCTCTAAGAATTGCTACAATACTCTGGATTAACCTGATTATAAGACTAACATGATTGTTCTAAATTGCTCATCTTTTGTAGCTTTCTTCAATTCCTATCATCTAAAATAAGTCTTATTTTCTCATGGAAGTTACAAAAGAGTTTCTGGATAGATACTTTACAAACAAGTCTGTTCAAAACCAATTTATTTTAGTCTCAGGATTGCTTTCTCCATTAAGAACAGAGATGATGCTGTTAGTAAAGTTGTTTTGCTAATGATGTCATTATCATTATTAATTCACTTAAGAAACATCTATGTAATATCTTCCTGGAATTGCTTCAGCTCTTTTTTACACAAATTTGCATAAGATGTTTTTGCTTCCTCCAAATAACTTGAAATTTATTTGAAAAGTAAGCCATCTAAATTAATAGTTACAGTAAAAGTGATGTTAATTTTACCCTCAGAAGTATAGTTTTGTAGAAATTAAGCAGAATATTTAAACCCTGCAGATAAAACAAGGAAAGGAATAGATGTTTGTGTTTGCTCAGTGAGCCTGGAGTAAATATCTAGGTATCTAGTTTCTTTTAGAGAAGATATTACCCATTTGCGAGGAGGGTTGTTTTGTTTTTGTAAATTCCATCTAAAAAGTTTCACTCTGAGGTATTTGTTCTTTCCAATGTGTAACTTTAACAGTTCTCTGTTACAAGGTTTTTCATGACTTCCCGTTTGTTGGACATATAGTTTCTCAGGTTATGTTGACTTTTACAATGATCCATGTACTGAGCTAACAAAATTAATTATTTTTTCTGTGTCTTTGCAAATATACATGTTATTGTTACTTATTGTTATTTTATTCATTTATTTAACTTGCTATCTACATTTTATTGAGATTTTTGAAAGAACTAAAAAGGTTGGGTTTTTTTTAGGATAAATTAAATATGCTTTGTATAATACCAAATTTGAATTTTTGAATATAGTTGAAAACCTAAAAGAACTGTTAGATTTCACATTATATTTACAATATTTTTCTTTAATGATGTATGATATTATCATTATTTCATTTTGAGATATAAATCAAAGACATTAGAAAATGAGTAAAATATCAAAGACGAATGAAATATCTTTCAAAATGGTAACTTAGATATTAATGATTTAAGTTCTATTCTTAGTAAGCAATTATTAAATGTGAGCTACATGGGTAGATGCAAGATGATATAACTTAAAGACAGTATTAAATGTAGGAGAGGATTGATAGTAAATAATCAGAAGAAAAAAAAATAAAATCTAGAAATAATGTTCAAGGGAAAACCTAATACATTTTGAAGGTTTTTCAGTGAGAATATCTCTGTTCACTGATTTATGTTACTAATGAAAGAAGCAACCTGACATTGAAAAGACTGTCTCATATTTATTAATCTAGTTTTTTTTATTTGTTTGTTGTTTGGTCGCATGGTTTATTATTCTCTCATATATTACTTCCTGACAGCAGCTTTTCCAACATCATCCCACATCCCCTTTCCCCCAGATCCACTTCTCTACATTCAGAGGACCTATGTCAGACCCGTATAGGCTTCCTGACTGTAACTTCAGTCTCAGTGAACTATGGAAAATGTTCTTATGATGTCCTTGACCCCTTCAGGTCCTACAATCCTTTTTACTCCTCTCTCAAGAATTTAAACATAACAAAAGCAACATATCACAAGCTGACACCAAAATCAAATTAAATGGAAAGAAGCTCAAAGCATTTCCACTAAAATAATGGATAACAGAATACTGGCCCACTCTCTCCATATCTGTTCAATATATTTTATGAAGTCCTTGATAGAACAAAATGACAACAAAGGGATATTAAGGGGGAGGGTTTACAAAATAGAAAGGAAGAAGTCATACCATTGCCATTTCCAGATGGTGTGATTATTTATATAAGTGACCCCAAAAAATCTACTAGAGAACTTCAACTGGTGATAAACAGCTTCAGTGAAGTTGTTGAGTACAAGATTAAGTCAAAGAAATTAATTACATTCCACATACAAGGGACAAACTAAAAGAAATCAGGGAAACAACACATTTGACAACAGTCACAAATAATATAAAATATCTTATGATAACTCTATCCAAAGGAATTAAAAACGTGTATGACAATAATTTCAAGTCTGTGAAGAGAGACATTAAAAAGGATATCAGAAGATAAAAAGATCTCACATGCTCATGGATCAGTAGGACTAGTATAGTAAAAAGTGGTCGTCTTACCAAAAGCAATCTACAGAGTCAACGCAATCCCTATCAAATTCCAACATGATATTTAATTAAAGTTTATTATTATTATTATTATTATTATTATTATTATACATTACAGGAGTAGTGAAATTTGCCCTCCCTTCCTACCCTAACCTACTCTCTCCCTCTAATCTAATCCACCTTTATCTCCCTGTGGAGAAGGGAAGATGTACAGGGAATATCACCCAAAGATGACATATCAAGGGGCAATAAATTTACAGACCTTGAAATAACAATGCTCAACTTCATATACAAAGAAAGAAAGGAAGGAAGGAAGAGAAAAAGAGAGAGAAAGAATAAAAAACCTTCAGGGTATCTAATACAGTCCTGTTTTATATAAAAGAACTTCTGAAAGTATCATGATTCCTGATTACAAGCTGTATGAAAGAGCTTTTTATAGTAATAAAAACCACATGGTGTACATAAAAATATAAAGATTGATCAATGGAATTGAATAGTAGCAAACATAAACGTATGAACCTATAGAAACCTAATTTTTGATAAAGAAGCCAGAAATATGCAATGAAAAACAGAAAGCATCTCCAAAATATGATTGTAGTCTAACTTAATTATGAGATGTAGAAGAATAGAGCTAAGCTCATATTTATCACCCTGAACAAAAGTTAAATTCAAGAGAATCAAAGACATCAACATAAAACAATTACACTGAAACTAACAGAAGAGAAAATGGGAAACAGTCTTGAAGTCATCGGCAAAGGAGCCAACTTCATAAACAAACACTGATAGCACAGGTAGTAAGACTGACAATTAATAAATGGGACTTCATGAAACTGAAAAGCTTTTGTAAGTCAAAGGAAATTATCAATATGACAAAATCCAAGCATACAAAATGTGAAAAATACTTTATTTATATCATTGTAAATTATATTTTATAGGTCTGATGTAATTGTCACCTCAGAATCTTATTGCTTAATAAATTAACCCTTTGTATCTTTTTTTTCTTAACCCTAGCTGGCTGATTCAACTCAGCTGTTCTGGTTCTAACTCCTCACTGAGCTGACTAATTCAATCTGGCTTCTCTCAGCCTCCCACTGAATGTGTCTATTGATGTCAAACTAACTGTGACAATTTGTTCTAACGTGGCTTCTTCAGATTTTGGCTTAATGTGGCTTCAACTTCCATTGCTGACCTGCACTGAACTGTATGAACTCAAGAAGGAACTCAACTCCACTGCACTGCACTCACTTCACTGACTCCCAACTCACTCACTCTCCCTCCCTTTCCTCACTGTTCTCCTGAGAGTTGGGTATATTTTATCTCTGACTCACTCTGTCAAACCTTCTCTGATTTGTCACTTTGACCATCAATTAGATATCACTTTCAAACATGGCTGCTTCCTCGTACAAACTAAATTTAGCTTATTGTTTGAGATTAAAGATGTGTACTAAGGGCATGTCTGTATTCCAACCAAAGGGATTAAAGGCATGTCATGTCATTCCAACCAGATCACAAAGACCTAGAAGGACTAGATTTGATTCCTTGACAGAGCATTGATACATCAAAACGCTTCTACACATCACTATTATAACCCAAGAACTTGCTAAGATTCTGTATAATTGTTATTTTTCACACAGAATATACAAAATAAAGAAATTACTATATATTATTGACAACAAATGTGAATAATAGTCAAAAGCTAAATTATCAAAAGGCCTCATTGAACAAAATGTAAAGATATTGAGGTATAGTACCTCTGTTTTCACTAGATAGGAAATATTTAAGTGTGCAATTCAATAATCTGGCAAATTTCATGCATTATCTTGACTGTGAGATTTCCTGAACAATGTTATTATATGTTAATTTTACTGTTCAATTTCCTGGCCACGTGGACTTTTCTCTAGTGTGTCAGTAATGCTATAGGTTACGGTTGAATGTATGAAATTATTCTCCCTCATTGGGGTAGGCTTTTTCTGATCAATTGAATTCTTGACAGAGACAACACAGAGCTAAGAGGAATAATGAAAAGCTTGACTGCTTAGCTGAGTACATAATCTTAGACTTTGGCTCACGCTATTCTCACAATGGAGAACTGTATATTTGGGATTTCTATGTTGAAATTACTGTATGGGCTTGTTTTGTTGCTATTGTTGTTTTGTTTGTTTTTCTGTTTAAGTCCATATATTTGTTCTTTAAATAGACCTAAGCCAGCAGTTCTCAACCTCTGTGAGAACTATCACAGAGAACTATCTCTGTGAGAACTATCACTCTGATCCTTGATAGTACAGATGGTAGGAAAGGTAGTTGACCAAGTCAGCTCAGTCAGTCAATGGGGTGTTAAACAAGGGAGTGAGGATTGAAAAAGAAAACCAATTAGACAAAATTACAATATGACTCCAGCCGTTACTGAGGCTGAAGCAGCTTCACATCATTCTAGGTATATCCAAAAAACAGTGTCAGTTCATAGATCAAAGACAAAGTAATCAAGTGAATAGTAAACAAGGAGAACACACAAGATAGTAATTAAGTAAAGTAGCAAGCAAAAGGATCACACAAGAGAATAATTAAGATAGTAAACAAAGCCCCTGTGGTCACTGTTTCTGGTATGCTTATCTAAGCCTACCTCCTTGTCCAAGCCCATTGACAAACTCCAAATTTATAAAAGCAGCACTGAAAGCTCTCAACAGGTGTTGCCACCGAAGACAAAGTTCTGTTTGTTTAGTTGATTTTTCTCTTAACTATGGCTTTTACTGCTCTGAAGAAACACTGGCCTATATTATAATGCAACCAGGCCTAAATAGAAAGATCCTGTATCAGAAAACAAATAAAACATACCAGGAAGAAGGAATTCTGAAATCTCTAGAATAATCATATAACAGATTAAAAGAAGCCCCTGAAACTCCCACTGTAAGGCAGACATAAGACCTAGAGGTATTTGTTATAGAGTATATACTTATCAGAATACTGGGAAATTTAATTATATATATAAGTGTGAGCTATTTATATGATTAATAAATTATATATACAATTATGCACTAAAATTTAGTTGTATAGTAGAAGATTGTATGCTGTGCTTTTTTCCTTGAAATGTTGTTCTATGTAAAATAATTTAGAATATAGTTTAATTTCCAAGAAGCATTGTTTGAAATCTTGCTCTTTTATATACAACCTGTTACAATGACTATGAATTATTTGTAACATAAAAGCACACAAATATGCATCAAAAACATCAGCCAAACAGGTTTTAAATGCTATGTCATTCGAAAATGGTTCTAAGACTTCTGTTACTTTAATTTTGAATAAATACAGAAAAGAATAGAAACAGGCCTTGCAGAACTTGATGCCCATGTTCCTTATATTCATCGTATTTCCTGGCCAGAAATATCAAGTAGTAGGAGATAATTATGTCTGTCTTGCTTGTTTTTTGTGGAGACAGGAATGGGGTTCAGTCTCTAAGGTTTTGTTGTAGTACCTCTTCTCTGAATTACTAATAACATACATATCAGAAAATAGAGACGAATGGTCAAAACATCCTGCCATATCCACTAAGGGAGTTTTAAATGAGACTCATTAAAAATCCAAAATGTATGAGTTTCTTGGGCCTTTAAATAGTTTTTTCTTTATGTACAAAAGTTTGTTGTAGAAATTTTTAATCTCATCTTGGGGTTTCTACCCCATATTGACCATTCAGTTTCTGGACAAAACACACACACAACGTTTATATTTATAATAAGCCTTAATCAGCACTAGAGCTGGGCAGATATCTAACTTCTATGCTATCAGAATCTACTTTCCTATCAATAATCCTGAATTATTGCTTACTATCTTTTATATAGGCTACTATTATGGTCTCTATATATTACTATATAATTACTACAATATTATATACTATATAATTACAAATATATATATATATATATATATATATATACATACACACTTGTCTTGAGCTACATTCTGGACTTATAAAATATTAACATCTGAACACATATCTCATTGTGTTCTATTAATGCAGCAGGCCATATAACAAGTAGCTGGATTCATTTTGGACAGATTTCATTACTTTCCAATTGATTTCTTTATAGAGAATTCACATTTTGATAATTATGGGTTGTAAAGCAACTGTTTTATTTCTATAGTCTAACACATAGATTTTTTAAATTTTATGTTTTTAAATGGAAAAAAAACCCCAAACGCCAAAGTAAAAGATATGTGGTGTTCAGTGTATTAACGATTTTAATCCCATTTGTATCTATTCTTCCTTTAAATTCAAGACTAAAAGGATAATTTAGAAACACATACAAATCATAGTGTGTGTGTGTGTGTGTGTGTGTGTTTGTGTTAGCTTCTACCATGAATCTTTGCATTCATGAAAGACAGACTACTACGTTTAATATATATATTAAATTCCAAGAAAGTCCACACTTACTTTTCTATAAGCATTGAATTATTATTTTATCCCCATTCAAATTATTGATGTTTAAAATTTTTTCTTACAATATATACTACTCTTGTGTTTTCCCTCCCTCAACTTTTCCCATTTCCTCCCAACATTTCTACCTATAACTCTATGTCCTTTCTTTATATTTCTCTTTAGAAAAAAATTGACAAAAGAAAATATAAAGACAAAGAAAATCTTGAGAAACACACACACACACACACACATACCCAATCTGTAAAACCCCAAAGTCAGAAATCATAATTTATAAACAAACATATATGTCATAATATATGAATAAATAATGAAAATGTTAAGAAAACAAAAAATTGCAAACAAAGCAATATGTCAGCTTTCAGGAACTTTAAAACAAAAAACTGTGGTGATGGTAATCATAGTATATTATTAAAGAGACATTTCCTCTCAGTTATCTATGGATTCTGTCTTGGAATCTGAAGTTTACAAATTAAGTGGGGATATTTAAGAAAAATAACACAAATATATAAATACAATCAACCATAAAAATATTATTTTGAAGTTAAGTATGAAAATACTATAAATACCACAAACACAATAAAATAGATAAAAATTTATTGCCATATTATATTATTATAATGTATATTAATATATGTGATATTTGTTACATATTTATATACATTGGTAAGATGACTTCAGTTATCTTTTTGCATAATAAATTTGTGACTACTTTGTCATAAAGATAATAGAAAAAATAAGTTGGTGCACTGTTTTGTAGTTCAGTGATAGAACACTCCCTAACATGAGGCATACGTTTTTCCCTAGTAACTTATTTTTTTTTAAATGTTATTTTTGTTTTGTATTGTTTTGGACTAGCTCACCCTGTATGACTCGGTGGACCTGACACTCTCTATGCACATTTAGCTAGCCTTGAACTTAGAGAGCTCTGCCTGTCTCTGTTCTCTGAATGTTGAAATTAAAGATATGTCTCATAATATCAGACTTCCTATAATTTATTTGAAAAGAAACACATCTTCTACCTATCATGATTCAAAAGATATTTTTATAGTTGTTTAAAAAGTTTTTTTCATTCTCATAATTTTTAGATATATGATGTTTGTTCCATAAAGCAATATAAACAATATAAGTAGCAGAGACACAATGAGAAATTTATTTGTAAGACAAGTGTATTCGTTTCATTAATTTCTTTATTTAATTTGTATGTCTGGTGGAAGGGGCTTTGAGTCTTTTGTGGCATAGGGCTGGAGAAGAAGATTCAGTATTGTGTGTTTGCCATATATCAAGATCAGCATCTCAGGCTTGGTGGCTGGCACTGTTACTTACTGAGTGATACTAACATCGAGTGTTTTATTTTACTATTAGAATGTCAGGTTCCAGAAAAATATAACATTACAAATGAACACGCATATTTCATTTTCAACACTGAATAACTTATCCAGAAAGGTTTTACAGGCTTAAATAAAGGAATATCTTTATTGGAAAGTTTAATATTTTGACTTTTTAAAAAAGCTCGATCCAATTTTCAGCATTCACGAGCACTTAAAGATACATTCTGTTTTCCTAGTAGTACAATAAGCATTTCCCACATGCTAATCAAAATTCCATTTTATTCTAGTCAAAGAGAAATAAGTGACATTTAGGTAGTTGGACATGCTATGTCATCAAATATCTTTTAGGAATTTTTACTTACATTAAATAAACAAAAATGAGAACAAATGTTCTACATTTCACTTTAACCATTAGATACTTGGAAATAGTATAGCCTATTTAACTTTGTACAGGGAATTTCAACTACATATTAAAGGGGAGAGAAGTAGAAAAAGAGCATGGCAAATACCCAGAGGTGAGGCAATGGAGTTGATGGCTTTTTAAATGACAACTACACAGTGAGACTATTCTCCACAAACGGAAAAGGGTTCATGAATTTTCTTTGCTTTGCATCAATTTGTAATAAATATTGACAGGCTTCATCTGATTCACCTACTATGTTTCTAATCAACTTTATTATTGGTAATTCATGCAGGTCTTCTCAGCTTTCCTATTCCTGAGGAAATGTTAATTGCTTTCCCGCTTTAAAAAAATCAACAATATTAACATGTTTTGAGAATCATCTAATCTAGGCAGTAGTAGTCCACATCTTTTATCCCAATACTTCATAAGCAGAGACAGGCCACAAAGTGAGGCCCTGGACAGGCAGGACTATACTGAAAAACTCTGTCTCAAAAAATTAAACAAAGGGAGGGACCTTAGTTTAAATGACCTACATTGGAGAGAGGAAACTTGTAGAGTACACCTCTAGTAGAAAGACAAGGCATCAAGTGGAGGGATGGAGTTACCATCCCACAGTCAAAAGTCTGACTCGTAATTGTTCCTGTCTGAAATAACTGCAGGGACAAAAATGGAGAAGAGTCTGAGGAAATATAGGTCCAGGGACAGGCCCAATTGAGAACCAGCTCATGGGGAGGCCTCAAGACCTGACACTATTACTGAAGCTACTGAGTGCTCAAAAAAGGGGGGTCTATCATGACTACTTCCTCTGAAAAGTCTAATAAGCAGCTGAAAGGCTCAGATGCAGATATTTGCACCCAACCAATGGAAAGAAGCTGGTGACTCCTGTGGTTGAATTAGAGAAATGCCGGAAGAAGCTGACAAGGAGGGTGACCCTGTAGAAAGACCAGCAGTCTCAAATAACCTGCACCCCCGAGACCTTTCAGACACTGAGCCATCAACGAGACAGCATACACCAGCTGATATGAGGCCCCCAACACAAATAGAGGAGCTGACTGCCGGATCTGGGTTCAGAGAAGTCAGAGAAGATGTACCTCACCCTCGAGAATCGTGGTACCCCAGAGAATGGGGAGGTCTGGTAGGGTGGTGGTGGGGTGCGGACATCATTTTGGAGACAGAGGGAGAAGGTGTGGGATGAGGAACAGTTGGAGGATTGACTGGGAGTGAGACTGTCTGTACTGTAAAGAAAGCCTAAAGAATAAAAAACAAAATTAAACAAAACTAAAACAGAATTAAAAAAAAGAAAATCATCTAAAACTAATCATAGCAACATTGGCTGAATTCATTGATTATTTAAAACATTTGAAAATGTTTAATGTTAAAAATACTTAGGAGATTAGAAGTTATTTTGTACATGTATGTGTGGCCTTTGTTTCTTTTTTATTGCCCATGCTCATTTTTTCAAACATTTCAGGGTAATATTATGTTGTCCAAATTATTTCCCATCTTAAAAAAATAATGTTCTGATATCATGTAAGTAACAGATAATATGGTTGGACGTTCCTATTGTAATCTAGAAGTGCTTGGGTTTTCTTTTTGTGATGCATGTGAACTTTAGGGAGTATCCGTGTGAACAGCAAAAAGCAAATTTGAGAAATAAAAATTTGTATTGAAAATAAAATGACTTAACCTTGCAGAATTAAACTGGCAGATTGTCAGTTATGTACTTTGTTTCTTCTAATTATGAAATACACATTGCATTGTATTTTATTTGATATTAATTAATATTTAAATATGCACTTGACTCATTATAGTATTAATGAAGCTCATAGTAGCATTTTTATATGTGTGTACAGTTTTGCTTGGTTCCATTTTTTGACTGATTTACAAAGAGATTTGTAAAGTTTTAAAGTAGAGAAACAAGTCCCAAGGCTACACAGTCTTTATTGACTTATTGAGCACTTATGAAGTTTAGATTCTATTAAATAAGACAGAAGGTTGGCACTGGCTCTTATTCTCTATAATTCCCATCATATTATGTTAGATTTGGCATCAATCCATTGAGTTCTTTTTCATCCCATATCTGTTAATTATTTGGTTTCTCATAAAAATAATGTTGTGTACTCTCTACGTTGATAAAAAGTACAGAAGCATTAACTAATAAAGTGTTTTAGCATATTTTATTGGTATAAGTACAATAAAAATAAACTTATTAGATAAAAATGGAAACTATTTTTTAATTCTCAGAAGAATAACAATTTGTTAAGTATTTCAACATTCTGTATCACAGTTTGATATCTATTTTAAACCATGTCTTCATTAGACCTCAATTATTAAGAAATAATCATTTCTAAAATTTATATAAGTAAAGATGAAGTAAGTCTATTTTCTTTTGTAGTAAAATATGTTCATAGCTCATACAAGAGGCATTATGCCAAAATAATAAGAATATTACAAATTCTTCTACAAAAACTTCTTTTCTGTTATAAGAAGTAAAAAAGATAATTATTTTTAGCCTATGTGTTGAACTTAAATTGATTGAAGTAGCAATTTAGCATTGTATCTGTCACTGAGATAATAAATACAATGAATAATAATAATACTCATAGTAAAGAGTTGTGCATGTGTAAAATGTACTTGATGGCAATGTTTACTGAATGGTTAACAGTAGATCGATGAGAAAAGGTCTTCAGAGTTCCTTTGTGAGTATTATTGCATGAAAATGAAGTTATTGATAGATTAGGCCATTATGTTTTCATTTAGGCAAGTCATATCTGTAGCTCCAGTTTTGATCCTTCAATATGTTATTTTTCATTAAGAAAACATAGGAAGAAAAAGAGACATAGGAGCAAAGAGTATGAGAAATCGTTCATTACTTTAGTACAAAAATCTATTTCTACAGTGTTGGTGGATGTTTAATGAGGTTACAAATGACAATGTATTTTGCATACAAACCAACAAAGTAACTAAACTAGATTTTGTAACAGTCTTCCTTCATCAAGATGTAACAGATGTTAAGAAAAGTGCCATGCTCATGTGATCATTTTAAACAGGGCTAACAAAACCAGGCATGAAGCAAATCATTTGCATATTGTAGATATTGGCAGTTAGTAGTCATAAGAATTGATCTGCCTCTGTGACCCTAAAATCGTATATCTTTAACAGGTTTTAGCTCCAATACTAGAATTGTCTGTAAAATTCTCAGTTCATGTGGATATATTACATTCAGATTTCTGAAAAAAATAATGGAATGGTAATGATGGAGCCTACACAAATATCATTGCTATTCTTTTCTGACAGACATCATGATGTCCTTTAAGTGTATATCATGCATATAATATGATGAGAATTCTATACCACAAAGGGATAGAGAAAAAAGAACATTATGTACTATGTGCAAAATACTCATAATTGATATACCAGCAAGCAAATATCATGGAACTATTTTCTTTGGTGCCATTTTTAACATTTCAGAAGTGTGGCTTGTTTTTCTGTGGGCACATATGGTAAGAGAGATGGTTCAAGGGAAAAAAGGAGTATAAAGAGTTATTCAGATCAGAAGTTATAGAAAATAAAATTATAACTGGACAGAGAAAGGAGTTCTCAAAACCCTGGAGGGTGAGAGTATTGAACACAGGCTGCATTTTTAATCTTTAGAAAGACAACAGAGTAATTAAGTAAGGGTGCACAGCTGGCCACCAGTTCCCAGCACATGTAGGAAATATTCACACCAATATTTCTTATCTGACTATCACAGAGCAGAAGTAAATGAGTTAATAAACTCTTCCTAAATTTTCTTAGTTACCTGTCTGAGCTCATAACGAGTATTTCAGCTGAGAGACATAAGAAGGAGCTTTGGCATTTAGATAGCAGATAAGCTCATCTCTTTTCAAAGGTTGGCATACTTCATTCAATATTCATTTACCCATTTGGTTGTTGATTGAACCTCTATTCTACTATGTTCTTTTAAATGCTAAGGATGAGAGTAGTGAACAAGTTCACATCCCTAAGATGAAAACAAGATTCTGTCATGTTTGGCTTTACATATATTAGCAGCAAAATAAACTTCAATGGCAGTTACCTGTGAGGATGCATAGTACAGGGAAAGAGTGTGTCATCAAATCCTTAGAATCTATGAAACAAAAATTAATAATCCTTCATTTCTATTTGCATTTTTGTGGTTTTCAGACATTTCAAGTAATAATTTTGAAACAGGAGAATGCCTAATAAATAATCTCATTATAAGACACTGAGAGGTATTTGGTTCCTGAGTCAAAAATGAAGAAAAACAAATGTTTGTATAAGGTATAATTTAGAGAAAAGATGACCAAATCAAGCTGTATTAAGAATGACTCTTACTTATAAAACCTGAGCAAAACCTAAAACACCCTCTGGGTTATTTTTAATAAAACCTAAAACATTTGTCATGTTTCAATCATTATAAAATGAAAACAAATTAAATTGTATTATTCAGCTTATCAACCAAATTATAACTGTAATTCAATATTAATTATATTGTGAGTTGGTAAATTGCAAGTGTCACGAGCATCGACAGACATCTTGGAAAAATGGAGAAAATAGACTTGATAGTGAGGTACACAATTTAGGAGTTAGTAGAATTTTAATCTGAAATCTGGTAGAATAGATGGTTTCCTAACTGTAAAATATATTTTGGAGAGATTGCCCAGACGATAGAATCAAGTGTTGTTCATACAGATAACTAACTTTCACTCTATTTCTAACATGTATATGGTGGCCCACAACCATCTGCAATCAAAGTTGCAAGAGATAGATAAGCTCTTTTGACCTCTGTCAGTACCAATCTGACTGTAGTGCATAAACTTCCACATAGACAATGAACTAATAAGCATACGATTTTAAAAGAACTGTATAATTCTTCAGATATTTTTCATTGTTTTGAGGGTGGCTGGGGTATTGAGAAGCAGCTGACCTGGAATATAAACAAAATTATATATGACAACATCATAAAGAAACCTGTGATTAAATCTCAGCATGGATGGGGGAATGAAAAGTAAAGTAACATCATAATCAGAAGAAATTGAAGCAGTCTATGGCTTCTTGGAGGGAAAGAGTTCTGGATATCAGCTCTCTAAGAGATCTGGGGTTGGTGAAAGTCATCCTGGATTTTTTTTTTCATATGAAGTTGAATAATACACTTTCAAGGTCTGTAAAGAATTGTGTTGGGATTTTGATGGGAATTGAGTTGTATCTGTAGACTGTTTCTGGCAAGAAGGCCATTTTTACTAGGTTAATCCTACTGATCCATGAGCATTGTAGATCTTTCCATCTTCTGAAACCTTCATCAATTTCTTTCTTTAAAGACTAGATGATCTTGTTATACATGTTTTTCATTTGCTTGGTTAAAGTTATACTAATGAACTTTTTACTCTTTGTGGTTACTTTGAACGATATTGTTTCCCTGATTTCTTTCTCAACCTGTTCACCATTTGTATATTGGAGGGTTACCTTTTTTTTTTTTTTAATCTTGTATCCAGCCATGTCATTGAGGTTACTCATCAGCTGCAAGAGTTCCCTGGTAGAATTTTTGAGGTGGTTTATATATAGCATCATATCATCTGCAGATAGTGATACTTTGATTTTTTCCTTTCCATTTTATATTCTCTTGATCTACTTTAGTTATCTTATTGCTCTAGCTCATAGTGCTGTGATTTAAAGAGAAATGTAATTGTTCCTTTAAACTAGAGTTTATGAACACATCTTGTGCTCACCTTACTCATCTTTTTTTTTTCTTAATTTATTCTTTTTTGGAGGATAAAAGAAACAAGCTTATTTGTGTCTATTTCTGTATTTTTTAAATCTTTTCTGTCTCCTTTATTATTATTAATTATTTTTGTTTTTTAATTTAAAACACTTGTTGGTAGAAAACTTCATACATTCATATTATTTATTTTAATAAAATATCTCTTTCCTTCTACATCATCTCTTCCCCTCTCCTCCCAATAGTATCTCTCTTGATCATCTACCTTTTTCTTTTAAACCTTCTGAGTTTACCTTGTGCTGCCAGTATTTGCGTGGGTACATGGTCATCTACAAGAAAATGGTTGGTCTCTCATAGAATGTATCCTGAGCCTGTCATCTCTTGTAATTAGTCAAGACTTCCAGTGGAGCGATTAGGACACCAAACCAGTCATAAAACTTCTGAACTACAATTTGTCGTGCATGTAAGACGTGCAGGGGTAAAGGTGGTACTTAAATTGTCGGAGTGACCAGCCGTTAACTGGTCCAGCTTGAGACCAAGGCCAAGAGGCCCAGGATCCAGGAGCTTGGGCAATCCCGAGAAAGAGGGATAGGTAAAATTGTAGGAGCCAGGAGGGTCATGGACACCGACACCACATGAAAATCCACAAAATCAAACTGAGCCCTTAGGGATTCATAGAGACTGAACAGCCAACCAGGGAGTCTGCTTGGGACTGACGTAGGCTTTCTGCATAAACGCAATAGTTGTCTAGCTTGATCTTCTTTTTTTTTTTTCCTGTTTATTCTTTTTTTTATTTTATATTTTTTTTTAATTTCTTTTTTTTTTGAACATGAAATGCTTTTTTATAGCATGTTTTACAAGGGGAGGGGGTAAGAGGGTCCAGGTGGTGGAAAAGTACAAAATCTTCTTGGCCTGTGCCTTGAAACATGTCATGGTCTATATGGTACACTGCCTTGAATTATGATCTACCTGCTGTTCTTCAGAAGATATGGTACACTGCTTGAGTTATGGTCTCCCTGCTATTCTTAAGAAGACATGGTACTCTGCTTTGAGTCTATCTGCAGTTGCTAAGCAGGATCTTGCAGTCTTCTTGATGGACTCTTAACAATGGGAGAAAGAGCTGTCTCTGACTCTTTTGCCTAGCTTTGGATCCCTTCCCTGCTTTTGGGATGTCTTGTCTAGTATTAATAAAAGACATGCCTAGACATATGGCAATTAGGTATGACCTAGCTGATTCATATCCACTAAAGCTTGGCCCTTTGAAGAAAAAAGGAGGAGGAGAGGATGAGGGCATAAGGGGGACAGAAACTGGGAAATGAGGAGGAAAAAGAAACTGTGGTTAGGATTCAAAATAGTTTAAGAAACATAGCTACTAAACAAAGCAGTGGCATAATAAAAGAACATGGAAGGTATGAGATTTTGCACTGCTACACTATTCCCTTTCAACTTCTTTTTGTGTGTATAACGTAAGATACCATTTTTTGGATTTTAGCCATAGAGATGTCTATCAGCTTCTAATGTCATCCTTTGATCTTTTAAAAGAAATCTCCAGTATATTCCTGGAGAATGATTTAAAATCTTTTTGGCCCGCATCACCTGGAAGCCACAACATGTGCAAATTTTGACCTTTCAAATTATTCTCCAATGACACATTTTTAAACTAAAGACAAAGAAATATGGAAAAGAAATCACTTACGGAAATACTGAACTGCTTTTACCACTATAAGCTTTTTAACTAACGTTTAATTTATGGTTGTGCATGTTCTCAAAGAGATCTGAGAATAAGACATTTAATTATCTCACTGTAAGAACACAAAAAGCAGGCATAGATAAATGACAAATTATAAACAGGTGATAGATTTTAGAGAAAAAATGACATTCTTCTCAGTAACAGCTACCTAAAACCATGTTTCCAATTATTTTTTCATTTTCTTTGAAGTCCACTAAACTAAGGCTCTCCAATTAATTCTCATGACTTGTCAGTGTCTCAGATTGCCTCTCTTATGATTAACTTATAGTCAGCCGTTGCAACTCATTGTACTGTATTTGTCAATAGAAGAAATAGAAAATTTAACAACTCACTACTAAGTGCTTTTTCTCATTTTAAGAACATGTGTATGTGGTGTTTGTTGTAACTTACGTGGTATTGCATTCAAGTGTCCTTCTCTGAACTAATCCCTGGCTTCCCTATTCTCTATGTAAGATCTCAATCCTTGTTTATTTACTTTTCTAACCTTTCATTTTTTGGCAACAGAATCAAAGTAATAATAGATATGACCCCTCTCAAATGTCTTCTCTCAACCAATTTCCAAATGCTGTTGTATGCAAAAAGCTATTCAACATTTTTAGTAAGACATTTTTCTGGAACTCTCAAAACAGTTTTCTGTAGTAAAGCTTTTGATGCCTAGCCTCAGCTCTGGACAGCTTCACTTTGTCTACCCAGATTTGGTGGATTGCTACACTCCCTAAAAGTCTTTGGATCCCTCAATCATCCTTCTTGCATTCAGTAAAAATCACTAACAGTATTTAAGAAAGAGAGAGAGAGAGAGAGAGAGAGAGAGAGAGAGAGAGAGAGAGAGAGACAGAGAGACAGAGAGACAGAGAGACAGAGAGAGAGAGAGAGAGGAGGGAAAGAAAGAGGGAAAGAGAAGAGAGAGCAAAAGAGAGAGAGAGAGAAATAGTACACATTGAAAAAAATGTTCTGAATACTTTTGAGTTGCTCTACTTTTTCCCATCACTTTCATGAGGTCACTTTGTGATGCAGTAATTGCATCAGCTGTCCAGTAGGACTCTTCTATTCCTGTACCGTAATTACATGTTGTGGGTACAGTGGTACAGTAAATTACTTACCATGCATTCATGTTTATAAAGTAAACCAAATGCATTGAATTAGATAATGATTGGAGGTAATTAATGAAAACACCACAGTTGTGTAATGTTTTCTTTATTCACTAATGTGTTTTAAGTTTTCTACTTAAGAGCATGTATGAAGTGAAGAATGTCTTCACTCAGTTGCTCTGGAACCATTTGTTAAAAATTAATACATGACAAGAATTCCAGAAATATAGTGGACAAGCAACCACAGTATATCACTTGAATACTGATGGTTCTCTGAAACTGTGTACACCTCATCAATTCAGACTGAAATTACGTTTGACAATATTTAGTTGTGACACAGAATTTGTAGAAGTAAACTGCATAAGAAACAAAGGAGATTTTTATGTGATGAGAGGATTTTCTTTTCTGGTGCCATTTATGTGGTGTTCTATAAGCTTCTTGTACCTTTATGGCCATCTATTTCTTTAAGTTGGTGAAGTTTTCTTCAACAGTTTTGTTGACATTTTTATGTACTTTGAGCTGGAAACTTTCATTGTCCTCTATTCCTATTATTCTTAGATTTGGTCTTTTCATTGTGTCCTGAATTTCCTGGATGTTTTGTGTTAGGAGATTTTTGGAGAAAAAGGAACACTCTTCAATTGCTTGTGGGATTGCAAACTGGTACAACCACACTGGAAATCAAAAGATTCTTCAGAAAATTGGAAGTAGATCTACCTGAAGACCTAGCAATACCACTCCTGGGAATATACCGAAAAGATGCCCCACCATGCTACAGGGGCACATGTTCCACTATGTTCATAGTGGCCTTATTTGTGATAGCCAGAAGCAGGAAACAACCCAGATGCCTCACAACAGAAGAATGGATCAAAAAAAAGTTGTTTAATTTCACAATAAAATATTACTCAGGTACTATGAACAAGAGCATCCTGAAGTTTTCAGGCAAATGGATAGAACTAGAAAATATCATCCTAAGTGAGGTAACTCAGACCTCAAATGATATGCATGGTATGTACTCACTAAGTAGATATTAGCTAACCCCCCCCAACAAAAGTACAGAATAACCAAGATACAGTCCACAGAAGTCAGAAAGGTCAACAAGCTGAAGGGCCCAAGTGAGGACACCTCAGTCCTACTTGGGAGGGAGAAAAAAGAAATTACAAGTGGGGAGGGAGGGACTTGGGAGGAAAAGTGGTTGGGGGTGGAGGGGAAAGGAGAATCTGATCTGGTATTGGGTGAGGGAAAAGGACTGAAGCCCTGAGGACCAGCAGAAAGAATGGTAACAGGCACCCTCAGGAGGTGGGAGGTTAATGAGACCCTCCAGAATGCATCTGAGACTGGGTAGGTGAGAGACACTTAGGACTCAAAGGGAAGGACCTTAGATGAAATGGAAGACAGTAGGGAGAGAAAACTTATAGAGCCCACCTCCAGCAGGAAAACAGGGCATCCAATGAGGGAGAGGATCACCATCCTGTAGCAGGAGATATTAGAAAGAAGGAATGTCTTGCTAGCTCCCAGCCTGTCTTCCATGTTCCCACTCTAAGGCCATTCGTCTCAACAAGCTCTCCAGTAAGACCAAAGTTTCCAGGCTAGTTCCTACGTGCTGTTCTCTAGCTTGTTCTCATAATGACTAGTCATTGTATTTCCAGCTCTGGTTTGCTAATCCCTGAACTGCTAGTTCCTTCACAGCCATAGCCACCTGGGGGGTGAAAGGATTCACTTCCCATTAACCCAGTAAAGTAAAACTCTAAACTTAAAGATTAACCAAATAGACTTATATATCAGCAAATACTGAATACACAAGATGTCCACACAATTAGAATTGTTGTCCCAATTATCTAACCTTGATATGAATAACTACCTGAGATTGCTAGAGACACGTACATCTGCCACCATCTTACCTTTCTCCTGTTCCTCCTCTTCTCAACTCCTAGCTCGGATTGTCTCTTTCCAATTCAATGACAAAGCACCACTGCAAATACAATGGGCAGGAAAATACAGTCAATACTCTAACCCACATTGTTCCTGTCTGAAAGAACTACAGGGATGGAAATGGAGAGGAGCCTGAGGAATAGAAGGACCAGTAACAGGGCCAAAGTAGGATCCAGCTCAAGAGGATGTCGCAAGGCCTGACATTATTACTGAGTCTATGGATCACTCACAAAATGGGACCTATCATCCCCGCACTCCAGAAGACTCAACTGGCAGCTGAAAGAGTCAGATGCAGATATTTGCACCCAACCAGTGGACAGAAGCTGCTGACCCCTGTGGTTGAATTAGGGAAAGGCTGAAAGAAGCTCAGGAGGAGGGCAACCCTGTAGGAGGACCAGAAGTCTCAATTATCTGGACCCCGGAGATCTCTTAAAAACTGGACCACCATATAGGCAGCATACACCAGCTAATATGATGCCCCCAACAAATATACATCAGAGGACTTCTGGGTCTGTCTGTGTTCAGTGATGATGCACCTAACCCTCAAGAGACTAGAGGCCCCAGGGAGTGTAGAGGTTAGGTGGGGTGAGGGATGGGAGTGGGGATATCCTCATGGAGACAGGGGGTGAGGAGGAAATATGGGATTTGTAACAGTCGGGGGTTGGGTGGGGCAGAAGGCAAGGAAAAAATCTAATGTGTAAATTAATTAATTAATTAATTAATTAAAAAAGAAACAAATGAGAGCTCTTATTACTCTAATGAGAAAAAAATGTAATGTGGTTAATATGTCTGATGTTAGAATAATAAGATGGCTTAGAATTGGAAATTATTGGTTCAAATTTAATTAAGATGCATGAGATTATATTTAGGCAGTCATATTGCAACCTTCTAAGGAGAGTGATTCTAGTTTCCAGGTTTATAAAAAGTGAAATAAGTCATATTGACTGGAAGTAGTACTTGCAAAGGTTACAATATTATCGTGTGGTGATGGGTCCTGACCAGAAAACGAACAGAATATCTGCCCTAAACTTTGGCAAACGGTAGTAGCAAGAATGAAATATCAAAAGGATCAAGGCATTTATAACAATGCTACTCAAAGCAAGACAAATCTGAAAAAAAGAATATTGGGTGTATGATGAAAAAAACAAATTGCTGACATTGGTTATTAAATAAACAGAGCCAAATAGAATTTTCTATATTTTACTACAAAACCTTTATAGTGATGGTAATTATTTGTGACATGAAGAATAAAAGTTACTTCCAGCTTTTATACCAACTGAAGCTATCATTGATATTGTTTACCTGAAAATAAAAAAATGTTTTGATACAGAGTAAATCAAAGTATCTGCATAATGAATTAATAGAACTGATAATAATTAGGTTAGATTTAGCTAATGAGTGGACATCAAGGAGAACAATATCATATCTTTAGCTCACAAATTCAAAATTCCGATCACTATTAAGCAGATGGTTGTTCAGGAATAGACTCGATACTTAAGAAGTTTAGCAAAATTTTAACAATATAAATATATATAGCCATTCACATTAGGTTCTATTATGAAAGTACCCATGCTTGCAAAAACAAAACTTATTACCTCCCCCCAACACTGGCATGGTTAACTACATCATGATTGGTTGTGAGACATCCATAACAAGTACATAACTCTCTGTGGGTCAAAGTTCATTTCCAAGCTAAACCTTTCCTGTTTGGGTGCAAATGAGGATCATGATATTATCTGAAAGAGTGTTCTGAAAGAGGTATCTGAATGAAAGAAGGATTTTCAATGGGAGGAAGCATAACGTGTATATAGACATGTTATAAACATGTGTATGACTGTAGGTCTTAAATTGACATCTAGAGTCGACCAGCCTATTGGACAATGCTACGTATTATAGGTACAGTGGGTCCTTTCTACACATTTAGCATACTGCTAGCTCTGTAAACACCTACACAGAAGTGTATTTTAACAACTCTCTAGGTGTCTCTCAATTGAGTTATGTTGAAAAGCAAGGTTCCCATAGTATATATTAAAATCCTCACTTTCTCAGTAAGGCTTTATATGTGTGAAATCAGTATAATCTCAAATGAAATCCAACTCAAATCCAATGCTGTGTTTCAGTTCTCCTTATAAACATCCTACTTACTGGATTTTGTTTTGGTGGCTGTTGTTTTTGTTTTACATTTAATCAATTTTATGTTTCCCCCAAATCTATCACAGCCAGTGTTTTGCATAAATCAATCAATGAATATATGATGATTAATATGTCATTTTATATTTTTGCTGATTTAATAAATTTATATAATATATTTTTGTCACATCAATACCCTTTCCCTTTTCTACAATTCTTCTTCTGTCCTTTTCAATAATTTTCTTTCTCAAATATGTTTCCTATGCATTATGTTTTAAAATTCATTTAGTGCTACCTGCATGTGCACGGTGGTAGACAATCTGCTGGAGTATGCTTAGCCTCTGAGAAATTTATTCCTGAAGGAAACTGACACAGCTTTATCCAGAAGTCACCAATTTATAACAGTGATTGTAATAAGGGGGATATTTAATGGGATACACCTTCATCCATCCTGGAATTTGGGAGGCTACATGCATGCAGGTTTCGACATCTACCACCACTGACTGTTACAATATTCTACTTTCTGTTCTTCAGTGATCTCTGAACCCAGGAAAGGGGACTTGTGTGATATAGCTAACTTATTTAGAGGTAACCATTCTGTGTTCTCTTATTTTCTGAAAACTGAACAGTTGTGGGTTTCTACTTTCATCACTCGTGCTACAAAAATAAACATCTCTGATAAAGGTTGAGAGATGCACTAAACTACAAGAATAAAATAAGAATTTGGTGAAAAAGTTTAATACTATGCCCACTTATCAGAATAATAATATTGGGTTCTGCACTACAGCCTATGACTTAGCCAGCCATGTCATAGTTAATGGTCACAAATGAATTGTATCTTCTGGAGCATTACAGTTTTTACATTGAACTTTACAAGTTTTACTTCTGAAACACAAATATATAAGACAGAAATATTTGTATAGAAATAATATTTGTGACATATGAAAGTGCTTCTAATTCTAGACTGTGTGCAGTAATATTTTATTGATGTATTCATTTACCTATTCATTTTATTCACTGTATATCTCATTCACTGCCTTTCTCCTGGTTACATACTACCATAATCCTTCCACATATCCCCTTTCCTTCTCCTCTGAGGAGCTGGAGCCCCCCTTTAGGTATCACCCCACCCTGGCATATCAAGTATCTATGGGCTAGGAACATGCTTGCCCACAAAGGAACGACAAGGCAGTGCATCTAGGGGAACAGGATTCAACTGTCATTTTTTTCTTTCTCCTATTAATCACTTTACTCATAAGTTTGATAAAATCTTTGGCAGAAGCAACTTACAGACATTTGACCCATAGTTCTGAGATCACTGCAGAGAAGATCTTGTACAGTAGCTTTTTAACTACAGACACTCAACACAAAGGCCAGACCATGAAGCAGGGAGTACAAGTTAGAATGAAACTTCCCATGGTTTATTTGCAGTAACCTACTTCACCACATACATTGTACAATTTTTCAAAAATGATGCCACCAGTATAGGATGTTTATACATATTAACTTGTGGTAGATATTTCTGACATATCATTATGTAATATTATTAGAAGGGGCATCAAGAAAATAGAAATAGAATTTGAACTTTGTTCAAATCTGTATTTGTTTCATGCAGAATTGCACATTTTAAAGATTAGACATATTTAAATGTGTACTAATTTTAGAAGGAAGGCAACTACAGATATTTGACATATTAAAAAAAAAGACTTGCACATTTCCTCTTGTACCCAGCATATAACTGACACATACAGAATCAAATTTCAATCTTTATGCAATTGCACTCAATAGCAAAGGAAAGTGAATCATACATGAAGCTTCAATATAAAGGCTTTATTCTAGATGATTGTAGGGATCACTTTTGTCAGAAATTGCCCTGTTTTCTTTCCTCAACAGAAAAATACACATTATTCCATTTTGTATCATTTTCTCTAGGCAAGAATTGGCTTGTTACTTTGATCGAAAAATAAAGGAAATTTATCAACCTATAAACAAATGCTTCCATCTTTCATTTGTAGAAAAAAGTGAAATCTCTGTGAATTATGCTGCTAAATAAGCTATTGTTTGTGGCAGAAAATACTAAAAACCTGTAATATTTATTTACTTTAAAGCAGTTCTTCAATCTCATCACAACAGATGTATTTTTATATTACCTTATTTCAAACCTATTATGAATTACAGTTTCCACTTTCTGCGTTTTAAAACCTAAGTTTCCTACACAACTAAAGGAGGCTGAGAGCATTTTAAAATGCTAAAGTGATAAAATTATGCTATTTCTTTTGTATTATTTGCAAAGCATTTCACATATATTCTGCACATGTAGTTATACTGTCTAAAATACTGCTACATTGTAGCCTTCAGTCCATACTGATTAATCTCTTGATAATTCTAAGGTCCTGTATAATCTGTGGCTGTCCCTCTGTGAAAAGTTCTTTTCATCTCAGAGAATAATAAGCTATTGCAGAAAGCCACTCTAAAATTTTTATTCGTTTTCTTAGCATCTCATGCTTGATCTTAAGTTCTTTAACACAAGGTTCAAATTTTTACATATTTCTAAATGTCTCTCTCTAGGCGGTGGTTTTTTTGTTGGCAGTCATTCTTTCAAGTCCTGCTTGAAACTGACTATTTAAGAAAAAAAAAGCTTGTTTGATGAGTAAAGAGTTTAAGAGTACATGTAAGGGTCAGGATGTCAGATTCCTTGAATTACATTTACAGAAAGTTGTGAGATGCTATGTAGGTGCTAGGAATTAAAACCAGGTCCTCTGGAAGAGCAGCCAGTGTTCTTGCTCTGCTACCTCTCCAAAACTACAGCCTGCTTCTTATAGAACCCACGACCTCCAGCCACAATGTAATGGACCCTCCCACATCATTCACTAACTATGTAAATGCCTTACAGGCCTGCCTATAGACTGATCTTTTGAAGTCAATTTTTCTTTTTCCTTTATCTTTTCTTCTCTCATCTCTTACATCCAACTACAATGTCTCCTCTCTTTCCTCCTCCCAGACACTCCTCCACCATCTCTCCCTGTCTCTCATATCTGCCTGAACCCCAAATCCATTCAGAAAATAGCAGGACTCCCAGGCACATCAACCAGATATTTTATAACAAGCTATAGTAAGATCACACACATATTCTCAAATCAAGGCTGGAGAAGAAAACCTACTAGGAGGAAAATGATCCAAAAGCAGGCAAAAAAAAGTCAGAGTCAGGCCTCACTCCTATTGTTAGGAATCCCACAAGAACACCAAGATACACAACTATGACATGTAGGCAGAGACCTAGATGAGACCAAGACAGGCTCCCTGATCTGTGAGCCAACTTGGGTCCTGGTCAGTTGATTCTGTGATTCTTGTTCTTGTGGTGTCCTTGATCACTCTGACTCCTCCAATCCTTCTTCCTCCTCCTCCATAGGACTCCCCACTTCCATCTACTATTTGTGGGACTCTGCTTCTGCTCCCATTAGTTGCTGGGACAATTATGCTAGGCTCCAGGCCAAAGACATCTGACAAGCATTACAAAGTACACTGGAGATTTTGTGAATGGGTTGACATCCTATTCCCTCCACTCTAGGTCTTGCCTGGTTCCAGAGGATGTCCCATTTAGGCTCAGAGTTCCTTATTACTAGCAGTCTTCACTACTGTCTCTCATGTAGATTCCATGAAGTTCCCATTACACTAGGTTTCTTCCTTGCCCCCAAAATGCTCCCCAGTACCAGTAGTCACTCCCAGTGTTATTGCTTTCTACCTCCTGCACTGAATCCCTCTAGTTCCCATTATCACCAACCCCCAAGTCCACCTGATAAATCTATTCTATTTCCCCTTCCCAGAGGGATCCTTGCTTCCCCCTCCCCTTAATTCTACTTGTTTCTTGGCCTCTTAGGCTTGGTGGATTGTAAAATGATTATTACAGGTCATCCAGACAGAAACCAAACAGAAATATGAAAGATGTTTTTCTCCATTGAGATTCCTTCCTCTGAGATGACTCTGCTAGTGTCACGTTGACATAAAAATATCCAGCACACCTAAGTTATATAAAACAACCTTGAGGAAATTATAAAAATGATTTCTAATTTGTTCATTGATTAAATATATAAATTTAATTTTACAAATTTCTCTGGACTTTCTATAATTCTGACAATTCTCTTAAATTTTAGGTGTCATGATGATTATAATATCTCTAAAAATAATATTTAAATGATTTTTCTTTAGTAAAGGAACATGTTCAATTACCCATTGGAAAAATATATGAGTTGTGTGCCTTTCCATACTTAAACATCTTCTTCTTCACTCTCAACATCATGTCTCCCTTTTATATGTGAAATGAGTTTTCTTTCTCTGAATTCTTTTTTCCTGGGAGCGCCGGAGCTGCCCACAGTACCGAGCTCGGGCGTAGGCCTGGGGGATTAAAGAAATACTCAGACTCAGGTCATCCATTGTGAGAGAATGCCAATGCCTTTACTGAGCAGGTTCAATATATACACCAAGCCAGGGAAGGAAAAACACAAAGTCAGGAAAAAACAGGAACTCAACTGGGGGGCAATAGGATGTCAAGTATAAATTCCCCTCCTGGGGCACCATGTATTAGTCAGGATGTGAAAAAGCAGGAACTCAACTGGGGGGCAATAGGATGTCAAGAGTAAATTCCCTTCCTGGGGCACCATGCCTTCGTCAGGATGTTTTGATCCTAGAGGAACCGCAGAATGTTACTTAGTAGACAGCAGCATACGGAAAGGCTCAGCCAGGGCATAGCAGCCCTTCGGGGTCCTACAAGTCCCCTGTTTTTATTTTATAGGCGAATAGCGTCTGTCTTAGGTCACCTTCCATCAATACCAATTACCTGTCATTGGGAATCCCTGCCAGCCTCAGGGCCCCTGTCTTAGTTAGGTAAGGACTGCAAAGGAGTTGCCCGTCATTGACTAACTATTCTCAGTAAAGGCTGAGCCAAACCTGGGCAGAAGGGTTCTCTCATATCAGCAACACAAGCACCTGGTTAGTAACTGCCTGGGACTGGTTCTGCTGTCTGTGAAGGCGGCAAAGAAATATCAATCCTGCTCTGGCTGCCCCAAAGGCTAGGACTCCCAAAGACAAAGACCTCTAGGCCATCCTTTAAGGAGCCTTCCTGCCAGTTTGAGTCCTGCTAGAAACTTCTCTCCACAGAGAGGCTGCACACAAGTAACATTAAAATTAGCATAAAAAATTGTTGATTTCTCAGAATTAGCAGCAGCTTTTCTAGTAGTCTTGTTGATGGGAACTGTAACTGGCCAGGTCAAGCTGCTTATCCCCATTGACATCAGAACTGGGGGTTTCTTCACGAGGCTCTAGTAGATCTCCACTTGGGCAAGCTGCATAGTGACAGGATGCACACAACACTCAGGAATCCAAACAAGAGTTTCAGCATCTTTAGGAAAAAAACACAAGCAGAACCTCTCACCCTGACTAATACAAGTCAGGGCCTTTCCATTTCTCTAAGCCCAGTGCCTTCTGGGCTCGTTTCCAATGTCTGTCTCCTGCAGACAATGCATCGTTAATCACTAATAAAAATTTTAAAATATACAAAATAAAGAATAATCTTGCATGAGATGAATTAACCTCCCCCCTTTTTGTTTTTTTCAAGATAATTTTTCAAAGTTAAATGTGTTCTTTCCACTATAGCCTGGCCTTTAATGGCTTAGCCATCTCTCCAGCCCTGAGTTACTAGTTAAACCAAATTTCTATTATCAAAGTTGAATTTTTAACCATACCCAATAAACAATTTTTTAACATAAAACAATAAAACCAAAATAGACAATTAACAGATTGATGCACCAAGGACAGACAATAGACAGGAAAAGCAGTACTAGGGGTTTCTTTAGTAGGAGCCAGAGAGAAAGCAGAATGTATCCCAACAGGGCTCTGAATTGCAGTATAAGGATGAAAACATGATAAGCAGCATTTTCACTGCATTGTTATTGATTAAACTCATGATATACTCATTATTCCAGTTATAGAGTGCCCACTCTGACACCTGGAAGTGAGGGCTAGAAACACATTTGGCTGACTGTTGGAAAAGAGGCTCCATAATCTTCACAAATTCTGATGGTTCAATTACATCTAAAATTTCTTCTAATTCATATAAGAACGTTACTTCTTTTGGACTGTGAGTCTTTGGCCAGTATTTGAGAAGTGCCATTACCAGTGCGGGTGCTGTTCTCTAAAAACTGCATGACACAGTATGCCAGCTTGGGATGGTAGACACTCAGGGACCTCACTTTGTATAAGGGCAGCAACACCTTCAACAGGAAAATCTTGTGCTCTTCCTTTAATGGTAAGGCAAATCCATTAATTATACTTCCCAGGATCTCCAGTAATTCTGCTATGCCACTGTAGTGCTCTGTCTCATAGATAAACCTATAAGATATATTACTGATCTGTTTCCTGATGTAAGCGAGCAGGCCTAAGAACTTCACATAGATTCTGCCCTGGGTTGTTTTTAGAAAATCTCTCTCCCAAGGATCCTCACTATTAAAGAGTTCTAGAAGCTGCAATAGAAACTTCTGATCAATATATTTCTTTGCTATATTGGGCTGGAAATCTGGAGACTCTAAAAATCTTAAGAAAAATGCATAAACAAGCTGCGGATGAGGCCAAGCTGCTTCTAACTTTGGTTCATCTCCTCCTGGGTCAAATTCTACTCCCGTAGGATTGGAGGAGGGTAGTAAGGTTCGAAACATATTAACTCCAAATGTGTGGACAGCTTTGGGGTAAATGGGCTCTGTGATCGCATTCTGGTTGTGGGTGATATGTTCCACCATTTCACTTAGCGCAGCTCGCTTTACTTCTTTCCATTTTAAGTCACTCAGTGGGTCAGAAGCAAAGTCAAAGAGGATACAACACTGACTTAGCTTCTGGATAAAAAGCTTCTCTTGACCCACAGGAGGATCATCTTGCAAAGATGGGAATTTTTGCAGTTTTCTATTATTGCTGGCATTAACCCATGAAGAGTTCTGCCATTTGCCTTTCTTCACAGGGACTACGATTTGCTGAGGGACTGGTACTTTTATTTTAGTAGGTGTCAAAGACTGGACAGCTCCGAGGCTGTTTTTTCTGTGGGCTATCTCTACTTCTGCTGTATCTTGTCCTTCTCCTTCTTTTGAACCTTTTCCACCTTTCACTAGTTTTGGTGGTTCTTTCTAATTTTTGGTTTTATTCAGTATAGCTGGTGTGGACTGCAGCCTCTGCAGCTCCTGCAGCCGCCCACCACCACTGCTGCTGCAGCAGCAGAAATGCCCCGGGCCCGGGATTGCGCCATCCAGGATTCCACCGCTGCCACTGGGGAACTGAGTAGCTTGTCCACTCTTGCTTCCCCTTTTCCAGACTCCCGTTCCCATTTTTTGACCTTACATTTCTTCAATTTTTTCTTTTCTAAAATTTCTCCCTCATCCTCAGAGCTGGAGCTATTCTCCACCTCATACAAGGATTGCATCATCCCGTGTCAATACACGTAGAAAGGAACTCACAATTCCCATGGTGCAATCAAAGCTCACACTCTCTAGTGCTGCTTTCAGTTTGATCCTGTGCCGCTTCTCCAAAACGTTCCACTCTCTGAACCAGTCCAACCGGCTCCTTCCAGGAACGTCCCGTCAGGTTCTCCTCTTTTTCCCGATCTCGGTGGGACCTCCACTTGACAGCGCCAGAGCTGCCCACAGTACCGAGCTTGGGCGTAGGCCTGGGAGATTAAAGAAATACTCAGACTCGGGTCATCCGTTGTGAGAGAATGCCAATGCCTTTACTGAGCAGGTTCAATATATACACCAAGCCAGGGAAGGAAAAACACAAAGTCAGGAAAAAACAGGAACTCAACTGGGGGGCAATAGGATGTCAAGTATAAATTCCCCTCCTGGGGCACCATGTATTAGTCAGGATGTGAAAAAGCAGGAACTCAACTGGGGGGCAATAGGATGTCAAGAGTAAATTCCCTTCCTGGGGCACCATGCCTTCGTCAGGATGTTTTGATCCTAGAGGAACCGCAGAATGTTACTTAGTAGACAGCAGCATACGGAAAGGCTCAGCCAGGGCATAGCAGCCCTTCGGGGTCCTACACTTTCCTAAGAACTGAAACTATAAATAAACAACTTAAAATTGTAACAGATGTTCCTGTTTTACAGCAAAATGTAAGCTCTTAAGATAATTTAAGATATTATTTATTTGTTGTTTTTCTTCTGTCTCAATTTTCCACCTACTTTAATAAAACTCAATGCATATCTTTTTGAAATTTGAGCACACACAAAATAAAGACTAATATACCTACACACACACGCACATACACACAAACACCCCTCTTACATCTTGCTGTTTTCTCTTGTATTTCTTCACAGTCAACTACACAGCATATTACTTCTACTCCTTTATTGTTGTTTTGTTGATTTTTTTGGTAACTGTCCCCCAGTACCCACTTAATTTTTAAAAATGTTGAATATTAATAGAAATTAAGCCATGAATGTGAAAGGTATTAAGGGGAGGTATGTCATGATCTCAGAGTGAGGAAAAGGAGGGGGATTAATGTTTTCATTAAAATATATCCTCAAAATAAACAAAAATTAAAATAATTAAAAACATATCTTTGTATTTGCAAAAGATATAACAGTTAAATTTGTTCACATATCTCACTAGTAATTGATTATAACCTAATACATACATGTTCATCAAATATCTTATTGAGATCTTTCTATCTCCAAAATGAGCTTTGACTTGCAAGTTGAATATTAATAAGAAATAATGATTAGTTTATTATTCTTTAAGGACAACATAGAGTTATTATTGCAATTAACTTAAATTTTCCAAATTGATACCCAGGATATATAATGTAAAATTGGTCCAACTATCATTCTTGTGAAATATATTATTAATATATAGTTATCATTATCATTGCTCATCAAAAGAATTGATTTCTATAACCCAAACTTAACCAAGTAAAAGTGTTATTTAACAAATTTGTATTCATTGTATTTTTGACATAATAACTGGATGAAAATATGAAACTTCTAATCGCATCCTCTGCAAGAGAGTAACACTAGCAATACTCTTAAATAAAATGCTTTTAGAAATGATATTACAATCCATAAACAAATATCTTCCAGGTGAAAAATTTGTTAGTTCTAATTGGGATTATATGGGAGGAGTTAAGAAAGAGAAATCCATTATCAGAATATACCTTTTGAAAAAATATTATATATATATATATTTATATATATATATGATTTTTAAAGTTTTTTAATCATAAAATTTAATTGAAAACATAAATGAAAATATCATTTGTATACAATTGCAACAATGTTTTTGAGGAAACTCAAAATTGAAAAGAAAAATATAATACATATGCTCTCGCAAAGTGACTTATTCCTTTAAAAAATTAATTAAAAAAGAATTAATTAAAAATTAAATTAAAATTAAAATTAAAAGAATTAATTAAAAAAAGAATTGCCAGTGTAGGTTTATTAAGAGGCAATACTTCATATAAGAATAATTTGACTTAGGTGCTAGCTAGGTTAAATTTGAATAAATATGGCAACTTCATTTATGTTGTGAAAAGAGTTTCTTCTTTGGAGGTTCTAGCAGGGGAGCGCAGCTACTCGTATACCCTTGACCGAAGACCGGTCCTCCTCTATTCGGGGAAGGTCGTCCTCTTCGACCGATCGCCCAGCTTCGGGAGGGACGCACATGAAGCGGTGAGGGAGAAAGGGGACACCCGCCTAGCCAGCCAGATAGGCTGAATCAACCCTGGCGATAAATGAGGTGACAGATGTCGCAGCCAAATCGCCCTCACATCCATTCTTATCCCCTTGTACAAACCTCAAGTCTAAGTGGATAAAAGACCTCCACATAAAATCAGACACACTGAAACTAATAGAAGAGAAAGTGGGGAAGAACCTCGAATACTTGGGCACAGGGGAAAAGTTCCTGAACAAAACACCAATGGCCTATGCTCTAAGATCAAGAATTGACAAATGGGACTTCATAAAGTTGCGAAGTTTCTGTAAGGCAAAGGACACTGTCAATAGGACAAAACGACAACCAACAAATTGGGAAAAGATCTTTACCAATCCTTCATCTGATGGAGGCCTAATATCCAATATATACAAAGAACTCAAGAAATTAGACTCCAGATAACCAAATTACCCTATTAAAAAATGGGGTATAGAGCTTAAGAAAGAATTTTCAACGGAAGAAACTCGAATGGCTGAGAAGCACCTAAAGAAATGTTCAGCATCCTTAGTCGTCAGGGAAATGCAAATCAAAACAACCCTGAGATTCCATCTCACACCAGTCAGAATGGCTAAGATTCAAAACTCAGGTGATAGTAGATGCTGGCGAGGGTGTGGAGAAAGAGGAACACTCCTCCATTGTTGGTGGGACTGCAAGATGGTTCAACCACTTTGGAAATCAGTCTAGCGGTTCCTCAGAAAATTGGACATATCATTACCTGAGGATCCAGCTATACCACTCCTAGGCATATACCCAGAAGATGCTCGAACATATAACAAGGACATATGCTCAACTATGTTCATAGCAGCCTTGTTTATAATAGCCAGGAGCTGGAAAGAACCCAGATGTCCTTCAACTGAGGAATGGATTCAAAAAATGTGGTATATTTACACAATGGAGTATTACTCAGCTATTAAAAACAATGAATTCGAGAGGTTCCTAGGTAAATGGATGGAACTAGAAATTATCATCCTGAGTGAGGTAAGCCAATCACAAAAGAACACACATGGTATTCACTCACTGATTATTGGATATTAGCCCAGAACCTTGAAATGCCCAAGATGCAACTCACAGGCCACATGAAGCCCATAAAGAAGGAAGACCAAGTGGGGGTGATTCGGTCCTTCTTAGAAGGAGCAACAAATTACTCAAGGGAGCAAATATGGAGACAAAGTGAGGGACAGAAACTGTTTCAAGACCACCCCACCTGAGTAACTATCCCATGTAAAATCACCAAAGTTAGAGGCTGACGTGGAAGTCAGGAAGTGCATGCTGATAAGAGCCTGATATGGATATCTCCTCAGAGGTCTTCAAGAGTCTGACATACTCAGAGACAGATGCTCACAACTAGCCATTGAACTGATCATGGGGTTCTCAGTAGAGGAGTTAGAGTGAAGACTGAAGGAGAGCTGAAAGGATTTGTGGCACCATGAGGAGAGCAACAATACAAACCAACTATAGCTTCCAGGGTCTAAACCACCAGCCTGGGAGCACTTAGGGAGGGATCCAGAGCTCCAGTTGTATATGTAAAAGTGGAGGGCCCTGCTGGGCATAGGTGGAAGAAGAGAACCTTGACCTCATGAAGGCTGGATGCCCCAGGGGGTGGGAACTTTGAGGGTGGGGAGGTGGGAGTGGGGGGGTAGATAGAGGTTACATCCACAGAGAAGAAGGAGGAGGGGTGAGGGGATTGGGGGTTCCTGGGTGGGTGGGGGATTGGTAAGGGGACAACATAGGAAATGTAAATAAAACATCCAATAAAAAAAATAACATTAATCAATTTGTTGTATAGTAACAATAAATCAACACTAATAAAAAAAAAAATTTTCTTGTTGTCTGTTTTGTAGCTTAAGCAATGTCAGCCGTACTATTCATGTAGCTATACCTATGTACATATCTTAGATTGTCAGTATGTAAGAGAAAACTCTGTAAAAGTTTTAAATGAGCATGGAGCATGTAACGCACCTATTCTCTGAGAGACAAAATCATCTTCACTTTTTATGAAATTTATAACAGTGTGAAGGTAGTTGTAGGAGATGATTAGGAAATCTCCCAAGAAATAATTCATGATGGGACACTGAGAAAAACTTGGAAGCAAGAAAAGATACCTTAAAAAAAAAAAAAACACTTAATCCAATGAGATGAATCAAACTCTTCATTATATGAATTGTCTTGGTCACGTTATGGTGTATAAGATGTATGATATAAAAAGATCAAAGAGAATATTCATAGCATCATCATACAAGATTTGTGCTGGCAGGATTTATAGACTGAGCTCAGATCTCACTAATTGTCATTACCACCAACTTTTGTTTAACAATTTATTCCGATTGAGACTGGGGAGGGAAGTGCTCCTAAGCCTCAGTTTCCTGAAGTTAACAGCATTGACTTAGCTCCTTCCCAAAATTGTGAGACTAATAAACAAAAGAAAGAGTGAAAGAGTCTCCAGCTCATCTACTTCTGAGCATGTGCTAAAGAGACCTGTAGGGCTACAGTTTTATAGATTGTCACCCTGTTCAGGAGTAGATGGTTTGATGATGCAGCTGGCTTTACAATGTCTCTGTTCCTGTTAGTAACTACATACTCACTTCTCTAAGTAACTGCAATATGCCCATTGATTCAGCAGACAGTTTCTCATTATGAGGTGAGTATATATTTGTTTTGTGATTCCTCGGGATTATGTCATATAATCCCTATGTTCACCAACAGTGATCCCCAAATATCACTCACTCTACCTAAAGTGGTAAGGTGGCCCTTCATAGTGGATAGAATTAAGTGTTCGGAAGAACTTTTCTAATTCAATTCTTCAATTTCCTTAAGAGACAAACTTTCTCATAATGTAGTTTGTTGTGCCATCCACATACCACTGAACAGTTTATTAATTTTTTTCAAGTTTCCTACTGTAAACTAGTAGTTTTTCTAATAATTCACATGTTCTTTTTCAGAAAAAATCCTTCTCTATACATTGTATTATTTATGGGAAATAAGTATAACATAACAAATCCTTATGGGAATTTGTTTTATTCTTCTAACTCAAGTCTATAAGTATACTAGATGGTTAAATATGATTTAGAATGAAGTAATAACCATGATAACCAACATATTACTGTCTTAAACCACAATAATTTTATTTAGCTAAAATGTTTGCAAACATGTCTCAAAAGAGTGACAATGTAGAAATTTTATGACTATTCTGAAATTTGAGAACTAAGAATAGTGCAGTTAACTGACATAAAGTCCTTTTAGGCATCTGTGACCTCTCATAAAGAATAAAAATGGAATGAGTTACCTAGATTATTTATACTTTAAAAGCATTTTTTTTTTATTACAAGGCTCTCTTTTAAGTAAATGGTCCTTTCAGTTTCATTTATCCACAGTGTTCTTAATTCCTCATGGTGTTTTGGGCAAAGTTAAAAAAAAAAACAACCCTGTATTCCCATTTCTGATGAAAAAAATATAACAAAGAAAATAAAAAATATATTCTATAATAAGGGATTTGGTAGGATCTTACATGCCAAATTAATAAAAAATTTCATTAAAAGGGATGAAGGAAAGAATGGGGGAAGTTTAAGAGAACAGAAAAAAAGAACATATTTAAGTAGAGTATTCATATGAAATTCTCAGAAAAAGAAAAGAGAGAGGGGAGAGAAAGAGGGGGGAGGGAGGGAGGGAAGAAGGAGGGAGGGAGGGAGGGAGGGAGGAGAGAGAGAGAGAGAGAGAGAGAGAGAGAGAGAGAGAGAGAGAGAGAGAGTTCTGTATAGAAAACTAGATATGAAGTGCTCAGCCACATATGAAGTATCTGTATTTTAGCTTTACCTCAATGTATAGGAAATATCATTGGAGAGGAAAAATATGTTTTGGGGAAAATAGAGGCAAAAATTTAAAAGTAGTACATTCACAGTCAGCGCAGAAAAGGAAAATGAATTTACAGATCTTTGCTTGCTCTGTTTATTCTTATTAACTGTGGGGTTTAGCCTAGTCAGTGTTGCCACCCACAGTAGGCTGGGTATCCTTTAATCAAAAATCAAAGCAACCCTTCCTGCTGCTAATCTGATACAGAAACATTCTCTTTTGGTGCTTTCTTCTATGTAATTCTATGTTATGTCAGATTGATTTTTTTAAAAATCTACATTGACTTTCATATTCTCCAAATAAGAAACAGATAATGATAAAATGAACACTTATAACCTTGCCTCTCCTGGAGTTCTAGAATTCCAGTGTTTAAATTTTAAATAAACTGTCAGAAGTATCTGCCTCATCCCACAAAATAATAATGTTTTATTCCATACTTTAAAGAATTCTGTGTGCTTCACAATTGTTAAAGGCTTCAGCAGCAACAGAAAGGCAGGAGAACATCTCTAAGTATTCCAACGAATGAAAGCATTCACTCAAGTCAGATTAGAGTTTCAAAAGGGACACATTTATTGACAGTATTGCAAAGAGACTCAGGTAAGAGAATAAGGCTATGAACCACATGAAGATGATAGTGGATTTGATGAACTAGCTTGCTTGCAACTTAGGCTGAAAAGCCATCTAATATCAAAGACAAAGAAAGCTCATTCTGGTTTATCATTAGACCACTGTTTCTCAAGAATTGGACTATGGCCCATGTGTAACCATAACTACAAAAAGTTTGTATTGTCTGTTCTGATACAGGAAAACATGTCTTTGTTTTAGAAAAATGTTTATAATTATCTTACAACCCTAGATTTGTTTTGGAAAGGTTTTTATGACTACCTCTTGTTCTGAATACTTTGTGATGACCTCCTTGCAATCATCTTTGTTTCAGGAGGTTGCTGTGAATACTTTATGATTAATTCTGTTCTCCCACCCCTACACACATTTTACCTTCCAATTGTTCCCTCCCCCCTTAATTTGAAAACTCTAACTCCTGATCTATAAAAAAAAGCATTGTTTTCCTCAAGTCCAGTGCTGACCTCTTGAACCAGGCCTTTGAGAAGACAGCCCATTTTTCAGGATTTTTTTTAAAGACTTGCTTTAATTGATTTATTGCTTTAGTTAATTTGGCCATGATCATTTTTTTCTCCCCCCCCCCTTTTAGAAATTAACAGATTGTATCAGTTTTTATTGGGGAGTTGCTTTTTGTTTTGGTTGGTTGTTTTAGGTTACCCACTCTGTATGCTGATAAGAACAGTCGAGACATTTGACTCTGAGAACAGATTACAAAGCCTCAGTTCTGTCTCAACACCACAACTGTTTCTATTTGCCCTACTTTATTCTATTACTCTAATGGGTCTGCCATGTGGGACATTTTGGCTAGAAATGAGCTGTTTTCTGTTGCGTTGTTATTGGTGAAGCATCATAGACCAGGCTTGCATTCTGAATATCTCCTGCTAAAATATAATATAGAAAGAAGAGTAAAGTTCGCTTTTACACTGCTTCTCTCCCGAGGTTGTGAAAAGATTGTTTCTCTTGACTGACCATACATACAGATACATACACTGCGTATATTTCTAATTTATTTTTGGTGAATGCTATAGGACTTTTTTTTCACAGTTTCAGCTTTACAACAATCTGGTTCCCTGGCATTCTTTCAATGAGTTCCCTCATCAGGAGCCTGGTTTTCATAGTCCCATTGTTTATAGCACATTCACACTCCCCAGCACTTTCTAATCACTCAGCTTTCTTGGCTTTCATTTTTATAAGTAAATGGAAGGGCTGACAAGCCTCCCTGCAGAGCAGACTGATTTTGGAAAGTGACTTTCTAATGTCTGAGCCTGTCCTTTAGGAAATTTTACTTTCCCCACCAGGAGTCTCCTTCCTTAGCATTCTTTCATATTTTTGAGATGCTTTTGTCTGAGACCTCATTTAAAGCAGTGTAGTCAAGTGGAAAAAGCACTGTGCTGAGAAAGAATCGAGGTTGCAGCATGGCCTCTAATGCTTTACACACTCATGCTGTGGACTTGAACTTTCCTATGTGTGCTAAGAAATACCATATCCTTGTCTCTCCTGCTTTTTTGCTTCCTATGCTCATCATTTGTCCTTCAGAGACATTTGAAAGATAAATTACATAAAGTACAAAAAATTCTTTGGGTAAGCAACATGATGTGCTTTGTTGGGACTGGCAAATTAGTGAACTGAAAATAAAAGCCCATTATGTTCAATATAAAGGAATATCTGTATGTGCATGGGTAGAGTATGGAGATGAATGTGTTTGCTTATGTTGTATTATCCTAGGTATTTTACCACGTAGCCTATGTATATAATTCTATTATTCTTCATTGCTGCACTGCACCATAAAAACAAAATTTCATTTGTATAAATAATGAAATAGGTCCAGAGACCCTGATTTTACTCTTATCAATATTGTTAATTCAGAAAAAAAAGGAAGAATTGTTTACAATCTAAGGTTAGAAGGGAACATTTTGTAACTGGGTGGAGGTGATGGATTTACTATATTGTAAATAAACTAGACAACTTTGATTTGTTCACTTTAGAATGTTCTTTTTCTCATGTGGCTTCTACCCCAATGTAAAAAATGTCAAAAGTGTTTAGGAAATAAGACAATAGTGCTGTTGTTCTATGTGGAAATACATGCAAGTACACAAACAAAAATAAATAGTGGCTGACAAGAGGGTAGCACCTTTTACAGTGGCAACAGGTTCAACAGATCCCAACGTTTACTCTGTATTTCAGTATATTTATGAAGTAAAGTCTCCACAAAAGCTTGGACACATTTTCATCTTTATACGACACAGCACATAATTAAAACAGAAGTCTATCATTTCTCAGGAAATCAAACGAAACAAACAAACAAACAATACAGATTTATTCAAGCCCTTCCCTATAAAGTAACTGTGTATCAGTACACTCTGGGATACTCGTGCATAATGTACCCACTCTGCTTCTTTCCTGTGATACACTTTTCTATTTGCTCCAAAACTCAGTTTGGGTCTGATTTCTATCTCACATCAGACAAAAGGCACACATATCAGATGATATTAAACTTAGTTTGCACAGCAATATTTTTTTATTTTAGATTAAAATACTAAAGTAATGTCCAAAGAAGAGATTTTGAAATTCTAGAAAAGAAACAAAGTTGAGAAAAACAAGGTATGAAATGATGTTTTCATTCTGTATCTTAACCTCTGAACCCAACACGGAATTCAGGTGGCCATGTGGGTAACATCAAAGAATAATTGCTCTGGAGGAAAGAGGATGAGGGAAAGGCCATCCAATCTCTCTTCTGCAAACTATAAATTGTTCTGACTCTTTATCCAGAGAAAAGCTGACAGTAGCAGAAAAAAATAAATAAGAAAGGCAGCAAGGTTATAAAGCAAAACAAAAAATACATTTCTTCCATTTGTTTGCTATTCTATAAATTATTAATTTAATTGTATAAATTTATAGATTGTCATGTAATGATTTATTGTATAAACATAGCGTAGAATGGTCAAACCAGCATAGTTAACATTCCTATCTCAGTACTTTTATTAATAATAAATGTACATGCCTTTGTGAAATAGTGTGATAGTGCGAGACGTAATATTTACTGATCAAATCAAATTTGTCAATATGTATATCTTCTTTTAAATTTATGGATAGAATAAGAACTTGTCTTTTCTAGTTTAATGTAATGTATATAAAAGTTTATGAACTATACTAGTTCTCCATTATAAACATGACATTCTATCTATTTTGCATCAACTTTTATGTTTTAAAAACAAGATTTTTCAGATAAGCAAAGATAGATAACAAATTTGAAATCTTCAAGAAGTTATTTATGAACAAAGAGTTATTTGCCATGAGTAAAATGGGGAGAGGTTAATTATGTTTTCTTAGTAAAAACCCCCAAGGAAGCAAATAACATGATACATAATATGGTGATCAGTATTATCAACGTGATATGATCTAAAAGGACCTAGGAGATGGATCTCTGGGTATGACTGCAGAGGCTTAAGGTTACTGTAAATTTTTTGTTGGAAATATTTTATTATTTTTTCCCAATCTTCTTTTATACCAACTTAATTATATGTAAGTATTAAGGTCAGTTCTAGGTTAAGGAACTAGCAATACAATAGTTGCTGATATTCAAGAAACAAGCAAGTCAATAAACACAAAGAGTCAAAGAACAACCAAGGCAATAAACAAAGTGGCCGTTATCACTATTTCTAAGGGCTTATCAAGATGACCAAAATATCTGAGCCTACTTCCCTGTCTGAGCCCAAAGTCATTTTCACTTCTGAAGCCTACTTCTTTGTTCTAGCTTAAGATTTAGATTCTTGCCTGACATTACTTCTTTATTCTAGCTTAATGTCACTTTTTTGCCTGAAGCCCATTTCCTTGTCCTTAGTCAATATCAGATTCCTGCCAAGCAGACCATTTCCTTGTCCTTGGCCAATGTCAGATTCCTACCAAAAAGCCTCAAAAGCTCTCCACATTTCCCTCTTTTTTATTTCAAAAACAGGACTGAGTCAGTCATAGGTCTTTCTGACAAGAGTGCCTTCCTTTCCCATCATGGAAAATGCATTATCAAAGGCAGTGTACCTTAGGTTGGCAAGACTCTGTGTAGAATCTTACCCATCCTTGGCTTGCCAGCCTGTTAAATTAATAAATTTGTCTTGGGGTCAACGTTCAATTTCAAGCCATGTATTTTGGCTGCCAACACATTGATGCTGTTAAAGATAAGCTTTAACACTATGGACAGGTATAAAATTATTCCCAGGACAAAAAGGGCTAGCATGATTAAGCTATATATGCCATTCTTGATGCTTGACCCAAATGGAAATACGGACCTCAGGCCATAGACAATTTTATCAGCAGTATCTGCAGCATTAAAGCTCAACAGAGAACCATTCTTTCAATTTATAATCTCACTATGCAAAGTTAAAACATCCAGAGATGTGTTAGAATTATGCCAATGCCCTGCAAGTGTCTTTAAACTTTTTTCTAATTATAATGACTACCATTGTAAATTTTAGAAGTAACACAAGTCAATTGGTATTTGGCATGACACTGGCGATGGCTCCTTACTCTTAAACTCTGACACTCCTTGTAATAATTTGAATAAGATAAAGAGCATCAATCCATTGTTCCAAACACATTAGTAACATTTTTGTTTTTGTTTATGTTTTGTTTTGTTTTTTTGCTAAATGATTACCAAAAATAGCTGTCTTAACTTCTTGAGTCAAAGCAATTGCAAAAGCAGTGGTGCTAACAATTAATGTAATTAAAGCTGTTACACCAGCAATAATCAAGCCACTACCCTCTTGATTCTCCTTAAAAATTGACTCATTTTTTCCAGTACTTGCAAGATTTTTCAGAATACCAAGGTTCTTTAATATTCATAGCAATAAAACAAAAGCTGGTTGATAGGCCACAGTATATAGCATGCCAGTTTTCAACACACTAACACAATTAGAAAGTGTAAAATAAATACAACTTCCATTAAATATGTAGAAGAACCAAAAATAATTTTAACATGACAATTAATAGAGCCTTATCACATTCATTAACATTTGTTTGAAATTCAGATCCTGTCCCAACTTGATCTCTTGCTAACATAACATCATAGAGAACTGCAGCTAAATTCCAAATATGTCTCTGGGAATATCCATAATCAACCTTCCAAATGAAGACTTGTTATTTCCAATATTGGATTGATTTCTAGACCAGTCCATGATTAAGTCCAAATAACTGATACCATTTAAGAAAAATACAAGAGACACTATAACTTCTCCTTTTGATTTTCTACCATACAAGGTATAAAATCTTCAGGCAAGGCTGCTTGTCCCATCTGGGATATAGGCAAGCAAATGAGGGTCATGAACATATGTCAAATACAGCTTCATAGTCACCACTGTCAGGGCATTCAGCAAGCTCACAGGTCAGCAGTGTTCTTTGTCTCAGCATCAGCATATCTTACCAGCCACTCTGGCAGTCATCATGATTCTTCAACATCCTGCAGAAAAAACACAAACATACCCTCTTCCCCATATTTAATACCTGATCAGGATCATGCCATATGCCAGTAAGTGGATTCCTCCTTTTCACCTAGGCATAAGTATGCCTAGTTGCAGGGTGTCATAGACACTCAGCAGAGAATCCATTGGCATCCAATTTTTCTAAAAATTTTTTTAAAAAAGAACATATTTTAAATAAATTTGTGGTGTATGTGGATATACCTCCCCCTTTTTTATTTTATGAATATATTGTTTTAAAGTTCCATGGGCATGTTCCACATACCTTGTCCTTGAGGCTTATAAGGAGTCCCAGTAATATGGCTAATGTTAAATTATTGACAAAAAATCTAAAATGCTCAACTGCAATAGCCAGTTCCATTAAATCTTTTAATCTGATTTGGAACACCCAGCATAGAAAAACAATGTAGGATATAACTGATTACATATTTAATTGTTTCTCCTGTTAAAGTAGTTGCAACTACAAAGCCTGAGAGGATGTCAATAGCCACATGTACGTATATTAGTTGTCCAAAATTAGAAATATGAGTAAAATCCATTTGATATAATTAAGTAGGTGTTAGTCCTCTAGGATTAACATGAGTATGTGGTACATGTAGAAATTGAGGACAAGTCTTTACAATGTGACATGCAGATTCTCTATAAATACCAAACTGTTATCTCAAGCTATTACTATTTTGATGATGTAAAGAATGAGATTGTTTGGCTAACTGTTCCTGTGTAAGGCCTATAGCCTGCCTGGTATATAAATCTGAGGTGGCATCATCCTGAGGGATGCAAGCAACCCAGTATGAGCTCTTAAATGTCCTATGGATTTAAGAAACATTATGTTCTCTTAAATTGGGTTGTATTTGTATGAGAAATTGCACAATTTGAGAATAGCAGTATCTAAAAAAGTAACAGTTTCAAGTAATTGCAAACAATGAGCTATATATTTGTGATCAGTATACAAATTGAAAACTTGATTTTTCAGCATTTCTTTTTTTAATTGGATATTTTATGGAAATTTTAGATGTTATCCCCTTTCCCCATTTCTCTCCCCTGAATTCCCCTATACCATCCCCCCTCCTCCTACTCCTATGAGAGTATGCCCTCACCCATCCACCCACTCCCGCTTCCCTGCCCTCCCATTCCCCCACACTGGGAGCATCCATTCTTTACAGGACCAAGAGTCTGCTCTTCCACCAATGCCCAACAAGGCCATCCTCGCCTACATGTGATTGGTGCAATGCATCTCTCCATTTGTGTTCCAAGGCTGGCAATTTAGACACTGGGAGCTCTGCTGGGTTAGTATTGTTGCTCTCCCCATTGGGGCACAAAACCCTGCAGTGCCTTCAGTTCTCTCTCTATCTCCTCCATTGGGGACCCTGAGATCAGTTCAATGGTTGGCTGCTAACATCTGTCTCTGTATATGTCAGGTTCTGGCAAAACCTCTCAGGAGACTGTTATGTCAGGCTTCTGTCAGCATGCTCTTCTTGGCATCAACAGTACTGTCTGCCTTTGGTGACTGCACAGCAACTGGATCCCTGCCCCTCCTTCAGTTTCTGTTCTACTCTTTGTCTCAATATTTCCACTTGTATTTTGTTACTACTTCTTAGAAGGACTGAAGAACCTCCATTTTTGTCTTCTTTCTTGTTAAGCTTCATGTGGTTGGTGATTTGTAGCTTGGGTATTCTGAGCTATTGGGCTAATAACCACTTATCAGTGAATGCATACCATGTTTTTTTTGTTGTTGTTGTTGTTGTTTTGTGTGTGTGTGTGTGTATGTGTGTGTGTTTGGATTACCTCACTCAGGATGATATTTTCTAGTCCCATACATTTGCTTAAGAATTTCATGAAGTCATTGTTTTTAATATCTGAGGAGTACTCCATTGTGTACATGTGCCAACCACATTTTCTGTATCCATTCCTATATTGAAGGATACGAGGGTTCTTTCCAGGTACAAGCTATTATAAATAAGGCTGCTATGAACATAGTGGCGCATGTGTCCATGTTATATGTTGGAGTGTCTTTTAGGTATATGTCCAGGAGTGGTATAGCTGGGTCCACAGGTAATACTATGTCCAATTTTCTAAAAAATTGCCCTACTGATTTCCAGAGTGGTTGTACCAGCTTGCAATCCCACCAGAAATGGAGGACTGTTCCTCTTTCTCCACATCCTCCACAGCATCTCCTACTGTGACGCGCGTGTAATCGTCTCGCCAGCAAGAACGCACGCGGACACACATCAGGATCCTTCTGCAGCAAAACGTTTATTCCAAAAATAAAATGGTGAAAGACCCCAGGCCTGGAAAAAGCACTGTTTATATACCCTTAGAGCGGTGTGCTCACCTTTGATTGGCTGCTTACTCGTTGCGCGCCAAAACGTCATGGGATGGGCTTTGACTTTGGCACGCTTTTACCATAGCACATGCGCAGTTTACTTGTTTACTAGGAAGAGCACCGGATGCCAGTGCCATGTTGCAATGGCGGATTTTGCCAGCACCTGCCGTGGCTTCCTACATCCTACCAACTGAGTTTTTTTATCTTAGCCATTCTGACTGGTGTGAGGTGAAATCTCAGTGTTGCTTTGATTTGCATTTCCCTGATGAATAAAAATATTGAACATTTTTTAGGTGCTTCTCTCACCATTGAGTTTCCTCAGCTGAGAATTCTTGGGTTAGTTCTGAACCTCATTTTCTAATAGAATTATTTGATTTTCTGGAGTCTAATTTTTTGAGTTCCTTGTATATATTTGGATAGTAGCCATCTATTGGATGTAGGATTAGTAAACATCTTTTCCCAATCTCTGGGTTGCCATTTTGTCCTATTGTCAGTGTCCTATGCCTTACAGAAGCTTTGCAATTTTATGAGGTCCCATTTGTCAATTCTTGATCTTAGAGCATAAGCCATTGGTAATCTTTTCAGGAACTTTTCCTCTGTCCCTATGTGCTTGAGGCTCTTCCCCCTTTCTCTTCTATTAGCTTCAGTGTATCTGGTTTTAAGTGAAGGTCCTTGATCCACTTGGTCTTGAACTTTGTACAAGGAGATAAGAACGGATCGATTTGCATTCTTCTACATGCTGACCTTCAGATGAACCACCACCATATGTTGAAAATGCCATCTTTTTTCCACTGGATAGTTTTAGCACCTTTGTCCAAGATCAAGGGACCATTCATATGTTTGCTCATTTCTGGATCTTCAATTTTATTTCATTGATACTCCTGCCTATTTCTGTACCAAAACAATGCAGTTTTTATCACTGTTGCTCTGTAGTACAGCTTGAGGTGCTGGATAGTAGATTACCCCAGTTCTTTTATTGTTAATAATAGTTTTGACTATTCTGCTTTTTTTTTCCTATTCCAAATGGATTTTTATATTATTCTTTCTAACTCTCTGAAGAATTGAGTTTGAATTTTAAGTGGGATTGCATTAAATATGTAAATTGATTTCGGAAGGATTTTTACTCTATTAATCCTGCCTATCCATGAGCATGGGAGATCTTTCCATCTTCTGAGATCTTCTTTGAATTCTTCCTTCAGAGACTTGATGTTCTTGTGTTATAATTCATTTGCTTGTTTAGATTCACTCCAAGGTATTTTGTATTATTTGTGACTATTGTGAAGAGTGTCATTTCCCTAATTTCTTTCTCAGCCTCTTTATCCTTTGAGTAGAGGAAGGCTACTGATTTGTTTGAGACAATTTTATATTCAGCCACTTTGCTAAATTTGTTTATCAGGTTTACGAGTTCTCTGGTGGAAGTGTTGGGGTCACTTAAGTATACTATCATATCGTCTGCAAGAAGTTATATTTTGATATCTCCCTTTCTAATTTGTATCATTTGACCTCCTTTTGTTGTCTAATTGCTCTGGCTAGGACTTTGGGCATTGTATTGAATAGGAAATGAGAGAGTGGGAAGCTTATTTTAGTCCCTGATTTTAGTGAGATTGCTTCAAATTTCTTTCCATTTAGTTTGATGTTGGCTATCGGTTTGCAGTATATAGCTTTTACTATGTTTAGGTATGATCCTTGAATTCCTGATCATTCCAAGACTTTTACCATGAAGGAATGTTGAATTTTTCAAATGCTTTCTCAGCATTATCATGTGAAATTATCATGTATTTTTTCCACCCTTTGAGTTTGTTTATATAATGGATTACCTTGATGGATTTCCATGTATTGAACCATCCCTGCATTCTTGTGATCTTGATGGATGATTGTTTTGATTTGTTCTTGGACTCTATTTGCAAGAATTTTTTGAGTATTTTTGAATTGATATTCAAAAGTAAGATTGGTCTGAATTTCTCTTTCTTTGTTGGGTCTTTGGTTTACATATGAGTGTAATTTTGGCTTCATAGAGCTAATTGGGTAGTATTCATTCTGTATCTATTTTGTGGAACAATTTAAAGAGAATTGGTATTTGGTCTTCCTTGAACGTATGATAGAATTCTGCACTAAAATCATCTGGCCCTGGGATATTTTAGTTTGGAGACATTTAATGACTGCTGGTATTTCTTTAGGAGTTATGGGTCTGTTTAGATGGTTTATCTGATCCTGATATAATTTTGGTACCTGGCATCTGTCTAGAAATTTTTCCATTTCATCCAGATTTTCCAGTTTTGTTGTGTATAGGCTATTGTACCAGAATCTGATGATTTTTTTTTTAATTTCCTCAGTTTCTGTTGTTATGTCTCCTTTTTCATTTCTAATTTTATTATTTTGGATACTGTCTCTGCGCCATCTGATTAGTCTGGCCAAGGTTTTATCTATGTTGTTGATTTTCTCCAAAACCATCTCCTGGTTTTGTTGTTTTTTTTGTATAGTTCTTTTTGTTTCTACTTGGTTGATTTCATCATTGAGTTTGATTATATCCTGCTGTCTACTCCTTGTGACGCGCGCGTGTAGTGGTCTCGCCGGCAAGAACACACACACACACACACACACCAGAATCCTTCCGTAGAAACACGTTTATTCCCAAAACCAAAATGGTGGAAGAAGACCCCCAGCCCTGGGAAAGCACCCCTATATACCCTAGAGCGGTGTATTCACCTCTGATTGGCTGCTTACTCGTTGCGCGCCAAACGCCGTGGGATGGGCTTTAACTTTGGCGGGCTTTTACCATGGCACATACGCAATTTATTTGTTTACTAGGAAGAATTATGGCTGACAGCGCCACCTAGCGATGGCGGACTTTGCCAGCACCTGCCACGGCTCCCAACATCTGCCCCTTTTTTGTTTTAAAAACAGAGGGTGGTAGAGGTCCCTGGGAAGGTTACGTAACTCCCATATTTGGGGGTCTCACGGCGGGTCTGAGTCTCTCAGAGGGTGGTGCTCAAATGTTTGAGGCTTTACAGGGTGTCTTACCAGAAGCCCTTGGGTGCAGCGGCTGAGGAATCTGTCTACTGGCTATTTCTTTTTTGATTTGTTAAACAGGCACTGGTCAATGTCCCGTGTCTTAGGCTAGCTGACATTTTTCTACGCCCAGCACCAATAGGGCTAACACCAAGGAAAAGCAAGCCACCCTGTCTTAGGCTACGAGGGATATACCCGCGCCCGGGTCATTGCCACTCGCTAATCCCGTCATGGGGTTGGCTTGTCATCAATTCCTCAGTTGTCTTCACGGTGTAAATCTGGCATGTGGCGTCAGCCTAATTCCCATCATTGGGACCAATGGCAGCTGTCCTAGAGGCAAAAAGATGGAGCTGTCTATCTGGCTGTTCTTGGCCTGTCTAGTGTGGTACCGGTTATGACTCAAACTCAAGGCCGATCGAGCAAATTCCATCTTGGGGGAATAAGCGTTCAAGAACCAACAGTTTAAGACAGTCTCCCTTACCCTACCAGGTGCAATGGAAACAAGTCCTCTGGGTGCAAGGGCTAAGGGGAACAGAAAGAGATGCAAACACCCATCCCTGTGCAATGGAGTCATCTCCTAGGGGTGCAAGGGCTGTTTGTCTCAAAATACAGGTACCACAGCTACACAGACAAGGATCAACCAGGCCAAGACTCCTCACTGACCCAGTGTAATGGGCAAATCCTCTGGGGTGCAACGCTGATGGCCTAACATTTAGCACCACCACTCGTGAGGGGGAGACTGCTATAATTGAGGCAGTGATGACCACACTGCAGGGGAAGCCCCTAGTACTTTGGAAGCGCCTGTGTAAAAATAGCCTTGTCAAGATTTTGTTGAGCTCTGAGTTTGCAAACCAACCAAAGATGAATACTAATCCACAACTTAGGGTATACCAAACAGGCCTACTCCCACCCACTTAAAAGGAAAGGAAAGAAGAAGAAAAGAAAAGAAGAAAGCTGAAGAATTCCAGGAGGACAGTCCCTCAGTCAGGGACAGATCCACGCGGGTCGAGTTGATGTACACCACAGCTGCTCTCAGTTTTCTGAGTGTCTCACTGAAGTTTTCGGACCAATTTCCTGTAAGATACTGAAACAATTTTCTGGACAGATTAGTTACACGAGTAAAGTTTTTATACTGTACACTGGTGATGTAGAGTGTACCCAGTTTTCTCTCACATCTCAATTGGGCTAATTGAAAGAGGATATCTAATCTCTCTCTCACTAAATCAAGGCGTTGATTAAGGATCATTAGTCCGCCTTTTAGTAGGGTACTGGCGGAGGTTTGAAGGTTAACAGTCTCTGCCACTGTGGCTGACAATTGAGGGTAGTGCCCACCTGAACAGAAGTTGACATAGCAATCTCAGTGGCATGGCGGTAATGGCACTAACTGATATCGTCGTCACTATGGCTGCAGTTATACCAAAATCTCTTTTTTGTCTAAATAATGACAAAGTGGAAGGAGTCTCCACGGGGATGGGAACCCATCGCGTGACTCTGGCAACCATAGCGTGAGTGAATCTTTAGAATTCCAACACTGGGACATCTAGCAGGTTTCATTGGTACAATTCTTAAAGGTGAAATTTGATAAAATAAGCAAAAATACTAGGAACCTGTATCCCTTGGATCAGCACAAGGGCTGTCATCAGAGCCTGGAGGGTCTGTCTGGGTGTCACCTTCCAGTATTGCGAGTCGCCACGTCAGCCGCTCTGGTAGCCAAAACGGGTTGTCTTCTTCCTGTGGGAACACACAGACCGCTCCCCTGGCTCTTAATAAAACAATATCTGGGCCCTGCCATTGTCCGGTCAAAATATCCTTCCATTTCACCATCTCTTTCAGCCTCTCAGGCTCTAAACAGTGACGGTCAGCAGCGGAATGGCCCTGACTGTCCAGGTTTAAAATATTGAGGGTAAAAAGTGCTATAGAAACGGTGACTCGTGGCACTGAGGGTAAAGTCTCCTCAACTCCTCCCTTTCGTTTTATTAGATAAGACTTAAGAGTGCGATGAGCCCGTTCTATGATGCCTTGTCCTTGAGGGTTATAAGGGAGGCCTGTCAGATGGGTTACCTCCATTTGGCGACAAAACTGTCTAAACTTTTGAGAAGTGTACGATGGCCCATTGTCCGTCTTAAGAATTTTAGGCTTCCCCCAGGCACTCCATGCCTCAAGGCAGTGTTGAATAACATGTGCTGCCTTTTCTCCGGTCAACGGAGAAGCAAATATAATTCCAGAATAAGTGTCAATGGAAACATGTAAATATCGTAATTTGCCAAAGGTTGGGATGTGAGTAACATCCATTTGCCAAATCTGTAGTGGCCGAATTCCTCGTGGATTAATTCCTACATGAGGCACTGGTAAAAATTGACAGCAATTCTGACATTGAGTAACTATATCTCTAGCTTCCTTTCTAGTTATCTCAAACCGACGACGTAACATCTCTGCTGTCACATGAAAGTTTTTATGAAAATCCTTGGCCAAATCTAATTTGGAAGATAAGGCGATAGCAACCAATTTTGTGGCTCGATCCGCTAGGTCATTCCCATGAGACATTGGGCCTGGTAGACCTGAGTGAGCCCTGATATGTGTAATAAAAACCGGGAATCTCCTATTAACTAAGGCGAATTGAATCTTTTGAAAAACTTTTACGAGTCTACTAGATGGTCTAATTAGCCCAGCCACTTCTAAGGCTTTAACTGCATTTACTACATAAAAGGAATCTGAAACAATATTTAAAGGGCCTGGAAAGGTTTCAAGAACCTCCAAAACTACCAAACATTCCACAACTTGAGGTGAGGTCTCATGATATTGTTTGGCAGTGACCTTATTATCAATTACATAAGCACCCACACCTGTCTTTGACCCATCTGTGTAAACAACCACTCCATCCGGGAGCGGCTTTTGAGATAAGACCTGTGGAAATACAATAGCTTGAGTTAAGGCAAACTGTAAAATGGGATGTTTAGGGTAGTGATTATCTATTTGACCATTAAAGGAGGTGACCAACACGGCCCAAACATCAGAGGTAGCAGTTAATATTATTTGAACTTGATGTGCAGTATAAGGCACTATTAAAACTTTAGGCTCCCTTCCAAAATGAGTGACAGCTGCTTTTAATCCCCATAAGGCAAGCTGAGCAACCGCATCTGGATACCATTCAATAATCTTTGCAGGAGATGCATTAGGATGAATCCATAATAAGGGCCCATCCTGCCATAATACGGCAGTTGGTAAATGTCTGGTTTTAAAGACACACAAATTAAAAGTTTTGGTCTCATCAATGCGTTTTAGCTGAGCTTCTTGCAAGGCATCCTCCACCAATCGCAGGGCATGGTTTGCAGCCGGTGTTAACGCTCTTGGTGAGGAAATATGGGAATCTCCTTCCAGAATGTCAAACAAAGGTTTTAATTCAGCAGAGGGAATTTTCAAAAATGGTCTTAACCAATTTATATCACCTAATAACTTTTGAAAATCATTTAAGGTATGTAAATGATCTCTGTGAATTTCTAATTTTTGAGGAACTATTTTCTCAGGGTAAATAACTGTCCCTAAAAAGGAACAAATTTCTGAAATTTGAACCTTCTCTGTGGCAATATGCAGACCCCACTGTCTTAATGTAGCAATTAATAAAGGATATGAGTTCTGCAAAATGGTCAACTCTTTATGGCATATTAAAATATCGTCCATAAAATGAATCAAGAGTAGAGAAGGAAATTGTTTCTTAACAGGTTCAAGGGCCATTTGTACATACAGCTGACACATAGTAGGACTATTGGCCATGCCTTGAGGCAAAACTGTCCACTGATATCTCTTGTCTGGTTCAAGGTGATTAACAGCAGGTAAGGTGAACGCAAATCTTTGCCTATCTTGCGGGTGTAGGGGAATGGAGAAAAAGCAATCCCTAATGTCTATAATTATTATCCTCCACTGCTTAGGTAAAGCAGAGAGCAGAGGCAAGCCTCGTTGCACTGAGCCAAACAGCTGCATCTGTTTATTAATGGCCCTTAGATCATGGAGAAGTCTCCATTTTCCTGATTTCTTTTTTATAACAAAGATAGGGGTATTCCAACCCTATCTTTAGAAGTAGAAGGTTCTAAATGACCAAGCTGTGCCTGTTCCTCAATCAGCCTTGTAGCAGCTTCCAATTTCTCAGAGGATAGGGGCCACTGAGGAACCCACACGGCTTCCTCTGTAAGCCAGGGTATGGGCAAGGAGCCCTCAGTGGCAACTAGGGAAAACCCAGACCTTGTCTTCCTGTATTACTTTCTTGTGAAATTGGGTTTAACCTTCCTTGTTCCTTTCTGCCAAGGCCTTTTCCTTCCTTATATCCCATTCTTTTCATAATATTAATAGCTTGTTGAGAGTACTCATTAGTTAGTGTCAGTCCCAGGTCTTGTAAAATGTCTCTTCCCCAGAGGTTAACGGGAAGAGGAAGCACATAAGGTATAAAGCTTCCTGTCTGACCCTCTGGCGTCTTCCAAGTCAAGGAGCGTGAACTGACGGTAGGGTTGGCCTCATATCCCAACCCTTGTAAGGAATGGGATGACTGTGTAACAGGCCACGTTTTTGGCCACCAGTTAGAGGAAATAATACTCTTATCAGCTCCTGTGTCTAAAATTCCTGTAAAGCTCTTCCCTTCTATTGTTAATTGTAAAGTGGGTCTGGTTTTGAGATCCACTACTAAATGAGCAAAGTCAGTTCCTGAAGAACCGAACCTATTGGCACCTCTTGGCGCCCCGGTGGATGGAAAACAATTATGTAAACTTGGAAGAATAACCAATTGAGCAATCCTATCTCCAGGGGAGATAGAAAATATGCCTTGTGGGCAAGAACAGAGAACTTGAAGTTCTCCTGTATAATCTTGGTCTAGGACACCAGGATGAACCACAAGCCCCTTCAGGGTAAGAGAGGAGCGGCCTAGAATGAGGCCAACGCTTCCCTCAGGCAGGGGACCTTTAAAATCAACCGGGATAGGTTGCACACCCTCATGTGGCATTAATAAGAATTGGGAGATAGAGCGGAGGTCCAACCCTGCGGAACCTCTTGTAGCTCTGCAGTTAGAGGTCTCCCCCGGTTGTAGGCTTGTGTCCCATATTTTTTGGGGCCTGAGACATTGGGCCAGGATATTCATTTTTTGAAATATTTTCATCTCTTCCTATAGGGGAGGGATCATTTTGAATAATCCTTCCCTGAATGTCCTTAACCGAGCGACATTCATTGGCCCAATGATATCCCTTCCTGCATTTAGTACATAACCCAGGGGTTTTCTTTTGTATAGGAGTACGACATTCTCGTTTCAAATGACCCTGTTTACCACAATTATAACATACTTTACGGCCGCCAGGACCTGAGCGGCTCTGGCCCTGCAGGATAGCTGCTGCCAGGCCAGCGTTAGTCAGTGGGCCTCCAAGACCTCGGCAGACCTTTATCCAATCTGTCAGCCCTTTGTTTCTCCTAGGGGTAATAGCTGCCTTACATTCTGGTGAGGCATTTTCATATACTAATTGCTCGATCAATGGCTTGACTTGCTCTGGGTCTCCGAAAATTTTGCCTGCTGCTTCTGTCATTCTAGCAACAAATTCTGAGAAGGACTCCTGGGGGGCTTGTAATATTTTTGTTAAATTTCCTCCAGCCTCGCCCCTTTTCGAGAGGGCCTTCCATGCCTTAATTGCGGCGGCGGAAATCTGGCCATATGCTCCCCAATCATAGTTAGTCTGGTCAGCAACATACTGTCCTTGCCCTGTTAATAATTCGAAAGTCCACTGTCTCTTGTTGCCCTCCGCATTAGCGTTGGCCTTTGCCTGTGCTTGAGAAGCATCGTGACACAAAGCCTTCCATTCCATATACTGTCCCATATTAGGGAGAGCAGCTTTTACTGTGTTCTGCCAATCATTCGGAGTCATTGCCATAGTGGCAAATCTCTCAAGCTGCATAATTGTAAAATTAGCATCAACTCCATATTTGTTAACCGATTCAGCAAATTCTTTGATAGAAGCATACTCTACAGGTGCGTGGACACGGCCTCCTCCCGTGTCCTCAAACACTGGAAAAGCTTGTAACATTTTTCTCTTGTCTTCCTCTGAAAGGAAGGAGCCTGAGCAGCGTCTGTCCACATGAGGCGGAAGTGCGCCGGGAACATTAGGTTGGGAGGGCGCTACAGGCCGAGAGGCCGTCCGGCTTCTATCTCTCGTTTTCCTCTGCTTTAGATTTTGCGGCGGTAACTGTTTATCTAACTCTTCATCTGAGTCCTCTGAGGAAGTTATCCCCTCCGACTCAGAGGCATCACACCCCAGCACTTCCTTTACCGGATAAAGAGATCTCTTTCTGAGGCTTCCTGTTCTCCCGTCTCTCCCAAGAGCGTTTTTTCTCTCATCTCTCACTTCCTTGGACTGTGTGTCTTTGGAAGGGCCTTTTTCCTTAAATATACTTTTTCTTCCTTTTTCTCTCTGAATTTCTAAGCGCTTCTTTCCTATCTCTGTTTCTGACATGCTGACTTGTACTATTCCCCGAACCCTCACGAAAACCAGGAGGAAGAAAAATAATGCTGCTAGCACCATGGCGAGAGCTTCTAAAGTTCCTGCCAACTGGGGAGGGAAGTGAATCAAATCAAATCGAAACATATCTTTCAGAGAACATTACCTCGTCCTACGGTTCTGGATTCACTCCATGCGTGGATGGCGAGTGGAGGGTCTTCTGAAACAGTGCCGGCGATGGTAAATTCTCCCGGGTTTTTCGGCACCAAATGTGACGCGCACGTGTAGTGGTCTCGCTGGCAAGAACACACACACACACACACACCAGAATCCTTCCGTAGAAACACGTTTATTCCCAAAACCAAAATGGTGGAAGAAGACCCCCAGCCCTGGGAAAGCACCCCTATATACCCTAGAGCGGTGTATTCACCTCTGATTGGCTGCTTACTCGTTGTGCGCCAAACGCCGTGGGATGGGCTTTAACTTTGCCGGGCTTTTACCATGGCACATGCGCAATTTATTTGTTTACTAGGAAGAATTATGGCTGACAGCGCCACCTAGCGATGGCAGACTTTGCCAGCACCTGCCGCGGCTCCCAACAACTCCTCTTGGGTCTATTTGCTTCTTTTTGTTATAGAGCATTTAAGTGTGCTGTCAAGCTACTAGTGTTTGCTCTCTCCAGTTTCTTTTGTAGGTACTTAGAGCTATGAGTTTTCCTCTGACCACTGCTTTCATTGTGTTCTATGCATTTTGGTTTGATGTGACATAATTTTCATTAAATTCTAAAAAAAAAAAACTCTAATTTTTTTTCTGTATTTCTTCCTTGACCAAGTTATCCTTTAGTAGACCATTTTTCAGTTTCCCCATGTATGTGGACTTCCCATTGCTTTTGTTGTTATTGAAGATCAGCCTTAGTCCGTGCTGCTCTGATAGGATATATGGAATTATATCAATTTTCTTATATCAGTTGAGGCCTGTTTTCTTACCAATTATATGGTCATTTTTAGAGAAGTTACCATGAGAAGGTATATTATTTTGTTTTAGGATGAAATGTTCTATAGACATTTGTTAGATCCATTTGGTTCATAACTTCTCTTAGCTTCACTGTTTCTTTGATTATTTTCTGTTTTCATGATCTGTCCATTGTTGAGAGTGAGGTGTTAAAGTCTCTCACTATTATTGTGTGAGGAGCAATGTGTGCTTTGAGCTTTAGCAAAGTTTTGTGCGTTTCCTTAAATTTGGAGCATAGATATTCAGACTTAATTTTGGTAATTTTTTTTTATGAGTATGAAGTGTCGTTCCTTATTTTTTGACAACTTTTGGTTGAAAGTCAATTTTATTTGATATTAGAATGGCTACTTCAGCTTGCTTCTTGGGACCATTTGCTTGGAAAATTGTTTTCCAGCCTTTTACTCTGAGATAGTGTCTGTCTTTGTTACTGAGGTGTGTTTCCTGTATGCTGCAAAATGCTGGGTCCTGGTTATGTATCCAGTCTATTAGTCTATGTCTTTTTATTGGAGAATTGAGTCTATTGATGTTAAAAGATAAGGAAAACTGATTGTTGCTTCCTGTTATTTTTGTTAGTAGAGGTGGAATTATGTTTTTCTGGCTATCTTCTTTTGGGTTTGTTGGAAGAAGATTACTTTCTTTTTCTAAGGTGTAATTTACTTCCTTGTGTTGGAGTTTTCCCTCTATTTTCCTTTGTAGGGCTGGATTTGTTAAAAGTTAATTATGTAAATTTGGTTTTGTTATGGAAGGTCTTGGTTTCTCCATCTATGGTAATTAAAAGGTATGCTGGGTATAGTAGTCTGGGCTGGCACTGTTTTTCTCTTAGGGTCTGTATGACATCTGTCGAACATCTTCTGGCTTTTACAGTCTCTGGAGAGAAGTCTGGTGTAATTCTGTTTTTCCTTTCTGCTTTTAGTATTCTTTCTTTCTTTCTTCCTTTCTTTCTTTCTTTCTTTCTTTCTTTCTTTCTTTTTCTTTCTTTCTTTGTGCATTTTGTGTTTTGATTATTATGTGACAGGAGGAATTTCTTTTCTGGTCTAGTCTATTTGGAATTCTCTAGGTTTCTTATATGTTCATGGGCATCTCTTTCTTTAAATTAGGAAAGTTTTCTTCTATAATTTTGTTGAAGATATTTAGTGGGCCTTTAAGTTGTGAATCTTCACTTTCATCTATACCTATTATCCTTAGATTTGGTCTTCTCATTGTGTCCTGGATTTTCTGGATGTTTTGGTTTAGCAGCTTTTTGCATTTTTCATTTTCTTTGACAGTTGTGTCAATGTTTTCTATGGCATCTTCTGCATATGCCATTCTCTCTTCTATCTCTTGTACTCTGTTGATGATGCATACATCTATGACTCCTAATCTCTTTCCTAGGTTTTTCCTCTCCAGGGTAGTATCCCTTTGTGATTTCTTTATTGTTTCTACTTTGACTTTTAGATATTGGATGTTTTTGTTCAATTCCTTCATCTGTTTGGTTGTGTTTTCTTGTAATTTTTTAAAGGATTTTTGTGTTTCCTCTTTAAGGGCTTTCACCTGTTTACCTGTGTTCTCCTGTATTTCTTTAAGGGAGTTATTTATGTCTTTCTTAAAATCCTCTGTTATCATCTTCAGAAGTGATTTTAAATCAGAATCTTGCTTTTCTGGTATGATGGGATATCCAGGACTTGCTATGGTAAGAGAACTGGGTTCTGATACTGCCAAATAACCTTGGTTTCTGTTGCTTATGTTCTTGTGTTTGCCTTTCACCATCTAGTTATCTCTAGTGCTACCTTCACTCACTGTCTCTGACTGGAGCCTTTCTATCTATCCTGTTATCTTAGTTGTGTCAGAACTCCTCAGAGTCCAGGTGTCTCTCTCATCCTATGATCCTAAGATCCTGGGTGTAAGAGCTCCTGGGAGTCAAGCTTTCTCTGTGATCCTGAAATCCTGGTGTAACCAAGATCCTGAGATTCTGTGGTCCTATAATCTTATATTTCTGGGTGTGTTAGAGCTCCTGGGAGGACAGCTTATTTTGGGTATTGTGGTATTTGGTCCAGAGTTGTCATCCAATGTCTGTTTCAGGCACCACTGCAGACTGGAAGCAATTACTGTAATTAATATTAAAAGACTTATTTTAATTATAGGTAGAACCAGATTGTTGGCAGGGAATCTTGTGCTTTATTAATGGAGAAAATAAACTGAATCTTGAATTTAGTCCCTGGGGCCTCTGTAATGGTAGCAACCACACCTAATCACTAAGCCATCTCTCTGTCCTCCATGTTTGTATCTGTCTGCTTCTCATTTAATTGTAGCTTATGAGAAGTTAACATCATTAATTACCATAATTCTAAACAGCTAACTTCAATATATTTTTCAGAATGTAAATTTAATCTGCTTTATTCACATATTCTAATTGTGCCCCAAAAAATATTTTTACCATCAATATTCAACAGTCCAAAACAAAACTAGAAAAAACATGAATTTATGTAAAAAGAAGCATTCTTTTGATAAGATAAATTTTCAAATTGGAAGAATTTGGCAAATTCTATATTGTTATAACGTATAATAAGTTTGCATTAATGGAAGTAAAACAACTTGGAAAGATCTTGATTTTCTTGCATTATTTATCTTTTTAAAAAATTTTTGTAGTTCTGTGATATGATTAGAAGCGACCCTGAGATTCCACCTCACACCAGTCAGAATGACTAAAATGAAAAACTCAGGTGACAGCAGATGCTGGTGGGGAGTTGGAGAAAGAGGAACACTCCTCTATTGCTTGTGGGATTTCAAACTGGTACAACCATTCTGGAAATCAGTCTGGCCATTCCTCATAAAATTGGAAATAGTTCTACCTGAAGATCCAGCTATACAACTCCTGGGCATATACCCAAAAGATGCTCCAACATATAACAAGGACACATGCTCCACCATGTTTGTAGCAGCCTTATTTATAATAGCCAGAAGCTGAAAACAACACAGATGTCCCTCTACAGAATGGATATAGAAAATGTGGTACATTTACACAATGGAGTACTAATCAGCTATTAAAAATAATGACTTCATGAAATTCACAGACAAATGATGGAACTAGAAGATATCATCCTGAGTGAGGTAACCCAGACACAAAATATTGCACATGGTATATACTCACTGATAAGTGGATATTAGCCCAAAAAATCACAATGCCCATGATACAACCCCAGAACATATGGAGCTTAGGAGGAAGGAAGACCAGGGTGTGAATGCATCAGTCCAGCATTGAGGAACAAGAGGATGACTTCAGGAAGTGGAGTGAGGGGGGACCTGAGAGTAAGAGAGGAGGAGATGAAATAATGGGACAGTTTCAGGTACTGGAGAGGACAGGAGAGAAGTACAGAGAGGGTCAGGAAGTTGACTAAATACATGTAGCAGGAGAGGATGAGGAACAGGGGATAGTCACTGGAGGGTCCCAAATGCTAGGGAAATGAGAAGCTCCCAGGACCCAACAAGTATGATTTTAGCAGAGAAGGAAGATAGAATTTGTAGAAACCACCTCCAGTACATAGCCATGTCCCCTAATCATGTGATGGGGCCACACATCCATCTCAAAGTTTTTAACCCAGAAATGTCCCTGTCCAAAGGAAGAACAGGGACAAAAAAATGGAGGAAAAGCCGAAGGATGGGCAATTTGAGAAATGCTTCACCTGGCGATCCATCCTATCTGCAGACACCAAGCCCTGACTCGGTTGAGGTTGTCAAGAGGCACTTGCTGACAGGAAACTGATATGACTGCTCCATGGGAGGTTTAGCTAGCAACTGACCAATACAGATATGAATGTTAAGAACCAAACATCAGACTGAGCACACAGACCCTGGAAGTGGAGCTGGTGGAAGGACTGGAGGAGCTGAGGGGAATTTCAACACCTTAGGAAGAACAATATCAGTTGGCCAGACCATCCAATTCTCCTAGGGACTAGACTACTAACCAAGGAGTGTTCAGGGAGGATTTTGTGGTTTCAGAGAAGTAGGTAGCAGAGAATGGCCTGTCTGACAACAATAAGAGAAGAAGATCTTGGTCCTGTGGAGATTTGATGCCCGCCCCAGCATTGCCCCTATGCTGGAGGGGTGGGGTGGGAGACGCTGGGTGGGTAAGTGGGTGAGTACTCTCATAGGTGAAAAGGGGAAGGAAGAGCAGGAGGTTGTAGGATGAGATGCTTGTGGAGGGGTAACCAGGAAGTGGAATATCATTTGTGATTTAAATGAATGGGATGATTAATAAAAAAAAAGTTAAAAGAGAGGTTATACATAATAGTCACTACTTAAAAACGCTCAGGCACAGAGTAAATCAATGGAAGACCAAAGTATATAAAATGTGGTGTGTGTCTAGTCAGCAATAAAACTTAACTTCTAAAAAAAGGAAGCCATTTTATAAATTATAATTTTTGACTATATAGGTCTTACATGTGAAATAAACACATGGAACATAGCAGACATTTCAGTGAATCACAACCTACAATTTCTATGCATGGATTACAAATCTCAGTAAAAGGTATAATGAATTAACCTGGTTTTCAGTGGAGAGATTGAAATATCTAGGCATAGAATAACCAATTCAGGCTTTGAATTGAAGAACAATAGTCAATATTGACTGTTAATTTACAATAATCTGAGCTCATCTAGAAAGCTGATATTGGGCATGCTTTTGCACGATTATCTACATTAGCTTAATAGGGAAAGCAATACTTACTAATCTAGTTTTATTTGCTCTTGCAGCAGTGCATCATTCTGATCAAAAGCTTAATGTTCCAGGTCACAATCCGTCACTGAAATAAGTAAGAACAAGGACTCAAATGAGAACTAAAGTAGAAACCATGGAACAATGTAACTTACAGTCTCCCTATGTCTCTGGCAGATGTTAAGGTATATTTCTTTTTTATCTTTTAAAATATGTATTATTATTATCATATGTGCATGAGTGGATTGCCTTCATATATGTAACATCAAAATTCCTAGTATTTGAGGAGGGCAAAAGAAGGTGAAATAACCTCTGGAATTGAAGTTTAAGTAGTAATGATCTGCCAGATATGGGTACTAGGAAGCCAAGCCCAAATTCTCTGTAAAAGCAGCAAATGCTCTTAACTGTTAAGACATTTCTAGACTTCAGGTTTCTTATACAACCTAGTCCCAACTACCTAGTGAAGGTGTACCTAACACTGAAGTAGGTCCTGTCACATTAATCATCATTCAAGACAGTATCTCAGGGATATTACTACCAGACAATCTGGTTACAACGTCCTTCAACTGAAGTTTCTCCTTCTCAGTGAGTCTTGGTTATGCCTAATTGAACATTTGTCTAAACTGTGGACAGCCCCACTCAATTGGCTGAGGTCCTGGAATGAATAAAGTGAACGTGGAATTTGAGCACTAAAATCCCTTGCTTTCTGCTTCCTGACTGAAAGTACAATGTGAGCAGCAACTTTTTTCAGAAATTGATGTATACTTTAGAATCGTAATCCAACATCAAACCTTTCTTAAATTAATTTGTTCATGTTTTGTTATAAAAATGAGACAAATAGCTAAGAGAAAACATCTGATGGAAGAAATTTTGCTTATAAAAACTCTGTGAAAGTCAGATATTTGAGTACTCATGAAAGATTTCGTAAACTTCTTTGTTTTTTGTTGTTAGAATAAAAGGATAGAATGTGACAGGCATGCCAACTTGAAGGAGAAAGGAAAGTCTTTTGGATGGAGAAAAGCAGTATCAGTATTCAGTAGAGGGTTGCACTCAGTGAGATATATTTTATAACTTGTAGTGGATGTGACATGCCTGTCCTCACCTGCATTCAAATGATAAATAATGTAGGAAGGCCAAAGAAATTTCTTCTGCTGAAGGTAGGGTATTATATGACTAAAGTTTAGGAATAAATTAACACTGATAATGTTAAAGTAATTAGATTTGCTTTCACAAAAATATGTCAATTTTGTGAGCTTGATCAGCAGCCAGATACCTATCCACATATAAAACCTTCATGCCTCCCAAGAAGTCTGTAGAAATCTAAGACACAGGTGAGACTCTCCAATATAAGGAGCATGATTACACCCAAGAAGACACAAGAAATTAAACATTTCACAACACATCCAAAAGAAGTGAATCATTCATCCATACATAATACCACTTTCAGCAACAAAAATAACAGGAACTAACAGTCTTTAATATCTCTCAACATCAGTGGACTCAATTCTCCAACAAAAAGACACATGCTAACAGACTGGATACAACATTTTGCTCCATACAAGAAACTCACCCCAGTGAAGCTGAAAGAGAGAGTGAGTCCAAAAGAAGACCAACAGTCTCAAATTAGACCCAAGGAAGCTCCCAGAGAATAAGCTACCAACCAGGAGCATACATGGGCTAGTCTGAGGCCTGTGGCACAAATATAGCTGAAGTCTGTCTGGTTAGCCCTTAATGAGAGAAGATGTACTTAATCCTGGAGAGACTTGAGGCCCCAAGAAAAGATGATACTTGGGGGCAGGGAGCACACTCTCTGAGGCAAAGGGCAGGAGGAATAGGATGAGAAACTATGGTATGGGGATGGGAGCAATGACAGGAATAAAAATAAATGAAATTAAAAACTAACAAAAATGTCACTTTTACCTTCATAGGAATCAGTAGTAAATATCTATCTTGTCTTCAAATAATATTCTTCAAAATAACTCTATAGAATAATTCCATTACATACAAGATTGTTAATATTGACTGTGGTGGTGTACATTTTGTAATTATTTTCAAATTTTCCATCACAAATTTGAAATTTTAGGGTGATAGAATTGCTGAGTTTCTTATTTTTGTTTTGTAGGATGTAGCTAAGATTTCAATACAAAAATAGAATATGAAGACAATTTGTGATGTGCATACCTTTAATTCCAGCAATTGATTGAGACATATCTCTAAAATTGATATCAGTCAGATGTACACAGAATTCCAGGTGATGTAGGGTTACTTAGAGACACTGTGTTTCAAAAATAAAACCCTAACCCCACAGCTAACTGTCAAGGAGTGATACTGCCTACACACTCTATCTTCTCTCAGTTCCTTTGGGACACACCAGATCCCAGTCCATTCTGCATCAGAGACTATCTTACTATGCAATTGGTCCTGAAATACAAATAAAGAATTTAGTTACACCCTATACACTAGCCCATGCCTGTCCATGACTGTCCATATTATTTTTCCTAGCCCATATCTCTCCCTTTAGGACTTACTAGATTCCTAATCTACCTCCCAACAAAGACTTAAGTTTGTCCACATGGCCTAAAGACTCAGAAAGCAAGCTCATAGCACTGTCCTTGCCTTTGGAACAAGACTTCAGTAGTAGAGGTATTAAGACTTACAACCTATAAATGGGAGCTCATGTAACCAAAAATCTTCTGTACAGCAATGGTACCATCACACATGTAAAGAGACAGCCTACAGAAAGGAAAACAGTAATCTTTAGTAGCTATGCATTTGCAATGAATATAAGGAGAACTAAGAAGCAATAAAGCAAATTTAAAAATGATGGGTGAGTTCCCATTGCAAGATGCTGCTTAAGGAGTCTAGGGAGGAGGTGCTATCACCAAATTGGTGTCTTACACCTGCCTCAGGCTGAGGCAGGAAAGGTGGTACTGCTGGTTGCTTTAACAGCTTCTGCAGTTGTACCTTACTGGGCAGAGGTGCTAGCATTCACTATGACACACAGCTCAGGGACTACAGGTACCACCATCCCCTGAATTCCTCAAACTCAGGACTTAAAATCCAAATTAATCCTCACCCTAGGAACCTCTGCCCTGAACATCTCCACCTCCCCCTAAGAAACCGTCTATTAGTCCTGCCTACTTTTTACTTCAATGCTGCTTCTGCCAGGAGCAGAACAGCCACTCCTGGATTCTTTGTTCTTAATAAATTTCCTACATGGAAAAAAAAAAGTGTCATGGAACTAAACACAAATTTCTCCAAAGAAGAACTACAAATGACCAAAACTCATTTTTAAAAAAACATATTCAACATTCTTGACCATATAAGAAATTAAAATTACTTAGAAATTTCATCTTTCATGTCTCAGAGTGGTTAATATTACCAATAAAAAAGGAGAGAAAAAAATGTGTATGAATTTGGCAAAAGCGAAACACTTTCTGTTGGAAATGTAAACTGCTGTAGCAATTTAGCATTAGTGTGAATAACATGAAGTGTCCACCAGCTCTTTCCTGCTTTCTGTTAATTTGATAACGTGATGTTTCTTAATAAAATCAACTTAAGGGACAAGAGGTATATTCTCACTGTCAGTTCAGATTACAAACCACCAAGGAAAGAAATTCATTGTAGTATGCACTTGAGGGAACTGGCCAAATTCCATCCACAGTCAAAAAACACAGTGAGAAACGTAACTGGTTCTGCTCAACTAACTTCCTTCATCTTATACAGTTTTAGATATCCTTCCCAACAAATAGGACAATCCACAATTGAATTGAACAACATCATTGGAAGGCACATGGGCTCTTGCACCAGAGGAACTGACATGGTATGGGAAAAGCTGAGGATGTCCAAACTCCAGAAATCTCAAAAACTGAGATTAGAATATCATCCTGGGACTGATAGAGTAGGGCTAACTCTCTCCCTGTTTCTATGCATGCCTAGGTTAACATAGTGAGGCAACCTGTATCCAGGTAGTCACAGGCAGTCAGTCAAATACCCCAGCACTTTGGATTCTTCCCAGTGCAAATGAGGTATCTGAGTAGACACGGCCTTCAACCAATGGGCTTTCCTCTCCCTGGATGTTCTCTTTACCTTCCTTAAAAATTGTATTCAGTTCACACAGAATAATATGTAGCCATTCAAACCCACAACAAATTAAAAGTTAGCATAAACTAAGACCATCTTAGAAATCTGTTTCGTTAAAAATCTTCAGAGAAGCCCTTTTCTCCTCCCACCACTCTACATGCATGCTCCCAACCAGACTGAGATTCTGCTAGTCTAGGACTACACTTCCCATCTGGCAATGTGTACAGCACTGTCTGTAACCCTGAAGCGAAGAAGTACTATGAGGATTGATCCCACCCATTCTGCACTTGGACCTGGCCTCTCTGAGCAGGACAGGTATACTAGGGGCCTCTGAATACCCCGGAGAAAAGGCAGAACCTGAACCCACACATTGTCCCACATTAGTTATAATCAGAACAGTACCCTATAGACATGCCCAGATGCCAACCCCCAAATGTTTCTATATTCTGTCCAGTAAATAATGAACTGAAACCATCATATCTAATTTTTGTATCATGAGAAAAGTAAATGCATTTGAATGTCTTGATGACTTTGAAAGTTTCCCTTTTGCAAATTTTTCCTAACAGGCTGGAAACCAAAGTGGGACCTTAAACATTCACAGGCACAAGAAATGACTATGACCAAGACTACAGAAGGAACAGGCCCTATCCTTGATCTCACATTCATTAAATCATCATTTATATTCTCTAACTCTTTGTAACAATCCTGAAAAAAATTAATGCATCCTAAAGAGATAATAGTGCTTTGAAATTAAGACATGGGAATTTCCCTTGTAGTCTCATGCTGGCAAAAGAAAGTCTGGAGCCTGGTGACAACAAGGGGAAGCACTTTTCTCTAAAAAAGAGCTCTTTGCACAGTTCTGACAACTAGCCAAAGCACTTTGTGGGAGAGCATGGAACTACAACATGGACTGCATGGCCATGCCTTTACCAGTTTGTACTCTATTGACACTTCAAACCTAATGTCAGGATCCTGAAGGCTAAGCAGGGGATGGGGAGAGCATCATGAAACCTCTTTGTCCATTTTCCAATGTCCTCACATTGAGCAAGTATGCCTTTCAGCATTTTACTATTGCCTTGTGTCCCAGTTAAGGGTTCCTATTGCTATGAAAAAAATAATATGATCAAAGCAATATAGGAAGGAAAGAACTTTCTTTTGTCTTATAGTTTGTAGTCTACCTTCCATGAAAATTTCAGCAGGAACTCAGGGTGGGAAATTGAAGGCAGGAACTAACGAACAGGTCATAGGAAATTAATGCCTGGTTTTTCGTATCAATCAGGACTACTTGTCTAGAGATGTCACCATACCCAGTGAAATAGGACCACCCACATCAATCATTAAAATGCCCTACATTTGCCTACCAGATAATCTGGGGTGATAGTTGGTAATTTTCTCAGTCGACGTTCTCTCCTCCCAAATGACTCCTGAGACTATTTTTGCTTAACGGCCTAATGAGGGTGTGGAACAAAATGTAGGTTGTTAGGGGTACCCGGGCTACTTTAAATCCATTATTGTGGAAATATTTTAGAATAACCCTAACTACCCCCTTTTTATGACTGTCATAAGGCTAATCTATGATGCTCTATCGGTCAAGGAGGAAGTAGCCTCCTATACAATGCATTCTTCGGGTATTTAATACATCATTCTTGGGAATTCCAACAGCTGTTACATGTACTTAGATTAGAGCAATCCTTGTTGCAAACTGCTAATGCTACTTTTGAGGACACTCAAGTCACAGATTGGATGGAATTTAAAACAGCCTGGTCTCTAAACACTAAAATGAATAGTTCATAGTTTCCAAGACAGTTTGGAATGAGCTACTTTGTGTACAATTCCACCTACAATTTTTCATTGTATATAACTGAATTCGGAAAACATGATATATGCTTGATTTGTCACTAGAATGTATGAGACGTGTGATTTATTTATTGTTTCATGCTTTTCAGTCTGTCCTCACATTATCTATGTAGCTAAGATTGGCATTAAAATCTTCATCTTTCTTCCTCTACATCCAAAGTGCTGAGATTACAGTGGCCTGCCAGGACAGTTGGTTAGGAAGTAATATACAATAAAAAGATACAGTTTTAACATCAAAGGACATATTTAAAAGTTATATCTATCACTGAAGTACTCTAGAATTTATAAATTTTCCATTTCATTTAAAATTCTTTATGAAATATTATCATATCTGCTCATCATTTCTTCTTTCAGCTTTTTTCACAACCCCACAATACATGCCACTCACAATTTTTTTTTTGTGTGTGTATAATAACACTTAGTTATTGTTCTACTGCTGTGAAGGAAAAATCATAACCAAATCAGCTAATAGAAGGAGGCATTGAATTGAGGGTTTCTTACAGTTTTAGATGGTTAATTAATACGTTGATTTGAATTAGAATGTTCCCCACACCTCATATATTGAATACCTAGGGAGTAGCATAGTTTGAAACTATTAGAAGGTGTGGTCTTATTGGGGCAAGTATGACTTTGTAGAAGAAAGTGTGTGGCTGGGGATAGATTAGAAGATTTCAAAAAACAATACCAGAACAAGTGTCTTTCCAATACCTCTGAGTTTCCTTGGTCTTGATATCTCTTCAAAGCAATAGAACAATGATCAATACTGTCCATGTTCATCATGGAGGGTAGCATATTGGCAGTCAAGTGAGAAGCTGTATAAGTAGTTGAGAGCGTCTATTTGTTCCATGCAGCAAGCAGAGAACTAGAATTGAACTGGTGTGGACTTTTGAAAGATCTTCAGCAATGACACACCTTCCCCCACAGTCTACATGTTCTAATTTGTCGTAAACATCCCAACTGAAAACAAAACATTCAGGTTGTTAAGCCTATAAGGGACAATCTCATTTAAACCACCAGACTGCTATAACTTGTTAGTGCTACCCTTACACATGGGTGTGGACCCATCTACAAGAGCACAGGACACTTGTCAGTCACTACCTCATCTAGAAAAGAATGATTCTCTTTACTCTAACAACTATCAGCTCCAAACAACTTCTTAGCATGAGATGAGACCTGGAAATCACTCTTCTCATCTAAGTCAGGATGTCATATGACCTTTTCTTGGCAATGTCTAATGCAGGTCTCCACTGCTTTTGTGAGTTCATGTTTTCAATACGATGCCAATAAGTCAGTATTTTACAGCACTTCTCCCCAGCCTTTGACTATTACATTCTTTATTACCTCTTCTTCTGAGATGTTCCCTGAATTCAGCTTGTTGGAGGATAATACACATGCCCTCTTTAGATATAAACACCAAATGATTTAGTTGCTTCATTTTCATCAGCTATGTATTTCTTCATTGCCTAGTGTTCACTAAAAGCAGTTTCCCTGACCAAAGTAGAAGCAGCCAGGTCTATGGGCAAAAATATTAATACTTAGTGTATAATTTAAATAGAAAGATCATTTAAGAACACAAGAATAGGTAGTCACCTATTCTACTCTAAAGCCTATGAGCTTCTCTCCCCTTCCTCCTCCCTGTACCAAGTGACAAGCTTTTGTAAAGAATCATAGTATCAATCTTACAATTCTCTCATTTAGCATATAGTATAAAGGAATTTTAATCCAGCAACATGGCTGCACTGGCAAGGAATCATATCCAACGACCTTCTAGGTTCATGTGATCTGGGTAGAATGCAGATTCACCCTTACTCCCTGCAGTTCCATTGAGTGCCCAGCACTTGAAGCACAGCAGTTCAGTTTGGAACAGTTGAGTTCCTGGAGCTCAGAGGCAGTCTTTCCAAGCAGAGCAACTCAGTCAGAAACTAAGAGAAGCCAATTTGAATCAGTCAGTTTGGAGAGGACTTTGATCCAGAACAGCTTTGTTGAACCAGCTAGCCAGAGTCAGTAAGAGCTAAAAAGAGACTTTATTCAGCGGTAAGCATTGGAGGATGAAACATTCTAGGCCTAGTTTAGCAGACAGAGGCTGAAAGCTAAACCCTTCAAGGTCCAGGCTTGCAAAAGACTGGGTTTTATAGAGGCTAGAAGCTTCCATACTTAGGCCTAGGGATAGTTACATAGAAATTCTCTGGACTCAGACAAAGTCATATGTATGAAAAGCTTTGGTGTGGCTCTCACCTCATCCCTTCAACTGAGGAAATAAAAGTGACATTTATAGTTACAGTTTGCTTCAAATCAAAACCAAACGCAGTAAGTTACAGCACAATGATCATTTTACTCTTATGCTAGGAGACAGACATATCTTGTCTAGCAGGTTGATACTGTATCAAGGAGCATCCTCCACTGTGTAGGACTACTGTTTTTCTTTTATCACACAGCAGTCTAGGTAGTTCCTTACATAACTATGAATTTTAGCCAGCAATGAGGAAGGCTGCCAGAGAATTGAGATTAATTTATCAGCCACAATCCTTCATGCAATCAATTAGTAAATTAAATGAAAAATACAATAATATATTTATTATTTTTATATTATGTATATATATATATATATGTATGTATGTAACATAATATTACATATATATATTCCCCCAAAAGCATACCCTACAGAGTTTAACAATGCCATTCGCAGAAGATAAAGATAACTAAGTGAAATTTGCATTTCAGTAAATGGGATACCACCTGTTGTGGTTAGAATGAGAGTGGTTCCCATAGGCCTGTATTCTTGAATACTTGATCCTCAGTTAGAACATTTTTTTTTTTTTAAGTAGAATTAGTCGGTGTAATTTTCATGGAGAAAGAGTTTTGCTGGTGACAAACTTTGAAGTTTTAAGAAGCCCATTTAATTCCCTGTTATCTCTCTCTGTCTCATACTTTAGGTAAAGTAAATAAGTTCTCAGCTACTGCCTTGCTCCCTGCCATGATGGTCATGGACTATAGCCAGAGGTACCAGGAGCTTGAAATCAATCTCTTTTATCTATAAGTGGCCTTGTTCCTGAGATCGTATTAGGCCAATGAGAAAGTAACTGAGACATGACTCTATGAGCAATTGGTTACAGAGTTTCCAGATACTTCCTACACAGCATATGCCATTGCCATTGCCTAAGGTTTCCCAACTTTTAGTTACATGCTAGGATCCTATTTTTGAAGGAAGCATATATTTTGGCTCCAAGAAAATTTCCATTTCTAAAAGTACTAAAATGTATTTTTGTATTTTAAAAAGCTTTGTGCATTTATTTTTAATAAGCTTTTTAAAATAAAAAATAGTTCATTCAATAAAATTTACCTCATTTTGCTCTTATTTAAGTGAATGAATGTATAGACATGTTTTTGCATTCAGGATTGTGTGTGTGTGTGTGTTGAACTGTTGTAATAAGAAATAGAGCATTTGATATGAAAATATAGCAATACAGGCTTTTAAAAATAATATATTCAACTGTATAGAAAAATACTGATAACTTGTTCCCAAATAATAAGACACAGAATTTATGCTGTCAGCAGTATTCATAACAGGACACTTCAAGGAAGGTGAAATTATCATTACCTCATAGGAATAGTTTTAAAAACAAGAGAATAGGAGCTTTTTAAAAATTATAATTATAGACTTTAACAAGAAAATCAGCTTATGCCTGTAATTAAGTATTATGATTTTTTAGCTGAATAATATTATCACATTTTCAGTTAATGAATCTTAAAAAGGTTCTCACTTTATGTATTAGTTATATTTATTGTCCTTGAAAAGATACATGAAAATGTTCAGGTCTTGATCACTTATTTTGGCTCAAAGTTTCAGTGGTTTTAGTCCACCAGGTAGGTGGGGAATGTTCCTGTAGACAGGATGCAGAACAAAAAGCTTACTGTGGAATGGTGGCATTGCCATCTTCTTTTTTCTAATCATCTCAACCCCTGAAAAAGCACTGCCCACATTCAAACTGTGATTTCTCTTTTTGTCAAACCACATCACCAGTATCCTCAAGGACATACCAAGCGACACAAATGTGTTTTTACCAATCTTCTTTGTATTATATATTTGATAATTAAAATTAACCATCTCACCAAAACTGTAGGGCAAAAATTTCACCTAGTGCTAATTATATAGAATTATATAGTATTGTTTGGTTTGGTCTTTTAGTTTGCAAAGAATAAAGGTCATAAATGATTCAAAAGTAAGGACATGGATGAGTGTATAGGTGGAAAACATACTGTATATGATCAGCCTTGTGTATAAGGGAATGTCTTTCCTCTGGTAGGTCACAAATGTGATGTGTAGGTAACACTAATTTATTTATTTACTCATTAATTGTTCTTATTGGATTTTTGTATGTAAAAAAAGATCATCTCCATCTACAAAAAAAACTAGGATGTTTTGGAATAATCTCCATATTGAGTAAGAGTTTAGCCTATATCTCAATACTTTCTCCTCATTTAAATGTATACACAGATACACACACACACACATAACCAACACACAGTGAGACAAATACACAGACATACACACACACACACACACACACTCATGCTGTTTTGTAGTTTAACACTTTAAGAAAATCATTTCATTAGATGCTGAAAAAGCATTGGACAAAATTCAACATCCTTTCATGTGAAAAGTCTTGGAAAGGAATTCAAGGCCCATGCCTAAACATAGTAAAAGCAATATACAGCAAACCAGTAGCCAACATCAAACTAAATGGGAAGAATCTTGAAATAATCCCATTAAAAATCAGGGACTAGACAAGGCTGCCCATTCTCTCCCTATTTATTCCGTATAGTACTTGAAGTTTTATCTAAAGCAATTAGAAAACAAAAAGAGGTCAAAGAAATACAAATTGGAAAGGAAGAACTCAAAATATCACTATTTGCAGATGATATGGTAGTGTACTTAAGTGACCTCAAAAATTCTACCAGAAAACTCTTAAAACTGATAAACAACTTTACCGAAGTGACTGGATACAAAATTAACTGAAACAAATAAGTACTCTTCATATACTCTAAGGACAAATGAACTGAGAAAGAAATTAAGGAAACAACACACTTCACAATAGTCACAAAAAATATAAATTATCTTGGTATGACTCTAACCAAGCAAGTGAAAGATCTTTATGAGAAGAACTTCAAGTCTCAGAAGAAGAAATCAAAGATCTCAGAAGATGAAGCGATCTCCCATGCTCATGGATTGGCATAATTAATATAGGAAAAATGACCATCTTACTGAAAGCAATCTACAGATTCAACGCATTCCCCATCAAAATTCCAACTCAATTCTTCATAAAATTAGAAAGAGAAAATCTGAAATTCATTTGGAATAAAAAAAAAACAGAATTGCAAAAACTATTTTCAACAATAAAAGATCTTCTGGGGGAATCACCATCCCTGACATCAAATTATACTACACAGCAATAATGATAAAAAAAAAAAAAAACGCATGGCATTGATACAGAGACAGGTAGGAGGATCAGTGGAATAAGAATTGAAGATCCAGAAATGAACCCACACACCTATGGTCACTTGATCTTTAAAATAGAAATGAAAACTATCCAGTAGGAAAGAGACAACATTTTTAGCAAATGGTGTTGGTTCAAAAGATGGTAAACATGTAGAAGAAATCGATCAATTTTTATCTTCTTGTACAAAGTTCAAGTTTAAGTGGATCAAGGACCTCTACATAAAACCAGATACACTGAAACTAATAGAAGGGACAAAGGGAAAACCTCAAACTCATGGGCACAGGGGAAAAGTTCCTCAACAGAACACCAATGGCTTATGCTCTGAGATCAAGAATCAGTAAATGCAACTTCATAAAATTGCAAAGCTTTTGTAAGGCAAAAGACACTGTCAATAGGAAAAAAACAGCAACCAAGAAATTGAGAAAAGATCTTTCCCAATCCTACATCCAACAGAGGGCTAATATTCAAAATATACAAAGAACCCAAGAAGTTGGACTCCAGAGATCAAATAACCCTATTAAAAATGGGGTACAAAATTAAACAAAGAATTCTCATCTGAGGAATACTTGATAGCCGAGAAGCACCTAAAGAATAATCAACATCTTTAGTCATAAGGGAAATGCAAATCAAAGCAACACTGAAATTCCACCTCATCCTAGTCAGAATGGCTAAGAACAAAAACTTAGGTGACAGCAGATGCTGGACAGGATGTAGAGAAACAGGAACACTTCTCCATTGTTGGTTGGATTGCAAGCTGGTACGACTACTCTTCAATGCACACTGGCTATTCCTCAGAAAATTAGACATAGTATTACCAGAGGATCCAGCTATACCACTCCTGAGCATATACTCAAATGATTCTCCAACATATAACAAGAACATATGCTCCACTTGTTCATAGCAGCCATATATATATAATAGTCAGATGCTGGAAAGAACCCTGATGTCCTTCAACAGAGGCTGCATAAAATGTGACACATTGACACAATGGAGTACTCCTCAGCTATTAAAAACAATGAATTCATGAAATTCTGAGGCAAATGTATGGATGTGAAAATATCATCCTTAGTGAAATAATCCAATCACAAAAATCACACATAGTATGCATTCACTGATAAGTGGATATTAATCCAAATCCTCAGAATATCTAAGATACAATTCAAAGACCACATGAAGCTCAAGAAGAAGGAAGACCAAAGTGTGGGTGCTAGGGTTCTCTTAGAAAGAGAAAAGAATACTCACATGGGGCAAATACAGAGACAAAGTGTGGAGCAGAGACTCAAGGAAAGGCCATGAAAAGACTATCCTACCTGGGGATCCATCCCACCTATTGTCACCAAACCCAGACGCTATTGTGGATGCCAAGAAGAGCATGCTGACAGGAGCCTGATATAGCTGTCTCCTTCGAGGATCTGCCAGTCCCTGACAAATGCAGAGACAAACGCTTGCAGCCAACTATTGGACTGAGCACGGGGTCCCCAATTTGGTCCCCAATAAAGGAGTTTGAGAAAGGATTGAAGAAAATGAAGGGGTGTGCAATCCCGTAGGAAGAACAATAATATCAGCCAACTAGACCCCTCAGAGCTCCCAGAGACAAAACCATCAATCAAAGAGCACACATGGAGGGACCCATGGCTCAAAGGAAGGCTTTGTGCAGCATCAATGGAAAGAGAGGCCCTTGGTTCTGTAAAGGCTCAATGTCCCAGTGTAGAGGAATTCGAAGGCAGGGAGGTAGGAGTGGATACGTAGAGGAACACCCTCATAAAAGCAGTATAAGGAGGACAGGATAGGGGTTTCAGGGATCAGGGTTGGGAACCAGCACAGGGGATAACATTTGAAATGTAAATAAGGAAAATATCCAATAAAAAAGTAGATTTTTGTAGGTAGCATTGTCAGTTCAAGTGACATAACATTGTTTAATATATCTGTACATAGTATATAAACCCACATGTATAAATACATATATATTTCTAATAAAGTATAATTTTAGGTGAATAAAACAAAGAAAACAACTTGGTGATAAAATATGAAAGGATGGTCCAGAATTAAAAAGTATACGTGCCCTATTTTTTTTTAGTCTAACTAGTAAAGAGCCTATAAAGTTAAACAAGCAGATGATATTTTGTTGAGATGAGACCCACATTAACAAGCTGGACATAGTTTGACTTACAAATGTTTATGAAAACTGAAGATGTAGTTCCATGATAGAATGCTTGTATAGCCTATATAGAACCATAAATTCAATACTGTGTACTTAAAATATATAATTTTGTATATCATAATATATATATATATATATATATATAGATAGATAGATAGATAGATAGATAGATAGATAGATAGATAGATAGAAAGATATCTTCTGCAGTAAAGTCGTTAACACATAAGTATTTAGGCCAGTGTTCAGCTTTCAGTCCCCTCCTACAATATCTAGCAAAATGTTATGCATTTTTAATCCCAGTGCTGTGAATCTAGAGACTGCTGAATGCCTAGGCCACCTGGTTAGCTAAACTATAATAAATGTGAAGACCCAAGTCCAGTGAAACATCCTGTATTAACAAAATAAGGCAGAGGGAGAAGAAGGCTCAGCCATGAATAGTACTTGCTGCTTGTACAGATGACTTGGGTTTGGTCTTTAGCATGCATGCACCTACAACTCTGTTAATTCCAGTTCCAGGGAATTGATATTCCTTGTCTTCTAGGAGTTCCTGGTACTCATTAGGTACATTATTGGTATATATGATGCAATTACATACTCATATGATTATAACAAAGTTTAAAAGATTTTTTTTTTAAAAAAATCAGACGTCAAGTGATTTTTCTTTTTTTCTTTTTTTTTATTGGATGATTTATTTATATTTCCTATGTTGTCCCCTTACCCCATCCCCCACCACCCCCTCGGAACCCCCAATCCCCTCGCCCCTCCTCCTTCTTCTCTGTGGATGTAACCTCTATCTACACCCCCCACTCCCACCTCCCCACCCTCAAAATTCCCACCCCCTGGGGCATCCAGCCTTCATGAGGTCAAGGTTCTCTTCTTCCACCTATGCCCAGCAGGGCCCTCCACTTTTACATATTCAGCTGAAGCCCTGGATCCCCCCCCCAAGTGCTCCCAGGCTGGTGGTTTAGACCCTGGGAGCTGTGGTTGGTTGGTATTGTTGCTCTCCTCATGGTGCAACAAATCCTTTCAGCTCCTTCAGTCTTCACTCTAACTCCTCTATTGAGAACCCCATGATCAGTTCAATGGCTAGTTGTGAGCATCTGCCTCTGAATATGTCTGACTCTTGAAGGCCTCTGAGGAGATATCCATATCAGGCTCTTATCAGCATGCACTTCCTGTCTTCCACGTCAGCATCTACCTTTGGTGATTGCACATGGGATAGATACTCAGGTGGAGTGGTCTTGAGACGGCCCCTCCTTCAGTTTCTGTCCCTCACTTTGTCTCCATATTTGCTCCCTTGAGTAATTTGTTGCTCCTTCTAAGAAGGACCGAATCACCCTCACTTGGTCTTCCTTCTTTATGGGCTTCATGTGGCCTGTGAGTTGCATCTTGGGCATTTCAAGGTTCTAGGCTAATATCCAATAATCAGTGAGTGAATACCATGTGTGTTCTTTTGTGATTGGCTTACCTCACTCAGGATGATAATTTCTAGTTCCATCCATTTACCTAGGAAACTCTCGAATTCATTGTTTTTAATAGCTGAGTAATACTCCATTGTGTAAATATACCACATTTTTTTAATCCATTCCTCAGTCAAAGGACATCTGGGTTCTTTATAGCTCCTGGCTATTATAAATAAGGCTGCTATGAACATAGTTGAGCAT
>NW_021604565.1:21999703-22055867 GCF_004785775.1 Grammomys surdaster | reverse complement strand
TTGTGGGGTTTGGGTATGAGTGTAATTGTAGCTTCATAGAACGAATTGGGTAGTGTTCCTTCTGTCTCTATTTTGTGGAATAGTTTGAAGAGAATTGGTATTAGGTCTTCCATGAAGGTCTGATAGAATTCAGCACTAAAACCATCTGGTCCTGGGCTTTTTTTAGTGGGGAGGCTTTTGATGACTGCTGCTATTTCCTGAGGGGTTATGGGACTATTTAGATGGTTTATCTGCTCCTGGTTTAACTTCGGTACCTGGTATCTGTCTAGGAAATTGTCCATTTCATCCAGGTTTTCCAGTTTTGTTGAGTATAGGCCTTTGTAGTAGGATCTGATGATTTTTTGAATTTCTTCAGCTTCTGTTGTTATGTCTCCCTTTTCAGTTCTGATTTTATTAATTTGGATACTGTCTCTGTGCCCTCTGGTTAATCTGGCTAAGGGTTTATCTATCTTGTTGATTTTCTCAAAGAACCAACTCCTGGTTTTATTGATATTTTGTATTGTTCTTTCTGTTTCTATTTGGTTGATTTCAGCCCTGAGTTTGATTATTTCCTGCCTTCTACTGCTCCTGGGTGTATTTGCTTCATTTTGTTCTAGAGCTTTTAGTTGTGCAGTCAACTTGTTAGTGTGTGCTCTTTCCAGTTTCTTTTTGTAGGCACTTAGAGCTATGAGCTTTCCTCTTAGCACTGCCTTCATGGAGTCCCACAAGTTTTGGAATGATGTGTCCTCATTTTCATTGAATTCTAAAAAGTCTTTTATTTCTTTCTTTATTTCTTCCTTGAGCAAGTCATCATTGAGTAGAGAGTTGTTCAGTTTCCATGTGCACGTGGGTTTTCCATTGGTTTTGTCATTATTAAAGACCAGTCTTAGTCCGTGGTGATCTGATAAGATGCAAGGGATTATTTCAATCTTTTTGTATCTGTAGAGGCTTGTTTTGTGACCAATTATATGGTCTATTTTGGAGAAGGTACCATGAGGTGCTGAGAAAAAGGTATATTCTTTTGTTTTAGGATGAAATATTCTATAGATGTCTGTTTAGTCCATTTGGTTCATAACTTCTGTTAATTTCAAAGTGTCTCTGTTTAGTTTCTGTTTCCATGATCTGTCCATTGCTGACAGTGGGGTGTTGAAATCCCCCACTATTATTGTGTGAGGTGTAATGTGTGTTTTGAGCTTTAGTAAAGTTTCTTTTATGTATGTAGGTGCCCTTGCATTTGGAGCATAGATGTTCAGAATTGAGAGTTCACCTTGGTAGATTTTTCCTTTGATGAGTATGAAGTGTCCTTCCTTATCTTTTTTGATTAATTTTGGATGAAAGTCGATTTTATTTGATATTAGAATGGCTACTCCAGCTTGTTTCTTGGGACCATTGGCTTGGAAAATTGTTTTCCACCCTTTTATTCTGAGGTAGTGTCTGTCTTTGTCACTGAGGTGTGTTTCTTGTATGCAGCAAAATTCTGGGTCTTGTTTGTGTATCCAGTCTGATAGTCTGCGTCTTTTTATTGGGGAATTGAGACCATTGATGTTAAGAGATATTAAGGAAAAATGATTGTTGCTTCCTGTTATTTTTGTTATTAGAGGTAATGTTATGTTTGTATCTTCTTTTGGGGTTGTTGGAAGATTACTTACTTGCTTTTTCTAGGTTGTAGTTTCCCTCCTTGTGTTGGCATTTTCCATCAATTATCCTTTGAAGTGCTGGGTTTGTGGGAAGATATTGTGCAAATTAGGTTTTGTCATGGAATATCTTGGTTTCACCATCTATAGTGATTGAGAGTTTTGCTGGGTATAGTAATCTGGGCTGGCAATTGTGTTCTCTTAGGGTCTGTATGATGTCAGTCCAGGCTCTTCTGGCTTTTATAGTCTCTGGTGAGAAGTCTGGTGTAATTCTTATAGGTCTGCCTTTATATGTTACTTGACCTTTTTCCCTTACTGCTTTTAGTATTTTTTCTTTGTTTTGTGCATCTGATGCTTTGATTATTATGTGACGGGAGGTATTTCTTTTCTGGTCTAATCTATTTGGTGTTCTGTAGGCTTCTTGTATGTTTATGGGCATCTTGTTCTTTAGGTTAGGGAAGTTTTCCTCAATAATTTTGTTGAAGATATTTACTGGCCCTTTAAGTTGGGAATCTTCATTCTCATCTATACCTATTATCCTTAGGTTTGGTCTTCTCATTGTGTCCTGGATTTCCTGGATGTTTTGAGTTAGGAGTTTTTTGCATTTTGCATTTTCTTTGACAACTGTGTCAATATTTTCCACCGTATCTTCTGCATTTGAGATTCTCTCTTCTATCTCTTGTATTCGGTTGGTGATGCTTGCGTCTGTGACTCCTGATCCCTTTCTTAGGTTTTCTATCTCCATGGTTGTCTCCCTTTGAACTTTCTTTATTGTTTCTATTTCTAGTTTCAGATCCTGAATGTTTTTGTTTAATTCCTTCTTTGTGTTTTCTTCCATTTCTTTAAGGGATTTCTGTGATTCCTCTTTAAGGGCTTCTATCTGTTTACTTGTACTCTCCTGTATTTCTTTAAGGGAGTTACTTAATTCCTTCTTATAATCCTCTATCATCATCATCAGAAGTGATTTTAATTCTGAGTCCTGCTTTTCAAGTATGATGGGGTGTTCAGGGCTTGCTATATTGGGAGAACTGGGCACTGATGATGCCAAGAAACTTTGGTTTCTGTTGCTTATGTTCTTGCGCTTGCCTTTTGCCATCTGGTTAACTCTAGTGGTACCTGCCCTCACTGTGTAAAACTGGAGTCTGTATTTCCAGTTATCTTGCTTATTGCAGAGCTCCTCAGAGTCCAGAGGTCTCTGTGGTCTTATGCTCCTAATCTCCTGGGTGGAAGAACTCCTGGGACTCAGGCCACCTCTTGGATCTGGAAATCCTTCTGCTCTGAGTGCAGTGGGTCCTCGATGACTCAGGATTCAGTTTCAGCTGCTCTGAGTGCAGTGGCTCCAGCTGCTCTGAGTGCAGTGGCTCCTGGATGACTCAGGATTCAGTTTCTCAACAGGACAGGAGCAGACCGACTCTGTGTCTGCTCCAGCCCAGAGGACCAGGCAGGGGCAGAAGGGAAGTGGAATTCCGGAGGGGCGGGGTTTGGGTAGCTGCTGTGCCCTGGATGTCCCTGGCTCCCCGATGTATCTCTGGGGTTTAGGGAGTGAGATGGAGTTCTTACCAGCTGCTCTGAGTGCAGTGGCTCCTGGATGACTCAGGATTCAGTTTCTCAACAGGACAGGAGCAGACCAACTCTGTGTCTGCTCCAGCCCAGAGGACCAGGCAGGGGCGGAAGGGAAGTGGAATTCCGGAGGGGTGGGGTTTTGTGTAGCTGCTGTGCCCTGGATGTCCCTGGCTCCCTGATGTATCTCTGGGGCTTAGAGAGTGAGATGGAGTTCTTACCAGCTGCTCTGAGTGCAGTGGCTCCTGGATGACTCAGGATTCAGTTTCTCAACAGGACAGGAGCAGACCGACTCTGTGTCTGCTCCAGCCCAGAGGACCAGGCAGGGCATGATTTTTCAAGAAAGGAATTTTACCTAAACTTAGTTTTAAAAATCTCAGTTTAGGCAGTTCTAAAGTTTGTCCTCAAGTCAGGCTATCTTTCTGTATTACCAAATGTTAGGTTGGATTTTGTGGTAGAATTCCATGGTGAAGGTAGAGGTCAAAGAGTAACACAGAAAGCAAAAGACTGTGGAGTTATTAAGCTCCTGTTTTTAGGAAAACACACTCAAGGGAACTAACCTCCTCCTGCTAGGTTTAACTGTCACATTAGAACAATTTGAATTTCTTCTTATGACCATAACTCAGTCTCTTACATTAGTTCATAACACCAAAAGTTCCTGTAATCTTCAAATTGTACCAAATTCCCAACACATAAAAATTTTGGATGACAGACTATATACCAACCATAGATGACATGATATCAAGGTCATTGTTCTTACTGACACCAACAGCCATTGACCCAATAGATTGCGAATGAACTAATGAATTCAGTTATTAAAGCAGAAGGAACAGTCAGGTATATTGGAGCATCTCTTCAATTCTAGAACTTAGCAAATAGAGGCAGGAAGATCTCTGTGAGATTGAGGCTGGTGTGGTCTAAATAGCTTCTAGGACAGCTAGGCATAGATAACTTTTAATTCAGTAATGTCCCTGCTCTGGCAAGAGATCACGCCTAAAGACCCAGGTCTGTATGATCCAGTTGGAATGTAGACAGAACACACACCTGTAATCCATATGGCTTTAATATGCCCTTAGTATACACCTTTAATCCAAAACGTTGGTAAGATTAGTTTATAGAAAGAGGTAGCCATGTTTACAAGTGATATCTAATTAAGGGACAGAAAAAGTGATGAATCAGAGAAAGTTTTGAAGGAAAAAGTCAGAGATAGGATATTCCCAACTTTCATGAGAACATCAGGGGAAAAAGAGGTGATGTAAAAGGGCAGCACAGGGAGAGAAAGGCAGCCAGTTCTGTTGAATTCAGGTAATATAGTGGAGTTCAGTTGAATGCAGTTGAGTTCAGTTCAGTGTAGTTCAGTTGAAAATGGTTGAGATTAGTTGAGTTTGGGCAGATCCATTCAGTCCTGTTCAGTTAGTGGGATCAGGAGAGTTCAGTTAAAGGAATTCAGAAGCAGTTTTTCCAAATAAAGCAATTCAGTGTGTAGCAGAGAGAAACTTGTTTGAGTCATTCAGCTTGGAAAAGAGTTTGGGGCAGGACAGTTGAGTTGAACCAGCCAGCCAGAGTTCAGAAAGAACTAGAAAGGGTGAGTTTATTCAGCACTAATCCTCTGAGATAACAATTATATCTGGTGAATAAAAGATAGCTTTACAGCTAAGAGTATGTAATGAGACCTTTTCTGAAAAACAAAACAGCACAAGGAACAATTTAAATACAGACTGAAGAATGAGTGTCCAAGGCAAGATATTATTTCTTTCATTATTTGAAATTATCATTACACCATCTTCCCTCCCCTTTCCTCTTTCTCTGACCTCCATAATACATAATATTGTAATACATCGATATATATATATCGGACAACATTGCAGAAGAGGGAGCAGAAAGATAGAAAAGAGCCAAAGGATCAGAGAATTACACAGGATTTCTCAAGAACATGAATACCTAACTATAAGTTGAACAATAAAAACAACATTAAACATGTTAAAGTACAGAGGGAAAAACCTATGAGACCTCAACCCTGCATAGAGAACTACAGACAGCTAAGGAATGCTGAAAGTGGGAAAAAGTCTTTTCCATGGATGAGCACCCTTAAGTAAGTTTAAAATATTAAAATAAATATAAGCCTCTAAGAAATTTTAGTGTACATTGTCTTTTGTTGCTTACGATTTCAGAAACAATTTTGCTTTTCTTTTTTCTGCTTTAAAGATCGAAATAACTAGTCATCTAGAGAATATTATCTATTCTGGGGGCAAAATAATTGCCCCCATCTCCTTGTTTATTATATGATGGTAGATAAAGTGGTAATTCCTGCCCTGAAGCAGTGGAATTAAAGGATTCCTCTTGAGACCTAATCTTAAAAAATGAAACCTTTCCCTTGGTGTGATGAAATTTATAGATGAAAGAGGAGTTAAGACTTTCCAAGTTAGAAGACTACCGTGTCTTTATTGTGGATATGAATGTGTACTCAGGTATACACTACTTTGTTTTAGACGTCATCTTGTTTGTTTTACTCTCTTCTGAGTTCTCCTAAAACATTTTCCCCTATAGTTACTGTGAGTCACAGGATTAAGCCAACCTAATTAATGTTTTAAGACAAAGGAATAAAACTACCTATTATGTGATACATGCTTTCTGTATCAACATACTATGCATGATAGAAACTGAAATAAAGACTGACAGAAATGTTCAACTAGGCCGGACAGATGAGATGGCCTGTATTATTACCAAAGAAACCACAATCCTTTCTTTTTATTTTCTTTTTTCCCCTCTGCTTTTGTATAATATTGAAAAACTTTGAGCTCTATACTTCCTGATATGATCAAGCTTGTAAAGTGCACTTTTCTATCAGTTGCCAAACCATTTCTGATGCTGCTTTCTGGAACTGGGGCTTTTTCTCTTATGTTTTCAATGGTATAGGAATTTCTAAAGATAAAGAAAGTAGCCTTTACGGTATCTTAAGGCTACTTGGAACAAGTGTACCTGTTATGGGCATGATATGTTATAAATAAGATAAATGTGTGTCTCATCACAGTGTTAAAATTTTTGAATAACAATACATTGACAAACTATCTCAGTTTATTTGGTATTTTTCATCAGCCTCTTAATTCTGATTTTACATGATAGTTTTGAGCACTGTCAGAAAATTTTTTTTTTAGTTCTAACTTAAAATACTATCAGATCTCACATTATATTTGCCACATGTACAGATGTATGTATATGTACATATGTTACAGAGTAATTAAGAAAACTTAAAGTAACTTCAAAATTAAAGAATCTTCCTTAAGCAGGGAAGAGACCTGGGTAGAGAGAGAATGTTGGTTAGAGACTAATGTAACCAATCACCAAGCTGCCTGAAGTTCATAACTTGTAGAAGGTGAGAACTGGGGTCTAAATCAAGTACAATTTGAGTACATTTTATTAGCTAGAGAGGAGTTATGCTATTGGAGCAGAAATAAAATCAGATATTCCCCACATGGTAACCCTAGTACACATTCACTGTATGTTCTGATGATAACAAATGGCTGTTATTGAATCCTAACATGAAGTGTCCTTTCTCTTAACATTCAATGGGGGCACCTATCTGATTTTTCTTATGCTATGTCATACCATTTTGTGTCTTACCATTGTGTCATAATTTATTGAATGACAAATTTGCATACTATGTCAATTTTGTCAATTTAGTTTATATTTATTCATTGTTTATATAGCTGTATATCAATGTGCTTGGCTCAATTGGTAAAAATATATTTGCTTTAAAAAGTTATTTGTTAGTTTGTCCTGGAGAAGTGGTTGTGGCTGGCTTACACAAACAAGATGTTTTCATTCTTCCTTAACATTTGTACTCCTGTGGATCAATGTGTTCCTTTATACACTGAGCCTCTTGGGGCAAGGCACATATCCTAAAGTGTGATTTCATACAATGTTGAGTAACAGAGCAGAGCACAGTCTATTCTCCTGTTTGTTTCCTCTGTTTTTAAGATCAATAATATTGGTCCACATATACTGTGGGAATAATCCTTGAACCAAAAAGGGCCTGACTACAGAACTTTGCCTTTCCCACAGGTTGATGGAATCCATATCCTAAATTAAAATTCCAGCTTCTCCCTATTGTTGTCATTACTGACCTCAACCCACAATTACCCACATTCTTATAGCAGGACTAGTCAGTTTCAAATGATAAAACAAGCTTGTCTGTACAAACCATTCCGAAAGTATAGATTACAGACTCACAAGTAGCCTTCTGAAGCTGTGTGTAACTTCCACATAAACTCTAAGTCCCTTTCTCTAGGGATAGTGTCTATATTTTGCTGCTTAACATAAACATTCTCTTTTGCAAAAGCAAACTATGGTCTCCAATCCTGCCTTGTGTCTATTTAAGTTGCTTCAGTAATCTAATAAATACACAGAAATGAATACAAATATTGAATAAATAAATAAATAAATAAATAAGAATACCTAGTATACCTTATTTTTATTGTATGATTCATTTAAATGCCCATGCATGGTAGATGGCAGAAATCAAAAAGAAACATTTGCAGATAATTCTTCTCTGTCCTTTAGTAGCATCATGACACATTTCCTAGTACCCCCCCCAAACACCTGCTGTCCGAACTTTATTTTATTCAATAAATGATTTTGACTAGTTTCCATAGATCAGACACTGAGGTGTATTTAGCAGATGTAAGCTTTAGAACTGGGGTTTGAGGTGCAAACAGAGACCATTGCCTTCTAAAGCAGGGTTGTCTTTAGAGATAATAAACCTGATACAACTATTGGTCATCCTAATCAAAACTCTCAATACACAGCAGTATTTGAATTACTTGAAGGCTTTGAGGGGGGAAGTACATGGGAAGTGACTAAGATTGGATTGACATTTCCCTTAGCCTGAGTAAACTGCACACAAAGTTTCTTTGGGCCTGAAAGCACTTGACCTCAGGCATTTACATTAAAATGCCTGTAAGTGTAAATTTCTTTCTCTGCCTTTTGGGATGCAAATCTTTTGTAAGCTTGTTGCCAGGTTTTCAACTTAAAATGGTCTCTCTCAAGGGCCAGGGGGCATCCCTTTCAAAAGTGCTTTCATGAAATAAGCCTTCTTATTACTCTAAAGATTGGAAAAAGTTTACTTTTCATTTGGAGAGGACCATTTAAAAAGCACAGATGATCTCAAATACCACTTTCTACATGTTTAAAACTGAGCATTTGATACACTCAAGCTAATTTCACACAAGACCCATGATTCTCCCCTACTTCAAGTTCTTCACAAAGTCTTACTTAGCTGAATGAATTTCTCTAGTGGAACTTTGCCTTTACAACAAATATTACCATATCTCCATGTACCAGATTGTTCTGAGTAGACCTAATCTTATAAGTGTTAAAGTTGAATAGGTATGAAGTACATTTACTACCCAATCATCTGGTTTCATAATCTTTTACGGTATTTACATTAAAAAATAAACTATATATTTTATTTTCAATCACGGGTCGCTTAGGTGACATCTCCAAATGGCAGTTGTTGTTGTTGTTTTAGGTTTTTGTGCAGCTGTGTTTGTATATTCCTCAAAACTCTGAACCTAGCAGTTCTGCATAAAAGTTCTTACTGAGGGTTTGGATGAGAAGTGAAGTCTGAACAAGCCATTTACTGTGTATATTCTGAATGAGTTAGAGTATGTTCTTCTTTTTTTCCTCTCTAAATACAAAGTATAAGTGTGCCCTTATAGACTACAGTAGTGCCCATATCCACCACTTCTTTTCCATATATGATTCAGAGCATAATGGCTAAAAAGAAATGTTACAGAATGTCCATTCCTCGGGAATAGTTTTTATCCCAAAAAGGTATATCTACTGTTCTCTTCACTTTGTACAATCTCACGAATGACAATACTCTCCTACAGATTGCTAAATGGATTTGAAGATAAGTTTACATCTAGGATATTACATCTAGGATACAATGAGCAATATGCAATGAACTCAGATTGAATAGGGCTAGTCATATATATTTATTTCTATACATAGTCATCCAATCACTTGCAGTTCATATTTATTCTGCTCATGTTATTCTAATTGTCTTTTACCATTGTAGCTTAATAATATTTGTATTGGATAATACTTCTTAATGTGTCATGGTCTACATTAAAATGATTTATTTCACACTTGATTCTATCTTTATTCGGACCAAACTTTCTATTTTATCTAAAATTGCTAAAACTTAAATTATTTAATCATGAGGACTTCTCCATTCATATAGACTTCAGAATATTTTCAAGTTTCAAAATATCCCTGCAGTTTACAGTTTCTTACTGTGGATTAACTTTAAAATAGTTGCCATTTTTGAGATATTAAGTGATAGGATACATGTGAAGAGGGTGCATGGTACCTTTCATGGACCTATGCCAAGGTATGTCACTAAGAAATTAAGCCACACAAGAGATCTACGGTTAAGAAGTTTATTAGTAGAAGGGAGCGAAAGGACTTCTAGGATTGTGGACAAGAGAGAGAGATGGAGACAGGCAGAGAGACCGAGAAAATAAACACAATCTATAAGGAACTACAGAGACACAGAGAGAACTCAGAGAAAGAACAAGACAGGGAGGGAATGAGAGACAGATCTTGTGTGGCCAGAGTCATTTTATGTGCCACACCTGTCATACCTGGCAACAAATGATGATGTAAATGGGATCTGGGGTCAGGTCCATGGAAATGCTTGACTGTTAACATTCTGTCACCATTTATGAATATTTTACTTATTTTACTGTTGGCAATATGGCTTAACATTTGTAGAAAGATAATTGTAAATCTGGCAAGAAATATGTTTCTCTTTGGTTAAATTTATTGCTGTTTATGTTATTAGATTAGAACTTATGTTTTATACTCACATATTGGAATTATGCTATTATTATAAGACAATTGTATAGAACTGTTTCTTTTTTTTTAGTGTGGGGGAAAATATAACAAAGCTGGTCTTGCTGCAGCGTGAAATAATTTCGTAAATTAAATTTCTCTAACAATAATTAATGTGAGAATATTTTTAATTGTGTTTTATCATTTAGGTAAAGATACTAGAAATTTCTAAGGAGGAATTTGGGCTTTATCAGGTCTACAGTTTGAAGTAATATAAGACTTGGAAGAACCTCAATATGCATAAGCAACATTTCACCATCAGCAATCTCTGAAAGAATGGACTTAGAAGATTTGTAATGAAACAGCCACCAGTCTAATTCTTCCAGTAATGATTTTACTGACACTGTATCTAGAGTGGATACTGCAATAAACATTCTTCATAAAACTTTCCACAGCCACCTCAATATTCTATAAGCTACAGTATAATGTTGCATAAGACAAGTAATTTTAATGTCCTTAAATTTAACTTACTTTATGATATAACCATTATGTACCATAGAGATTTGGGGAAATGTACATTGTATAAGAAAAATTCATTTCTTTCTCTTTTCCTTTATTATAAACAGGAAAAAAGTAACTATATGTAACATTTTCAGCAATTACCACTTACAAATATGATGTTCCCTAAATAAACTTCTTTCAAAAAAAAAAAGTCCTGTGTAATTTGGGTATGCATATCCTTCTTTGGGACTCCTAAAGTCATAGAGTCATAGTTAGTTATTTCTATTATTAAGATAAAGTGTATCCTGCCTATGGTAATGAACGATGAATGGGTTAAATAAAACAATTAGCTGTGCCACTGTGTCTTGAATGTCTTTCCTATTTCATTGCCACTGGAGGAAGAGTTTGATAATTCTCTCCTGTAAGAAGTATTTCAAACAGCAGAGATTGAAAGAGGGAAGTTGACCCACAGTCAGAGAGCTAACCATGTAGGAGATACTTTCTTCCAGTCTATAAAACAAGGAGCACAGCAGGTACCATTCCGGAAACAGGAATTTTGCTGCTTGCTGTTAACCTCATTTCTTTTACACATAAAATAATTAAGAGAAGTATCCATTTTCTTTCATAGTTTATAACAAGGGTGAAATGCTGAAGAGTCTTGCTCAGAATGCATTTAATCTTAGCTCAATTTATGGAATCATAGGGAAATATGAAGCAGATAAGTTACCCTTTTAAAAGTGAGTATCAAAAACAATCTTTATAAAAAAATATTAAAGAACCAATTTCTTCTCATTTTGAGGAGGAAAAGTACAAGTATCTCTCAGGATGCTAATGTTGGAACCTAATAAGCAGAGCAAGTATGGTAATTTTTTTTTAAATATAAAATGTTAAACTTAGAAGAACATAGCTGGGAAATCAATCTACAATAGTTGTCAATAAATGGAGACCCATAGTAATGGTAGGATTATTTTCAAGAAAGGATGGGAGGAGGTCTAATTTAAGAAAAGTAGCAGAGATAATATACTTTTAACAAGTACAGGATAAAGAAAGAAGAAAGTTATCATTAGATCACTGTTAATAAACAAAGACTAATAGATACTCATGGTTCAGTATTTCAGTCTAATTCTATGAAATAGAAATTATTTGAAACTAATTAAAAATAAAATATGCTATATCCTCAAACCACATAAAAGATACAAAAGTTTTGAGAAATATATTCTTATCCTCCCATAATACATGGTCAGAGAAGTAGCTGGAAAGCTCTGCTGTTTATCACAGTATGGGCCATTTGCAGTTTCCTTTTATGTCCAGTCAGTAGTAATGGAAAAGGGGGGAAAAATGGTTTGCCATGGCATACATATTTTAAAATTACTTACAGGATATTTTTTTTGGAATAGACTATAAAAAATAGAATGCAGAAGCAAGAGGTCTGTAAGAACATGAAAGACTAATTTAGCTCTTGATGTTCTTGATAGTAGTAGCAGTATATAGATAGTAGTAGTAGTAGCAGTAGTATATAAATATTATATATTACTGATGCATGTGCAGTACTTGCGGGACTGAGTAAGGGTATTTTGGTTCTTGGCTGAGCATGGGCCCGAAACCCCGACACTCCAAGGGAGAAATGGCAAATGTTGGACCATGTCCCCAGAACCCAGGGTCCTGACATGCAGTCTAATCTCCATGGACCTACATTGTTTAGCCATGTAGGACATTATAGCCCCTCCCAAAGTGCACAGGTAGAGGGGGTGACTACAGACCCCAGGCCCTAGAGAGATTTAAATTCTAATGATGGCCAGAGGGTGGATCCAATTAAGCATTCTTCCTCAGACCCTCCCGCTTTTCTCCCTCTCTATTTAACTAAGGCCTACCCTGAGTTTCATGGGGGTATATTCAGATCCATCTACCATCCACCCTGAAAATAAGCCATTTTGGAACCAAGGACTTTCTCATGTCATTGGGGCCTCACCATGAGGAATCGTGCAGAAGGCCTTTAATGAGCTGCTGTAGCTGCAACCACTGCACGTAACTTTCCATCTGGAGAAACCTCTCTGTTTCCAGCCACCCCACCCACAAGTACTAATCAATTATAACAAAAATATTTATTTAATACAGTGTCTAGAAAAATCTTAAAATAGTATATAATAATATCATATATTTCACACAGATTTTCTTAGGTATTTTGTCTAAAATCATCTTTGTTATTGCTTTGTACATGTATTGTAGTTAATTTATTAAATCCCTGCTTCTCAAATATGGTTTCTTGGTGAGGTGTTTATGTTTTCTGTTCTCTTTGTTCCCTTTAAGTTGTCATATTTTAGACCTAGATATGTTGGCTATTCTCATACTATAATTTAAGAATATTCTATATGAATCTTGAAAACAGTTAAGTCTATGTGGAAGTGTTACCTTCTCATGTTTATCATCCTAGATACATACTCAGATGAAGCATCCACAGTATGTACTCAGATGAATAGAACCTTTAGAAAGTTTTCCACCCTGGCTTTATTGAAGATGGGGTTGTCATGAGTCTCCTTGGAAGTAATCCCAAACACTACATTAGGACCTTGTCAGCTCCATGCTCATGGAAGGCTTCATTACATGACAATTAAAAGCTTTCTTTTAGTAAAGTAAAAGAAATATGAAGTCTTCTGCATTCTAACAATGCAATGAGGATTCAATGACATAGTTATTGTGTATGTGTGTGTGTAGTTTAATTTTGTTTACTTCAAATGTAGCAGTGTTGATGCTTAAATAATTTAATTATGTTTATATATCTGTAATGGACTGTTCTGCTGCTCTGGTCCGTGGGCCAGGGCCTAGCAAGAGAGTGGGGACTGAGAGGTGAAGAATGGAGACAAGATAGAGTCTGCTCTGGAGACGAGACAGAGTCTGCTCTGTAGATGGAGTCGGCTCTGGAGACAGAGCCTGCCCCATCTCTCCTCAAGTCTCTCCTTTTATATCTCTCCTCAAGTCTCGCCTTGAGTCTCGCCTTGAATCTCTCAAGTTCTGGGATTAAAGGTGTGTGCTACCACTGCCTGGCCTTGGTTGAAAGGAAATCATGGGTATATCAAGATAATTATCAGAGTGTGCTCAGCTGTTGTAGGATATTGAAAACAAGTCTCTTGTCAGGGTATATGGCTCAAGATGGCTGCAAAGATGATAGCCGCTTTCTGCTCTTAACATATATCAATAATTTGCAATGAGTTAAAAGAGAGTCAGGGTCCCATAAGTTTGGATATGTTGTGCCTTCATTTTCATTAACTTATAAAAAGTTTCTAATTTCTTTCCTGATCTAGTTATCATTGAGTAGATAGTTGTTAAGCTTCCACAAGTATGTGGACTTTCTGTTGTTTTTGTTGTTATTGAAGACCAGCCTTAATCCATGGTAATTAGATTGCATATTGTAAGGACCCAAAAAGAGGACCCCCAACTCAAGTTCCAATCAGCGCGCACCCAAGGAGACATGAGAGACTGACTTGATGCAAAATAGCAAAAGGCAGTTTACTAACAAGGGACCTTGGATCGAAACTCATCCCATGCAGGGGAGAGAATTTCGATGAAGACCCCAGGAAGTTTAGAACTTTTATAGGGAAAGGCACAAGGGGGAAGGGAAAAGCGGGAAATTCTGGCGCGGTTACATATGATTGGATATTTCAAACATCAGCACTTTGCGTAAGCAATCATTTTGACAGGCTGGATGGCCCACTATTTTTGACCATGAAGCCTCAGACCTTCTAGGATAAACACCAGGTGGCCCATTACTCACTTGGGCATGTTTAGACTGGTCAAGATATGTCTTTGGTTGTTTCTACATTTCTGGTCACCTCGTCCCTAGAGGGGCTTGATATTTTTTTTATGGCTATTCTCAGCAAGCTCAGCAAGCTGTCCTGCGGTCTTTGCCAAGTTGTTTGTGGTCTCTGCTGAGCTGTTTCAATTTTTACCCTTACAATACATAGGATTAATTCAATGTTCTTGTATCTGTTGAGGTTTGATTTGTGTACAATTACATGGTTGATTTTTGAGAAGGAACCTTGAGGTGCTGAGAAAAAGATTTATTCTTTTGTTTCTACGATGAATTTTTCTAGAGATATCTGTTAAATCCACTTGGTTCACAACTTCTGTTAGTTTCACTACATCTCTGTTTAATTTCGGTTTCCATGATTTGTCCATTGGTGAGAGTGGGGTGCTAAAATCTCCTACTTCTATTGTGTGAGGTTCAATGTGTGCTTTGAGCTTCACTAATATTTCTTTTACAGATGTGGAAGCCCTTGTGCATTTGGGGTATAGAGCTTCAGAACTGAGAGAACTGAGACTTTGCCTTGAATGATTTTTCCTTTGATGAGCATGTAGTGTCCTTCTATATCTTTTTTTTTTTTGATAACATTTGGTTGAAAGTGTATTTTATTGGATACTAGCATGGGCTACTCTAGATTGTTTCTTGGGACCGGGTGCTTGAAAAATAATTTTTCCAGCCTTTTACTTTGAGGTAGTTTCTGTCATTGTCACTGAGATGTTTTTCCTGTATGCAGCAAAATTCTGGGTCCTATTTACTTATCCAGTATGTTATCCTATGTCTTTTTATTGAGGAATTTAGTTCATTTTTGTTGAGAGATATTAGGGATCAATGATTGTCTCTTCCTGTTATTTTTGTTGCTAGAGGTGTTAATATGTTTGTGTGATTCTCTTACTTTGGGTTTGTTGTGACAAAATTAATTTCTTACTTTTTCTTGGGTGTAGTTTCCCTCCCTGTGTTGGACAAAAAAAATGGAGCAAAGACTGCCCCACTGGAAGATACATCCTGTCTGCCAACACCAAACCTTACACTGTTGCTGTTGCCAAGAGACACTTGCTGACAGTAACCTAGTGTGGCTCTTTAGGATGTTCACACAGCAACTGACTAATGCAGATGTGGGTGCTTGAAGCCTACTATCAGACTGAGCTTCCTGGTAGGGCAGCTGGCAGAAGAACTGAAGGAACTGAGAGAGATTGCAGTCTCATAGGAAGAACAATATCAGCTGGCAGGACCATCCAGTGCTCCCAGGGACTAGACCACAAACCAATGTGTGTACTGGAAGGGACCCATGGCTCCAGATACATAGATAGCTGAGGATGGCCTTGTTTGACATGAATGGGAGGGGAGACCCTTAGTCCTATGGAGATTTGATACACCACCATAGGGGGATGCTGGCAGGAGAGAGTGGGAGAGTGAGGGAGCTCCCTCATAGAGGCAAAGGGGAGGGAGAATAGGGAGGTTCTTGGATGGGGGGTTATAGAGGGATAACCAGGAAGTGGGATATCATTTGATATGTAAATGAATAGAATGATTAATAAAACCATTAAAAAGTAAAAGTAAAATAGGAATTCAATCTCTTTTTAAAATTTTTATAATAAATACCTGTTGTTAATATGCATCGGTAACAATTTTTAAAAGCGTATATACTCTCTTTTGATCTAATATGGATAAAATGATGCTGTAGTATTGAAATTCAATTATTAATAAAACACGGTAATTGTTCTGTTGAAAAAAAATCTTTTTTGCCAAGTTAAAAAGAGAGAGTCAGAGGCTGGAGAGATGGCTCAATTGTTAAGAGTACTTGCTACTCTCTCAGTAAACCCAAGTGTGATTGTGAGTATCCAGGTTGGGGACCTGAAAAACTGCCTGTAACTCATACTCTAGGAGATCCAGTGTACATAAATCTGGCCTCTGTGGGAATCCATATTCATATGAATAGATATGCAAAAGCCACAATCTAGATATACACTAATACAACCAATACTATTTTTTATTTTAAAGAGGAAGACTCAAACAATATTTGGCAATATCGAAACATTTAACTACTGTAAATGAAAAGATGGTGCATTTGGCATCTTCTTATGGAGGTCAAAGAAGTTCTGAATCATCTTAACATATGTAGGGCAATAACTTATAACAACCAAATATCTAGTCCCAAATTTCAATACAGTCAACACTAAGAAACAATTTTGGCAATTCTGTTTCATTTTTTTTTAGAATTCCATTTGTCATTATTCCTGCCTTGTTCTCCTTGATTCTTGTCTGTCAGAAATTGTGTCGTCTGTCAAAAATCATTCTGCCTAACTCATGGTCAGTGTATTGTCTGCAAGAATTCTAATAATATTAGACACTTTCCTATGAGATAGAAATTAGTGAAGAAGTTTCTTAATTAAATATTATTTCACATTTTCTTTAATCGTTCATCAATTTTAAGATGTTTCTATATCCCAGTTGCTTATAACAGTGCTACAGCAAGTGTAGAAAGCAAAGGTATATTTTATACATTTAGATTTTGCTGCCATATTAGGCTTAGATAGTGAAAGTAAATAAAAATAAAGCATTATGTAGTCTCAACATAGTTAGAAACAAATATTTTAATGTTATCTATCATAAATGAATGGTAATAGTAAATATGTAACTATCCTCAGATTATCATTATCTAGAAATAAATTTAAACATCACATTGGTTTGGTTCTGAATGCTTCAGACATTCTTCATAGTAGACTTAGTCTGGCTCTCCACCTCAGCATGTTCTACCTTTCTCACTGTTCATTGCAGCATTCAGAGATCTTGCCTTAATAAGAAATGTTTCCTCTGGACCAGACCCAGGTCTATACTACCAATAGTCTATGATTCTTCAACCACTACATAGGATTCTTTTAGTCTTAACACACACATTATCTGGACAAGGACTCAAGTCTAGGTCTCCAACCTACTCCGCATTAACTTTTCCATCATGACACAATTCCTTGCTCTGCTTAAGCCATACAAGTTACCACTCTGTTTTAGGATTCTGTCTTAAAAGACTAAAGTGCCAAAAGATAATCAGCATCCTAAACTGAGATTCTGAAGTGCTCTTGTTAAACAACTCTACCATAGACCAAGATAATATTTAACCCTTAAAAGATCACCAATCCTATAATGATGTCAACCAAGAGATACCTGGAAGTAATTCTAAACATAATTCAGAAGCACAGTTACAAACATGTTCAAAGAGTTTAAAACACTCAAAGAGAATACATTAAATACCTAAAATTAAAATAAGATTATTGAGGAATAAATGAATGAAAGTAAATTGTTGTAAAAAAATTATACAGAAAGAGATTCATATTACCCAAGATCCTGAAGATAAGTGAAAGTTTAAGACTCTTTCCTAAACAAGACATTCACACTACACCCATTGAGGCTCAGGGTCACTGTGGAAAAGAGGGTAGGAAGAATGTGAGAATCAGAAAACAGGGTATAGGTATGTGAAATGCCATCCTGTAAACTCAATTCAATTACCAAAATCACAAACTTTCAAGAGCTTTGATACTTGTATTGGATCAGTGACAGCCGAGAACACACTGTTAAAGAAAATCAAGGAACTAAGGAAACTATATTTCCTACTACTAAAATCCTGGCTACTGATCCACTCTGGGCAAGGAGAATCATTGTCTCCAGTTTTGTAGGCACTGCTGAGCCAACCAGGCCCAAATTGAAAGCTCTATGCTCATATTCACAGCTATGAATAAACTCAGTAGACACCAAAATAAGTGGATATAGATGTAACATTTCTGAGTGAGGTGGGTGGTGGGACAGATACACATAGTAGACTGATTGTGGTGGTCAGATTGGCCAGCATATATTATATAAGTATATGTAATTGAAAAACACGATCTAAGTTAATAATTAAAAAAAATAGCACAATATCCCAAAGCCTCATGCTAATAAAATATATAACTAAAAGTAAATTAAAAGGTTAAGTTTAAGAAAATTTAAATTAATTTGGATCCAAAATAGAGTTGCATAATTATTCTAAGCCCTTCTTAAGTTTTAAAGTGTAAACATTTTAGAAATATATATTAAAATTTTATGGAAAAATATGGGTACTTAAGTAGCTACTTAGCTAATTGGAATAAAGCTTATCCATATATTTAGGAATATTTTACCCAATTATTATAAATATTTTCCTGTCTTAGTCATAATCATATATGTTTCAGATACAAGGGTAAATATCAAAACACATATTTATTTAAAATGATTTACTAGCTATTAATGTTCCTAGAGTTAAAGATACATGACATTTACTTCTCTCAGCTCTTAGATCAAAAACTAAGCTGTCTCAAATAGTTTTAAATAATGAAATAAATGAAAATTTTATTCTTTTTAATATCTTTCTTTTGATCTAGTCTCCACAGGAAAATAAGTAAAAGGGAAAGACATGGGAGTTCTCAAGGGCCCATGGAGTTTCTCACAGTGCTCAATTGCTGAGTATTACAGTTCTTGTGCAGAACCAATCATCATGCAACTGTTAGGAAGATATCAATGAAGAATATATAAACACTGACTAACAAAAGTGCATGCTTTATAGAGCTTCTCTAGAAGGGAGAAAATGAACAAAAGAATACACTAAATACATAATAAACACAGAAATGTTAACTGATTAAAAAGTCCTTGGGAATAAAATTTTAAAAATCAGAAAACTGTCAATGCTTGGACAATTAATTTTAGAGATTTATAAAACCTGCTAAACAATTTCTATCATTTCATTACTAATTGCCCTTATATAGTTGATTGTGAAAAAAGTATACATATTATTGAATCATTTACATAGGCTGGTAATAAAAAAGTTGTTTACCTGAGTCTTTTCCTCAGAATTTCATGAGTCTTCAATCATGGTTTCAGCCTAACTCTGGGTCTATCTAAGGTAAAATTTCTCAAGTTTCTTTTCCAAATGTTAGCTGACTCTCTATTTGAGGGTATGATAAAAGCTTGCTACTTGTCCATCATTAGGGTTCCACTCTCAAGTTCAGAATGCCTCCAATTTTTCTAGTTGTAAGGATTTCAAAGATTGTACACGAAATCATTCTCTATTTTTCATTTGTATTTGTGTATAGTTTTTAAGCTTTAGATTTACTTTTAAAGACTTAATTCAATTAATTACAACTACTTAGAATGATTGTGTTTTACAGAAATGAATGTGTTATTTAATTTCATTTTGAAACGTAATTGTTTGAACATTATTCTGTAGTTCAGTGTCAGGTTGTAGGTCCTAAGATAAGGTGAAATGATCAACCAAGACAACTAATGAATTCCAATACTTTTTAATCTCAGAATTTTTTCAATACCTCTAAACATGAGGACTGTGGTAATTGTAGTAGCAATAATATCAATGATGCATATAAAAAATTAACTTTCTGCTTTAGTGTAACAAGTAAGAGCAGTTAAGGAATAAAATGTAATAGTTTTTATTTCTCCTAGAAACAGAATGAATGCAATCATTGTTGATTTTGATTTAGGAATACTTCAATAAGGGCATGAGTTAAGGAGACCTTAAGAAATTTCAGATTGTAAGTATAATATACTAATTAAAATGACTATTAAGTAGTCAACATGATGTTGAGTTATCAGTTGGAACATATACCTGTGAAAAAAATACCAAGCAATAACTGTTAAACCCATGGTTTAAAAGTAAAAATCTACATAAGTTCAAGGAAGAGAATTGAGGTTAACAACCTGGCACATGTTTATATGGGAAGAGTCTCAGTAAGTAAATAACTAACTATACATGCATAAGAAACTGAACATGGATCATAACACCTACAGTAAAATGACTAATATGGCACCATAAACCAATACTTACAGATCTAGCACTGTAAGGGCAAGAGCATCCCTGTGGCTGCTTGGCCAGCATGTCCAGACAAGATTGGGATCTAGAAGATCATGGAGAAATACTGTTTAAATAAATTGTGTTGATAGGAATAAAATTGGACCAGTGGTATTGACTCTTAGTCTCTACATACCTGAATATCCATGGACATATTGATATACATACCCATGTCTAATAAAAAGAAAATCACAAAATCCTAAAAGTTAAATTAAGAGCTTTTTGGGTTTGTTTGTTTGTTTGTTTGCAATATAGATTTAATCCAACTAATAACCTTGCAAATTGTGCTTAGTATAATGCAAACATGATCTTTTTTTCTGTTTGATTTCCTTTTATATATTTATAATTTTTTTACACTCAAGATTTTATTCTCCCCCATCTACCCTTTGATATGTCTAAAGAAATGTTAAGTAGTTAGTGATCAGAGAAAGGCAAATCGAAATGACCAAGAATTCACCTTACACCAATCAGAAAGGCTAAGATCAAAACCTCAGGTGACAACACAAGGTGATGAGGATCTGGAGAAAGAGGAACACTCCTCCATTGCTGGTGGGATTGCAAACTGGTACAACCACTCTTAAAATCAATATGGAGATTCCTCAGAAAATTGGAAATAGATCTACCTGAAGACCCAGCAAAACCATTCTTGTGAATATACCCAAAAGATGCTTCACAATGCCACAGCAGCATGTGTTCCACTATGTTCATAGCCCCCTTATTTGTGATAGCCAGAAACTAGAAACAACCCAGATGCCCCATGACAGAAGAATGGATACAGAAAATGAAGTTAATTTATACAATGTAATGTAATACTACTCAGCTATTAAGAACAGGGACATCCTGAGTTTTGAAGGCAAATGGATGAAACTAGAAAATATCCTGAGTGAGGTAACTCAGAACTAAAAGAATATGCATTGTATGTACTCACTAATAGGTATATATTAGCCAAAAAAGAAAAATGAAAATAAAAAGACAGATAGCCAAGATACGTTCCACAGAACTCAAAAAGGTCAACAAGCTAAAGGACCCAAGTGTGGTCACCTCAGTACCACTGGGGAGGGAGAAGAAAGAAATAACAAGTGGGGAGGGATGTAGGGACCTGGGAAAGAGCTATTTTTAAGAAAGGAGGAAAACAAATGCCTCAACCTTCTTGCTTTAAACAATTTTTAAAAGTTACAAAGAGAAATAAGTCTAAAAGAATCATTTTCAATATACATATGAAGAAGTCTAAATGAATTACTATTACTAAACAAAACTACATGTTTCCAACAATTGAAAAATTAAATTATAGCAATGTACTACCATTCAAGTAAAAGGCAAAATGTTTGTTGATGAAAAAAGTTAAGGCAAGGGAATTCTGAGTTCTACATTTAATAAAATACAATATAAAAAGAAAAGAAGGCAATATATAAACCTTAAATATAAAATATGTGCCAATATTGACATAAAATATTATTCCCCTATGTAATTCATAAAAATAGTAGTAGTTCATATCACTACAGTTTTTTTTTTCCAGGAAAAGATTTTAAGTTCTGTCCTAGTCAGGGTTCTATTGCTGTGAAGAGACATAATGAGTCTTTATGGAAAGAATTTTTTTCTTTTTTGGCTTGGATATTTCCTTCATTTACATTTCAGGTGTTATCCCCTTTTCAGGTACCCCTTCCCTCCTATCCCATCCTTCTCCCCCTGTTTCTATGAGGGTATTCCCCCAAAGACTCACCTCCACGCCCTGGTTTTCCGCTACATGGGTGCGTTGAAGCTTCACAGGATAAAGGGCCTTTCCTCCCATTGATGCCATTCAAGTTCATCCTCTGCTACATATGCAGCTGGAGCCATGAGTCCCTCCATGTATATTCCTTGGTTAGTAATTTAATTCCTGGGAACTCTGACGGGTTTGGTTGGTTGATATTGGTTTTCACCCTTCAGTCTTTTTTCTAACTCCTCCAATTGGGGACCCCATGCTCAGTCCAATAGTTGGTTGGAAACATCAGCCTCTGTATTTGACAGTCTCCAACAGAATCTCTCAGGGAATAGCTACATCAGGCTCCTGTCAACAAATATTTCTTGGCATTCATAATAGTGCCTGCGTTGGTGACTGTATATGAGATGGATACCCAGAGGGGCAGTCTCTGTATGACATGTTTTTCACTCTCTGCTCCATATTTTGTCTCAATATTTTCTCCAGTGAGTATTTTGTTACTCTTCTAAGAATGACTGAAGCATCCATACTTTGGTCTTCCTTCTTCTTGAGCTTCATGTGGTCTGTACACTGTATCTTGAGTATTCTGAACTTTTGGGCTAATACCCACTTATCAGTGAGTACATACCATGTGTGTTCTTTTGTGACTGAGTTACCTCACTCAGGATGATATTTTCAAGTTCCATCCATTTTACAAAGAATTTCATAAAGTCATAGTTTTTAACAGCAGTGTAGTACTCCATTGTGTAAATGTACAGCATTTTCTGTATCCATTCCTATGCTGAAGGATATCTGGGTTCTTTCCAGCTTCTGGCTATTATGAATAATGCTGCTATGAACAGAGTAGAGCGTGTGTCCTTTTTAAATGTTGGAGCATCTTTTGGATATATGTCCAGGAGTGGTATAGCTGGGTCCTCAGATAATACTATGTCCAATTTTCTGCAGAGCAGCCAGACTGATTTCCAGAGTAGTTGTACCAGCTTACAATCCAACCAAAAATGGAGTAATATTCCTCTTTCTCTACATCCTTGCCAGCATCTACTATCACCTGAGTTTTTAATCTTAGACATTCTGACTGGTATGAGGTAGAAACTCAGGGTTGTTTTGATTTGCATTTCCCTGATGACTAAGGATATTGAACATTTCTTTATGTTCTTCTTGGTCATTTTATATTCTTCAATTGAGAAATATTTGTTTAGCTCTATACTAATTTTTTTAAACAGGGTTATTTAACTCTCTGGAGACTAACTTCTTGAGTTCTTTGTATATATTGGATACTAGCCCTCTATTGGATTTAGAATTGGTCAAGATATTTTCCCAATCTTTTGGTTGGTGTTTTGTTCTATTGACAGTGTACTTTGCCTTACAGAAGCTTTGCAATTTTATTAGGTCTCATTTGTCAATTCTTGATCTTAGAGCATAAACCATTGGTGCTCTATTCAGGAACTTTTCCACGGTGCCCGTGTGTCGAAGGTTTTCCCCACCTTCACTTCTATTAGATTCAGTGTATCTGGTTTTAGATGGAGGTCCTTTAAAAACTTGGAATTGAGCTTTGTGGAAGGAGATAAGAATGGATTGATTTGCAATCTTCTACATGCTGACAGCCAGTTGAACCATCATTATTTGTTAAGAATGTTGCCTTTTTTTTCCACTGAATGATTTCAGCTACTTTGACAAAGATCAAGTGAACATAGGTGTGTGGGTTCATTTCTGGATCTTCAATTCTATTACACTGATTTTCCTGCCTGTCTCTGTACCAATACCATGCAGATTTTATCACTATTGCCTTGAGGTCAGGGAGGTGATTCTCCTAGAATTCTTTTACTGTTGAGAATAGTTTTAACTATCCTGGGTTTTTTGTTATTGCAAATGAATTTGTATATTGCTCTTTCTAACTCTATGAAGAATTGAGTTGGAATTTTGATTGGAATTGCATTGAATCAGTAGACTGTATTCAGAAAGATGGCTATTTTTACTATAGTAATCTTTCCAATCCACGAGCATTAGAGATCTTTCCATCTTCTGAGATCTTCTTCAATTTCTTTCTTTTGAGACTTGAAGTTCTTGTCATACAGATCTCTCACTTGCTTGGTTAGATTCACACCAAGGTATTTTGTATTATTTGTGACTGCTGTAAAATGTGTTGTTTCCCTTCATCATTTCTTTTTCAGTCAGTTTATCCTTTGAGTATAGGAAGGCTACTGATTTGTTTGAGTTAATTTCATAGCTAGCCACCTTGCTGAAGTTGCTTATTAGTCTTAGGAGTTCTCTGATAAAATTTTTGGAATCACTTAATTATACTATCATATCATCTGCTAATAATGGTATTTTGACTTCTTCCTTTCATATTTGTATCCCTTTGACCTCCTTCTGTTGTCTAATTGCTCTGGTTAGAACTTTGCATACTATATTGAATAGGTATGGAGAGAGTGGGCATCTTTGTCTAATCCCTGACACTTCATACATATCAAGGAAAAAATCTACCGAGATGAACTCTCAATTCTAAATGTCTATGCTTCAAATACAAGGGTGCCCACATTCATAAAAGAAACTTTATTGAAGCTCACAACACACGTTTCACCTCACACAATAATAGTAGCAATCTTCCACACCCTACTCTCAGCAATGGGCAGATCATGGACACAAAATTTAAGCAGAGATGCAGTGAAACTAATGGAAGTTTTGAATCAAATGGATTTAACAGATGCCTAAAAAACATTTCATCCTAAAATGAAAGAGTATACCTTTTTCTCAGCACCTCATCATACCTTTTTCAAAACTGACCATAGTATTGGTCACAAAGCAGGTTTCAACACATGCAACAAGATTGAAATAATCCCATGCATCCTATCATATCACCATGGAGTAAGCCTGGTCTTCCATAACAACAAAAACAACAGAAAGTTAACACACACATGGAAGCTGAACAACTATCTACTCAATGATAACTTACTCAAGGAGGAAATAAAGAAAGAAATAAAAGAGTTTTTAGAATTTAATGAAAATGAAGACACCACATATCAAAACCTATGGGACACAATGAAAGCAGTGTTAAAAGGAAAACTCAAAGCTCTATGTGACTCCAAAGTGAAACTGCAGAGAGCATACACTCACAGCTTAACAACATACCTGAAAACTGTAGAACAAAAAGAAGCAAATACACCCAAGAGGAATAAATGGCAGGAAATAATCACACTCAGGGCTGAAATCAACTAAGTAGAAACAAAAAGAACCATGCAATGAATCATCAAAACCAGAAGCTGGTTCTTTGAGAAATTCAACAACATAGATAAACCCTTAGACAGACTAACCATGGAGCACAGAGACAGTATCCAAATTAACAAAATCAGAAATGAAAAGGGAGGCATAATAACATAAAATTCAAAAATTCAAAAATTAATTAGATCCTACTATAAAAGGCTATACTCAACAAAACTGGAAAATCTGGTTGAAATGGAAGATTTTCTAGACAGAAACCAAGTACCAAATTTAAATCAAAATCAGATAAACTATCTAAGCAGTCCAATAACCCCTAAAGAAATACCAGCAGTTATTAAAAGTCTCCCAATCAAAAAAAAAAAAAAAAGCCCATGACCAGTTGATTTTAGTGCAGAATTCTATCAGACCTTCTAAGAAGACATAATACCAATACTCTTCAAACTATTTCACAAAATAGAAACAGAAGGAACAGAAGAAACTGTCCAATTCTTTCTATGAAGCCACATTTCAGCAAATACATAAACCACACAAAGATCCAACATAGAAAGAGAACTCTAGACCAATTTCCCTTATGAATATTGATGCAAAAATACTCAATAAAATTCGCCTAAACTGAATCCAAGAACATATCAAAATGATTATCCATCATGATCAAGTAGGCTTCTTCCCAGGGATGCAGGGATGTTTCAATATATGGAAATCCATCAACGTAATCAAGTAATCAAACTCAATTAAAATAAAACCTACATGATCATCTTATTAGTTGCTGAAAAAAACATTTGACAAAATACAACACCCCTTTATGGTAAAAGTCTTAAAAAGATCAGAAATTCAAGGCCCATATCTAAACATAATATACAGCAATGCAGTAGCCAATATCAAACTAAATGGAGAGAAACTTGAATCAATGCCACTAAAATCATCGAAAGTGTTTAATTAAGGCTTGTTTATATTTTCAGATGTTTAGTCCGTTGTTATCACAGTAGGGAACATGTAGGCATGGAGACACCCATGTAGGCATGGTCCTGTAGAAGTAGTAGAAAGTTCAGTCACTAGATCTGAAGGCAGCAGAAAGAGAGAGACTCTGAGCTTGGCATGGGCTTTTGAAACTTCATAGCCCACCTTAAGTGACACACTTCCTCCAAGGAGGACACTTCTAATCCTTTTAAATTGTGCAACTCCCTGGTGACCAAGCATTCAAATCAATCAACTATTTTTAAATTTTTATTCACCCCGTCACAAGTTCATAACTAATTTTAACGACAGACATTATAATGTCAATGTAGAATATTAATAAAAAGAAAAATATTTAATTTTAGTAGCTTATCTTTACTTGTTATTATGGGTCAAAACCAATATGTGTATGTGTGCATATTTATGTGAATATATTCATATATGTATAAATATAAAATATGTATTTTATATATATATATATATATATATATATATATATATATATATATATGAATAAATTCAAACTGTAGCTGTAATAATTCATTGTGGATCAAAAATAGACTACAACTTTATTTTATTATCTTTAATCTCTTTTCACAGTTCTAACATTATCCCCCTCCAGTTCTGCTCTCTGTCAATTCCTCATCTCATTACTCCTCCTGCACCCTTCAACCCAGTCTCCAGGAGGATCGCCCCATACCCCACACACCCCATATCCTTCCAGGCATCTCCATTCCCTGAGCCCTCAAGTCTTTGGAGGGTTAGCTGCTTCTCTCTTTAAGGCCAAAGCAGGCAGTCCTCCGCTTTGTTGTGTGAGGTGCCTCAGACCAGCTAGTGTATACTGCCTGGTTGGTGGCTCAGTGTCTCAGCGATCTCTAGTGTCTGAGTTACTTGAGACTGTTGGTCTTCCTATGGGGTTGCCCTCCTCAGCTTCTTCCAGCCTTTCCCTAATTCAAACACAGGGGTCGTCAGCTTCTGTCCATTGGTTGAGTGTTAGTAGTTGTATCTGATTCTTTCAAATGCTTGTTGGGCCTCTCAGAGGGCAACCATACTACGCTCCTGTCTGTAAGCACAACATAGTATCTGTAATAGTGTCAGGCCTTAGAGCCTACCCTTGAGATAGGTCCCAATTTGGGCCTGTCACTGAACCTCTTTTCCCCTAATCTCTTCTTCACTTTTGTCCTTGGAGTTCCTTTAGACATTGACAATACAGAGTCAGAGATTTTCACTGTGGAATGACAACTCCATCCCTTCACTTGATGCCCTTTATTTCTACTAGAGGTGGACTCTACAAATTCCCTCTCTCCACTGTAAGGCATTTCATCTTAGGTCCCTCCCTTTGAATCTTCAGTGTTTCTCACATCTCAGGTTTCTGGTTTATTCTAGAGGATCCCCTGGCCTTCTATCTCCAGAGGATGTCTGTTTCTATTCTTTCTGCTTGCCCTTGGGGCTTCACTCAATACCTCAATACCTGATCATGTTCCCCTTCCCCCTTCCCACGCTGCCTCATCTCTTCCAAACAGTCCCCTCCCCGCTCTGTCCTCTGGCTTTCATTTTTTATTATTGGATATTGTGTTTACTTACATTTAACTGCTTTCCTCACTCCTCCACCACAGAAAACCCCTTTCCCATCCCATGTCCTCCTGCTTCTATGAGGGTGTGCCTCCACACATTCACCCACTCCCGCCTCCCTGCCCTCAAATTTCCCTACAATGTGGCATCCCGCCTTCATGGGACCAAAGACTTCCTCTCCGACCAATGCCTGACAAGGCTATCCTCCACTACATATACAGCTGGAGCATGGGTCTCTCCGTGTGTGTTCCCAGGCTGGGTGGTTTAGACACAGGGAGCTCTGGTTGATTGCCATTGTCACTTTCCCCAGGGGGCCACAAGCAGCTCCTTCAGTCTTTTCTCTAACTCCTTCTTTGGGGACCATGTGATTAGTTCAATAGTTATCTGCTATCAAGTGCCTTTGTATATGTCAGGGCCTCTCAGGAGACAGCTATATCAGGTTCCTGTGAGTATGCTCTTCCTGGCATCCACAACAGCATCTGCATTTGGTGAGTGCACATGGGATGGACCAGGTTGGACAGTCTCCGGACAACACCTCCTTCAGTCTCTGCTTCACCACTCTTATTTTTCATATTTTCTCACATGATTATTTTGTTCCCTCTCCTAAGAAAGACATAAGCACCCACACTTTGGTCTTCCTTCTTCTTGAGATTCATGTGGTCTGTGAGTTGTATCTTGGGGATTACAAGCTTTGGGGCTAATATTCATTTATCAGTGAGTGCATACCATGTGTGTTCTTTTTTGATTGGGTTACCTCACTCAGGATGATATTTTCTAGTTCAATCCATTTGCCTAAGAATTTCATGAATTCATTGTTTTTAATAGCTGAGTAGTATCCCATTTTATAAATGTACCACATTTTCTGTATCCATTCCTATGTGAAGGACATCTGGATTCTTTGCAGTTTCTGGATATTATATAGAAGGCTGCTATGACTATAGTGGAGCATGTGTCCATGTTATATGTTGGAGTGTCTTTTAGGTATATGCCCAGGAGTGGTATTGTTGGGTCTTCAGGTAGATCTATTTCCAATTTTCTGAGGAATTGCCATATTGATTTCCAGAGTGGTTGTATCAGTTTGCAATCCCACCAGCAATAGAGGAGTGTTTCTATTTCTCCAGATCCTCACTAACTTATGTTGTCATCTGAGGTTTTGATCTTAGCCATTCTGACAGGTGTGAGGTGAAATCTCAGAGTTGTTTTGATTTGCATTTCCCTGAAGACTAAAGATGTTTAACATTTTATTAGGTGTTTTTTTGATCACTCAAGTTTCCTCAGTTGAGAATTCTTTGTTTAGCTCTATAAACCCACTTTTAATAGGGCTATTTGATTGTCTTAAGTCTAAGTTCTTGAGTTCTTTGTATATTTTTCATATTAGCCCTGTATCAGATGTAGGATTCATAAAGATTTTTTCCCAATTCGTTGTCATTTTGTCCTCCTATTGACAGTGTCCTTGGCCTTACAGAAGCTTTGCAATTTTATGAGGTCCCATTTGTCAATTCTTGACCTTAGACTATAAGCCATTGATGTTCTGTTCAGGAAAATTTCCCCATGTCTGTGTATTTGAGGTTCTTCCCCATTTTCTCTTATATTAGTTTCAGTGTATCTTGTTTTATGTGGAGGTCCTTTATCCACTTGGAATTGAGTTGTGTACAAGGAGATAATAATGGATTGACTTGCATTCTTCTACATGCTAACCTCCAGTTGAACCAGCACCATTAGTTGAAAATGCTGTCTTTTTCCAATGGATGCTTTTAGCTCTTTTGGCAAAGTTCAACTTACCATAGGTGTGTGAGTTCACAAATGGGTCTTCAATTCTATTCCAGTGATCTTCCTGGCTGTCTTTGAACCAATACCATGCAGTTTTATCCCTATTGCTGTGTATCACAGCATGTGATCATGGATGGTGGTTTCCCCCAGAAGTTCTTTTATTGTTGAGAAAAGTTTTTGCAATTCTGGGATTTTTGTTATTCCAAATGAATTTGTGTATTGCTCTTTCTAACTCTATGAGGAACTGAGTTGGAATTTTGATTGGAATTGCATTGTATCAATAGACTATTTTCAGAAAGATGGCCATTTTTACTACATTAATCTTTCCAATCCATGAGCATGAGAGATCTTTCCATCTTCTGAGGTCTTCTTCAATTTCTTTCTTCAGAGTCTTGAAGTTCTTGTCATACAGGTCTTTCACTTGTTTGGTTAGAATCACTCCATAATATTTTATATTATTTTTGACTATCGTGGTGAAGGGTGTCATTTCTATACTTTCTCAGTCTGTTTATCCTTTGAGTATAGAAAGGCTACCTATTTGTTTGAGTTAATTTTATATTCAGCTGCTTTGTTGAAGTTGTTTATCACTTTTTGGAGTTCTCTGGTAGAAGTTTTGGGGTCATTTAAATATACTGTCATATCATCTGCAAATAGTGATATTTTGACTTCTTCCATTACAATTTCTATCACTTTGACATCTCTTTGTTGTCTAATTGCTCTGGCTAGGACTTTGAGTACTAAATTGAATAGATAGGGTGAGAGTGGGGAGCCTTGTCTAGTCCTTGATTTTAGTGGAATTGAAGCTTCTGCACTTGGACCTTATGTCTTGTTAACCTTTCTGAGTTCTGTGGGTTGTATCCTGGTTTTTCTGTGATTCTTTTGGCTAATATCCACTTACTAGTGTGTACATATTCTGCATGTCATTTTGGGTCTGAGATATGTCACTCAGGATTGATAATTTCTATTTCCATCCATTTGCCTGTAAATCTCATGATATCCTTGTTCTTAATAGCTGAAAAGTATTCCATTGTTTAAATGAACCACATTTTCTGTATCCATTTTTTTCCATTGTGAGATATTTAGGTTTGTTCCAGCTCCTGGCTATCACAAATAAGGCCAATATGAAAATAGTGCAGCATGTGCCCTTGTGGCATGGTGGGTCATTTTTTGGGTATATGCTCAGGAGCTTGGTGTTAAGTAATATCTATTTTAATGGCTAAAAACAGAGTGTTTTTGTTTTTGTTTTGAGTTTTGGGTTTTTTTTTTGTTTTGGTGTTTGGTTGTTTTTTCTTTTTGTTTCTGTTTTTTTTTTTTTTCTGCTATATCTACTGAGTTACAAACGGGTTTCTCTTAGAAAGTTCAGTGTCTCTCCATTAGTTGGTGCTCTCAAAGTCTTCACAGAGGAGGAGGAATGGAGCAGCATCTCTGAAAGCATTCTAACTGCCTGTGAAACACCCATCAGCAGATCAAACAAAATTATCCACTGGAGGTCAAATGACTGTATCTAACTTCAAAATGTGGAAGACTCACAACATTTTTTTTTTTATTGGATGATTTATTTACATTTCCTATGTTGTCCCCTTACCCCATCCCCCACCACCCAATCGGAACCCCCAATCCCCTCGTCCCTCCTCCTTCTTCTCTGTGGATGTAACCTCTATCTAACCCCCCCACTCCCACCTCCCCACCCTCAAAATTCCCACCCCCTGGGGCATCCAGCCTTCATGAGGTCAAGGTTCTCTTCTTCCACCTATGCCCAGCAGGGCCCTTCACTTTTACATATTCAGCTGAAGCCCTGGATTCCCCCCTAAGTGCTCCCAGGCTGGTGGTTTAGACCCTGGGAGCTGTGGTTGGTTGGTATTGTTGCTCTCCTCATAGTGCCAAAAATCCTTTCAGCTCCTTCAGTCTTCACTCTAACTCCTCTATTGAGAACCCCATGATCAGTTCAATGGCTAGTTGTGAGCATCTGCCTCTGAATATGTCTGACTCTTGAAGGCCTTGAGGAGATATCCATATCAGGCTCTTATCAGCATGCACTTCCTGTCTTCCACATCAGCATCTACCTTTGGTGATTGCACATGGGATAGATACTCAGGTGGAGTGGTCTTGAAACGGCCCCTCCTTAAGTTTCTGTCCATCACTTTGTCTCCATACTTGCTCTCTTGAGTATTTTGTTGCTCCTTCTAAGAAGGACCGAATCACCCTCACTTGGTCTTCCTTCTTTATGGGCTTCATGTGGCCTGTGAGTTGCATTTTGGGCATTTCAAGGTTCTAGGCTAATATCCAATAATCAGTGAGTGAATACCATGTGTGTTCTTTTGTGATTGGCTTACCTCACTCAGGATGATAATTTCTAGTTCCATCCATTTACCTAGGAACCTCTCGAATTCATTGTTTTTAATAGCTGAGTAATACTCCATTGTGTAAATATACCACATTTTTTGAATCCATTCCTCAGTTGAAGGACATCTGGGTTCTTTCCAGCTCCTGGCTATTATAAATAAGGCTGCTATGAACATAGTTGAGCATATGTCCTTATTATATGTTCGAGCATCTTCTGGGTATATGCCTAGGAGTTGTATAGCTGGATCCTCGGGTAATGCTATGTCCAATTTTCTGAGGAACCGCCAGACTGATTTCCAAAGTGGTTGCACCATCTTGCAGTCCCACCAACAATGGAGGAGTGTTCCTCTTTCTCCACACCCTCGCCAGCATCTACTATCACCTGAGTTTTTAATCTTAGCCATTCTGACTGGTGTGAGATGGAATCTCAGGGTTGTTTTGATTTGCATATCCCTGACGACTAAGGATGCTGAACATTTCTTTAGGTGCTTCTCGGCCATTCGAGTTTCTTCCGTTGAAAATTCTTTGTTAAGCTCTATACCCCATTTTTTAATAGGGTAATTTGGTTGTCTGAAGTCTAATTTCTTGAGTTCTTTGTATATATTGGGTATTAGCCCTCTATCAGATGAAGGATTGGTAAAGATCTTTTCCCAATTTGTTGGTTGTCGTTTTGTCCTATTGACAGTGTCCTTTGCCTTACAGAAACTTTGCAATTTTATGAAGTCCCATTTGTCAATTCTCAATCTTAGAGCATATGCCATTGGAGTTCTGTCCAGGAACTTTTCCCCTGTGCCCAAGTATTCGAGGCTTTTCCCCACCTTCTCTTCTATTAGTTTCAGTGTATCTGGTTTTATGTGGAGGTCCTTTATCCACTTAGACTTGAGCTTTGTACAAGGGGATAAGAATGGATCAATTTTCATTCTTCTACATGTTGTCTTCCAGTTGAACCAGCACCATTTGTTGAAAATGCTGTCCTTTTTCCACTGGACAGTTTTAGCTCCTTTGTCAAAGATCAAGTGACCATAAGTGTGTGGGTTCATTTCTGGGTCTGCAATTCTATTCCATTGATCTTCCTGCCTGTCTCTGTACCAATACCAGGTAGTTTTTATCACTATTGCTCTGTAATACAGCTTGAGGTCAGGGATGGTGATTCCTCCAGAAGTTCTTTTATTGTTGAGAATAGTTTTCGCTATCCTGGGTTTTTTGTTATTCCATATGAATTTGAGAATTTCCTTTTCTAACTCTGTGAAGAATTGAGTTGGGATTTTAATGGGGATTGCATTGAATCTGTAGATTGCTTTTGGCAAGATGGCCATTTTTATTATATTAATCCTGCCAATCCATGAGCATGGGAGATCTTTCCATCTTCTGAGATCTTCTTCAATTTCTTTCTTCAGAGACTTGAAGTTCTTGTCATACAGGTCTTTCACTTGCTTGGTTAGATTCACACCAAGGTATTTTTTATTATTTGCAACTATTGTGAAGGGTGTCATTTCCCTAATTTCTTTTTCAGTCTGTTTATCTTTCATGTAGAGGAAGGCTACTGATTTGTTTGAGTTGATTTTATAACCAGCCACTTTGCTGAAGTTGTTTATCAGGTTTAGGAGTTCTCTGGTGGAAGTTTGGGGGTCACTTAAGTATACTATCATATCATCTGCAAATAGCGATATTTTGAATTCTTCCTTTCCTATTTGTATCCCTTTGACTTCTTTTTGCTGTCTAATTGCTCTGGCTAAGACTTCCAGTACTATATTGAATAGGTAGGGGGAGAGTGGTCAACCTTGTCTAGTCCCTGATCTTAGTGAGATTGCTTCATGTTTCTCTCCATTTAGCTTGATGTTGGCTACTGGTTTGCTGTAAATTGCTTTTACTATGTTTAGGTAGGGGCCTTGAATTCCTGATCTTTCCAAGACTTTTATCATGAAGGGATTTTGAATTTTCTCAAATGCTTTCTCAGCATCTAGTGAGATGATCATGTGTTTTTTTTCTTTAAGTTTGTTTATATAGTGGATTACATTGACGGATTTCCAAATATTGAACCATCCCTGCATTCCTGGGATAAAACCTACTTGATCATGATGGATGATTGTTTTGATGTGTTCTTGGATTCGGTTTGCTAGAATTTTATTGAGTATTTTTGCATCGATGTTCATAAGGGAGATTGGTCTGAATTTCTCTTTCTTTGTCGGGTCTTTGTGGGGTTTGGGTATGAGTGTAATTGTAGCTTCATAGAACTAATTGGGTAGTGTTCCTTCTGTCTCTATTTTGTGGAATAGTTTGAAGAGAATTGGTCTTAGGTCTTCCTTGAAGGTCTGATAGAATTCAGCACTAAAACCATCTGATACTGGGCTTTTTTTAGTGGGGATGCTTTTGATGACTGCTGCTATTTCCTGAGGGGTTATGGGACTATTTAGATGGTTTATCTGCTCCTGGTTTAACTTTGGTACCTGGTATCTGTCTAGGAAATTGTCCATTTCATCCAGGTTTTCCTATTCCTAGGAGCATAGCACAGGACATTCATGACTTAAACGCATTGTATCTTATGATGTTTTTGACTCCTGTGTTATTGTAACAGATTAATAATAATTCTTCAACTACTCAGCCCAATTGATTTTTTATCAAGGCAATACATTCTTATGAGGAGCCTGAAAATAAGATATTGTTTTCTATGCTGTTAAATATCTTGATAAGTTAGCTATTTTGTCACACATCTCTAAAGATGAAATAGGAGTGAGGAATAGCTCAGGACTGCTCCAGGGTACAAGTCAGACTTTTGTTTAATAACAAAGAAAAATAAAAACAGGAACAAAATAGAAACAACAATAACAACAACAAAAAGCCACATTAAAAATATATATAATAAATAAGGATGAAATCTGTAAACTATAAATACATATCAATTGTAAAACTATATTCACCAATATATTACATTTCAAAATAATTAAAGTGGGATATAGTTCTGAGAAGAATTTTGGTTTTCTAGCCATAGTTAAGCCATTATCAAAATCAAAAAGTAAGGAAAAGTCTTTCAGCTACTTGCATCATAACTCTCTCAGCTTTGTTTAATTTCAGGATACCAAATATAAATCAGTATTAAATCACTAAAAGTAAATGTATATACAACTTAGATCTAGTAACCAAAAAAAAAAACCAATAAAAGTCTAAATTCACCATGTAAAGATTTGAAAATATTAATTTTCTTCTCTCCTATGAATCTTCTTTAACTTTCTCAGCAATCATTTCTGCTGGCAAATTCAGATAGTGAGCATCTGAAATATGAAAGTCATAGCAGGCATAGATGGCTATAGCTTTCATTATTGTTTCTAAATCAGTCCTTCTGAATTTTTTAAAAGACATTTTGTTTGCGAGAGTAAGTACTAAAAGAGAGCAAAATTGGATTATTACCAAAAAATGCTGTATGATACACGTAATTGGGATGAGTCAGAGAAGATTGACTGAAGTTTAATAAATATTCACATGTCATCTAACTTGGTACTGGGAACCATGGTAACTCATGGTTATTGATGATGTCAAGGACAAATTGAACATAGAAAATAGATTTTACTACTGATAGGGGATGTGATGTTAAGAAATATAAATGTTAAATACATTGGAAATGTATCTATCTTCTGTCTCCTGAAGAGAGAGGCTGGAAATTAAGCTCCATCTACATAAGACTAAGCATGCAGACATACAGTGAAAGATGCCATCTTTCACTAAACTGAAACTGTAGAATTACAGTTTTACAGCATCACACACTTTAGCTTCATTAAGGGAAACTGTAATGTTGAGAAAACTCAATCTGACTCTATGTGTGCACGTTACATATTTGTAACTCAAGTCCCTTATAGTTCTCATGTTTGTATTTTTTACATTGACTTTAGAGTACTCTATAATAAGGTGGCTAACCTCTTATAACTATAATATAATGCTTTTTTTCTTTTTAATACAAAGTTAGTATTTTTATTTTAAATTTTTGGAATGAAGTTAACATGCAAAAAAAGAAAGTTAAAGATAAGAAAAATTTACATGTTCAATAATATTTTAATGTATTGTTTCTGGTTACTCCTTGCATAATCATTTTAAATCATTATATTGTAATTTTCAAGGATACACTGAGACATGTCCATATGAAATCAGAGGTATATTGTATTGAAATGGTATACACTTTGCTTTAAGTTGTGTAGGTGAGATTTTGTGGATTAGCTAGTTGTATAGATGCATATACTTCTCTAAGAATTATGTACAAATAACTGCCTTATTTTTTTGCCAAAATGAATTGTAAGGTTTCAGTCATTGAAAACATAACAAATATCAGGCATTGTTATTACCATGAAACTTTAGATTTATCATCTAGGGTGAAAACACTAACTCTTTGGAATTGAGTGTAGTAAAAATTATTATTACTTTCCAAACTAAATTTGAAAAAACATTTACTATAAAATCGACAATAATTAATAATCACATGCATTAAATAAATTTACTGTCTTTACCTCCAACTATTCTAAACTAAACACTGGAGAATTGTAAAGGAGTAGTATGTTTCAAAGACCCATGTAAGTAAGAATTTAAAATATGATACATTTCCTACCTATGCAGAGCAATCGTCTGAGTACTGAGCACAGATGAGAGGCAATACATAAAATCATGACATCTTTTTGGTTCTCCTGTAAAAGATGATGTTATCCTCTGTCTGTGTTTACATTAGGATCTTCACTAAACTGACAGGCTTCTTTACATGCTTGACTTAGTATTGCAGTATGTTCATTTTGGAGTTATATGTATAGTAAGGGGAATAATTGTTGGAGAAACTATTCTAAATTCATCAGGTTGGATAATCACATTTCATTTTTAGAGAAAGCTTTAAAACACACCTCTTAAAATCTTCTAAATGAGCCCTGTGGAAAGAATCTGGGGTTTAGATGGACAGGGGAGACGTACAACAATAAAAATGCCCCAAAATAGAGGAATGTTAGGGTGGTAAGGCTGGAGTGAGTGGGTGGGTAGGGAGCAACCTCATAGAAGCAGGGGGGAAGGAGGATGGGATAGGTGGCCTGAGGAGAGGAAACCACGAATGAAGATAAAAAAGAGATTATGCAAATTTTCTAAATTTATATATCAAATAGAGACATTCTCAGCAACTTATGTAAGTCTAGGGTCTCTGGCTGAGGTACACATTGCAGCACAGCTTAAATTTGGATTGATAACTTGATTTCACCTCTACAGTCTACCATGTTCTAGCTAGACCTTTTCGTTTGTTTTGTTAGCTTGACACTAGTCAAGGACAGATGGGAAGAGAGAATTCCAAATAAGAAAAAAATACCTCCATACATTTGGCCTGTAGTAAGTCTGTCAGACATTTTCTTAAGTAATAATTGATGTTGGAGGGCTCCACGCACTGTGGTTATGCCAGCCCTAAACATGGTGATCCTTGTTTAGAATATAAGCTAAAATCCAGCAATCTTCCATGGTGGCATCTTCTTCAGTATCTGCCTTTAGGTTCCTGCCTTGATTTCCTTTCCTAACTTTTACTAATGACAGACTATAACATTTAAAATAAAATAATGCCTTTCTTCTCCAAATTAATTTTGTTTATAGTTTTTAAATCATAGCAATAGAAACTTAACTAGGTTTGTGACAGCATCTAGAGAAAAGCTGCCTATCTCAATCCCAGTCTATCTTTCCTGTCATCAAACACTAAACAATAAACTATGAACCATAAAAGAATGTAAATGAAATGCAACAGAATGAGTAACAATAAGAGAAACCACTTTAACAATTATAGAATCAACAGTTATATTTGTTTGATGAATAAATATACATGTATATATGACAGTTTGACTAGTTCTTTATCATGTATGATATAAATATTTGCTTCCTGAAATACAGGAATTTTCCTACTTAAATATTTAAAATCTCTTCAATAATTTTTTTCTAAAGTTGAAACTCTTGTTCTGTCTCATTTCTTTTTAAGTGTTCCCTGTATTTGCAAACTTCTATAGAATGTTGAGTCACTCTTTTCCTCTGGAGATTGTAAAAGGTTTGTACGTTTCTTGGAATTAGCATATTTATCAGGATGACAGCATGAGTTTTGTATTTCATAGAATCAAATATGAAACCTGAAATCCACAGTTCAGAGTCAGACATGGGGAGGGAGGTAGTGTACATTCAATATCTAAGTGCTTCTTCTGTAGTAGAAGTAGATTGGAGCTGGATTAGATTAAGATATTCAGATATTCTCTGTCTCAGTCTTTGTCTCACTCCCTTTTTTCCCTCTAATTTTTCTTCTTCTCTCCCTCTCTTTTGATCACTCTCATTTCTTAAATATGAATTATATACTGGGTTGCATATTAAAGAGTAAGGAATGATGAATTTTTGAGAGAGTGGAGCAATATGGAATAGGTTGGAGGGAGGAGAGGGTATGGAGGAGATACTTTAAGTATACGACTCATAAAGAAAATTCTTCCAAACTAAAAGACACATTAAATGAATTCATATTTAATAAACGGTCGATACAATTGTATTAGTCACTATTCCGCTGTTGAGAAGAGACACTATAACCAAGACAACTCTCCAAAAGGAAAACATTTGCTTGGAGGTTTGTTTATAGTTTCAGAGACTAGGTAAATTATCAAAAGGGCAGGAAACAAAACAAAGAAGCTATAGCTAAGAGCTATATCCTGATCTGTAAGACACAAGAAGACAGAGAACTGGGCCTGGCATGGGTTTGACACATTTCCTCCAATAAGGCCTTACCTACTCCAATGACAGCTCACAATTCTTCTCAAATAGTGTCATTCACTCATTACCAAGCTTTCAAATACATGAGTTTATGGGGTCAATCTTTTCTAACAATAGCAATCACATACAAAGTCAAGTGGCAATAATATATAACTGTTTTTACATTTAGTTTTTAATGAAGTTTAGTTAAGAATCAATTAAAATTATAATATTCCTCAGCCCAAATAAGATATTATTTTGCTTTTATGATCTGTACTTATTCTCCAAATATTTAATGATATCTCTGTTTTGTATGCTACTCAGAAAATAATAAGGAATACTGTCTCTTTCTTGACAAAGTAACAACAAACCAAGCTGAAAGGGCAACTTGATTTTTCTTTCCATTCTAAAGTAGAGAATAGGGCTCACAGCTAGATCTCTCTCTCTCTCTCTCTCTCTCTCTCTCTCTCTCTCTCTCTCTCCTTCTTATCCCTCTATCTGTCTCTCTCTCTTAAAGCAATGATACTTTCTAGAAATTATTTGAATTAAATATCAGTTTAAATTTTTATTAGATATTTTAGTGTCATTTTCAATGAGAAATTAGAAAAGGATTCTGGTCTTTCATTCAGATATACACCACATCTTTAGAATACCACCATTTCAATGTACTTATGATTCCACACATTATGTACATAACACAAATATTAGCTTATCAGCTTTGAAAAATTACAACCGGACAGAAAGTGGCAAGCTGAGAAGGTCAGACACCCTAAGATAAACGTTTGAAAGCTAAAAGCCCCAAGAAGACTTGATAGCACTTTTGTACTTTAATTAATGAAAATAATGACTTTGTAGCATGGGAAAATGTTAAATTATGTCTAATGGCTTTCCATTTAAGAAGAAAATGTTGTGAATAATACATCTTAAAATAGAAGTTTAACCTAATATATTAAGAACTATATTCTCAGTGGTTGGTTAGCATTAACCTATAAAGTTTCAAATATGGACATAATGCTACCAAAATATATACTAAAAAAAGCTCTTGTTGATGTTCTACCCAGTGTCACTGGTATCTGCGTGCATATGAACCTCTCCATTAATCTATGTGTACAGAAATAAGAAGAGAGACATACTCTAATTCTCATGTCTTTTAGACAGGTTTAATAAACTGATGGATGGAGATTAAGTGATTCCTTTATTTGCCTGTACAACTAACTACAATTACAACAACGGAAACCAATAATTGATAGTCATATTTGTCATTGAAAGCATGTCATTTCCTTCTTATATTCTGACAATGAGATTATTCAAACAAAATTAATTTCACTAATTAATAACAATTCATCTCACTATGTAATATATTATTTGAATAATTGCTTTTAAGTCACTTGGGGCAAATATTTTGAGAGGTTTTTAAAGACCAAAACCACATAATGTGAAGATACAATGAAGCAGTTTCTGAGTGGGTGTTAGGAAGCATTTACAAGTCTGATCCTTAGAATTACATTTCTTGTGTATACGAGTAAGTGTATTTTATTAATCTAATAGTTATTTTCTTATTGTGTATATGCATTATGTAAGCATGGAAAGAAAAGTCGTTCTTGACCTTAGTAAGTTTAAAGTACAGCAATATACTTAGTCAATAAGAAACTATTTTAAAACAGTTACATATTTATTTTATTTTTATTCTTTTTTATTGGTTATTTTATTTGTATACATTTCAAACGTTATCCCCCTTTCTCAGTTTCCCCGCCTCAAACCAGCTATCTGAACCCCCCTCTCCCCTGCATTGATGAGGGAGCTCAACCACACACCCACCCACTCCCACCTCACCTCCCAGCCATTCTCCTACACGTCAGGCAATGCATCCTCTCCTCCCGTTGATACCAGGTAAGATAATCTTCTGTTACCTAAGCAGCTGAAGCCAAGGGGCCCTCCATGCATACTCTTTGGCAAAGAACACTGTCAGCAGAACAAAATGACATCCTACAGAATGTAAAAAAAATCTTTATCAATCTTACATCCGATAGAGGGCTAAACAACAATGGTCTTTCTGTTATATTTTATATATTTGTTCCTAAGCTGAAAATTCCATAGCTTGGCTAGAAGAAATTGTATCATAGTACTTATGATTTTGTAGCTATCCTTAGAGTAGGCTAACTTATAGCTTTTGGGGGGTACATAATTCAAAGAGGTATAATTTTTAGTAACTTTGTCAAGAATCATGTGGTAAATGTAAGCTGGACATATATCTTGGTCTTTGATTTACTTTTTTCCTTTGACCTGTGTGTCTGTGTGTCCATTTATCTGATAGTACTATCCTAATTTGTTACTATGGTTCTGTGGCACAATTTTCTGTTTGCACATTTTTGCTGATGATTATCCTGTGTCTTCATAGTATTTTCATGATTTCTGTTGCTATTACAAAAAAATAAAACAGCACTCAGTCAGGAACTTAGGAAATGGTTAAGCAGTAATAAGCACTATAGCTCAGAATCATCTGTAACTTTAGTTTCAGGAGATTTGGCCTCTGTAGTTACTTGGCATATATGTAGTGCACAGAGCAAAAGACAAACACTAACACGCACACGTACATTCAGGTAAAAGAAGCAGGTTCATAAGGGAAAATGGAACAAGATTGTTCTTAAATATGTGATAATACATACATATATATGAATATATAGTTATATTCATAAAATATATTGTATACAAAGTAAAATAGACTTATGGCAAGTAATGCTGGCACATGTCTTTAACCTCAGCACTCATGAGGCAGAATATAGACCTCTGTGAGTTTTAGGCCATCCTTGTCTACATACATAAGAAGTTCAAGAACAGCCAGGTGTAGAGAAGCTTGATCTAAAAAAACAAAAACAAAAACAAAACAAAAAAACAGACAAAGTCAAAGTAAAGCAAAAACAAAGTAAGTAAACCAAGATCTACATTAAATTAGTCTAATAAAAAATCTTCATTTCTTTATCCTTTTGCTTCTCTGCATTTCTTACTCTTTGAGATAAAAATAAAATTTAAAAATCACCAGATATCTACTATAAGTTTATTTATACTTCTTGAGCTTCATTCACTTATGTAGCACAATTTTAGAATTTTAGTGATATTTCATTTCACATTTAAAATTTAATCTTCCATGAGGAGAGCAACAATACCAACCAACCAGAGCTCCCAGGGTCTAAACCACTAGCCTGGGAGTACTAGGGAGGTATCCATGGCTTCAGCTGTATATGTAAGGTAGGATGGCTCTGTCAGGCATAGGTGGGAGAGAACATCCTTGGTCCCATGAAGGCTGGACATCATGTGTGAGAGAATTTGAGGGTGGGGAGGTGAGAGTGAGGGGGTAGGTAGGAGCACATCCGCAGAGAAGCAGGAGGAGGAGCGATGAGATGGGGGTTCCTGGGTATATGGGGGAAATGGGGTAAAGGGATAACATCTAGAATATAAGTAAAATATCCAATAAAAAGTAAATAAAAAATTAATCTTCATTGCCTAAAGCTTATTGATGTATTCTTTTCTCCTTTCCATGTTTTTTATTAATATAATATTATCTAGTGCTAGAAAGAAATGGAATTTGAGACACTATTAATGCATATAAATGATAGAAAGGAAAAGTAGAATTGATTTTAGAAGTGATTAAACAGCAACACCCTTTACATACAATATTCTTTAACAAAATTCTCTAAGCTCGTAACACTTTTTTTAACTGTTCTTTGCATAGTCACCTTATCATAAAACAGAAGCAATTCATGAATAGATATGTTTTTATGCCTTTTAGCATTCAAACTTCATTTGGTCCTGATTGGTTAAAAGTTATCAGAAAGTTGAGCACCTAAGGGAAATTAGGGTAATTTATTTTTGTAAATTGTCTTCTTTTGCTATTCTTTTCCCTCTGGACTAAAGTTATTCTTACTCATAAATGAAATCTTCAGGAAAATATCTCTGGGGTCATAGATTCTCCCTCAGCTAGTGATTTTCCTGCCACTTAATGCACATCATGGTCACTACCAGTTTAAGTAATTGAACTAAGATGCCTATTGAACTTGTAGCCAGACAGTCCCGACTCTGCCTGATGACTCACAACCTGCCCAGACAGCACAGAAAATTGGAGCACACAATCTATAGTTTCAGAAAAGGTCAAGATTAGATCTACAAATTTGTCATAAATCTTCTATCCCTCCTATTTTAAAAGGAGCTAAAATTAAATGTCCTCTATTATAGATTTTAGTTTTATGCTGATCCTGAATATGTATGTATAGATAGTACATTTATACATATGCATAATATGCCTTTTTTATAATGATGGAGAAATAAAAAGGGCCACAATAACATGATATACTTCTTTCATTATACTTTAATTAATTCAGAAGTTATTTGTTGAATTTGACAACATCTTAGAATACAGTATATACACATCAAAATACTAGTGTATGTTTTCAAAGACTTTTCCTTCAAAGTAGAAATATATGCAAATAATTGGTTAAATTAATGTATAATTCCAAGCAATGCTTCTTGCATTGGTGTTCTTATTTATTGTAATAATGTGTTTTGAACACAGGCTTTGCTGTGTTTCCTCCTTTTTATTTACCAACTGATGTTATCGACTTAAGTACACACTTTCAATCTACTTTAATTTTTACTCAGAATTTGTGACCTTACAGTCCAATATCTAAATATTTTTAACTAAGGTTTTTCTCTGGAAACTAATATATTATGAATTTGCCAAATTTCCAGAAAATTAGCGTTCTTTAAGAAAACAAATGTTAATGAAATATGAACATAATAAAATATAAACAAAGATAAACCAAATAAAAATGCTCCACTTCTTGAGAGGCCAAATCTTTTAAAATCAGGCTCCATTTTAGAGAACCTGATCTCAACAACTTGAACTCAGGTAAATTAATAGGCTAATACCTAAAATCAGTTTCTAAGTTGCCCTTCAACAAAACCTGAGTCTAGCTCCATTCTCTAGGCTAATTTCTAACAATACCATCATCTTCAGGTTACATTCTCAACAAGATCAATGTCTCCAGGTCATTCCCCCAACAAACCTGCACCCTCGGGTTATAAGCCCATCCCGTGCCTAATGACCAGTAATGTAGAAGGGAACAGAAATTAAGTTTATAATATGACTCTCACCCCTAGAAAATTATGTAAAAGTCCACAGTAGCTTTTCAATTACATGTTTGCACACCTACCTCCACTTGCTGCTTATTATAAAGCCTTGCCCAGATAGATATTCAGAGCTCCTCCACCACCAAAGCCATCTTGTTCTGTGTCAGGGTGTTACATTGGAGGAGCCCAAGCTAGCTTGAAGACCCTGATGTGAGTTGCATCAGATAGTCTCCTATCTGGTTTTGGGGGTAATCACTAACATTTCCCTTGCACTGAACTATTATTTTATGTATATTAGTAATAATTGGCCATTGCACGGTATGAACATTCACTTGTACACATGTCAGGATTTTCAGCAATACTTCTATGGTTTTAATTCTTTTACTTCTAGGATCTTCCATTCCAAAAGTATATTATTTGATATCATTTGCAAGACAAGCCACTTAAATATTTTGGTTGCCCTGAGATACTTGCTTACAATGTTGAATTATTCCATGTTTAGACAGTCACGGAAATGGTTGTGATTTGGAATTGAAGTGTCCTACCAAGGCTCATGTTTTGAAGTTTTGGCATCCTACCAAGGTATCTAATTATTAAAGGATGATTAGGTTATGAGATTACTGCTTTACTGAATGGATCAGTATGCTAAAACATTGAGCTTTATTAATTATTCATTGAGCTTTCACCATTTTTGAGAAGAGGAAGGTTATAAAAAAAAGGGTAGGGGGAGTCTAATTGGAAGAACTGAAGTTGTTCCACCTCTGAGCCAAAAGTTTTGTTGCTGTTTGTTTGTTTTTTGTTTGTTTGTTTATACTGGTTCTCACCCTCTTTTGCCTACACAGACCAAGCCTGTGTGTGTGTGTGTCCTTCTTTACTAGGCTTCCATACTCCAAGATGTTAGCCTTAATTATGTGTGCTATCATGATGTTTGTAGTTTGCCTCCAGCCTATAGCTGAGGAACAAATAGAACTCTTACTCTACATATATTTTTCCTGCTTTATGTTTTTTCTCTGTTTCATCACAGAAACAAATACCATTTTAAAAAATCTGAGTGCTTCAGGAGACTCTGAGGAAAGAGTAAATAATAACTATTGTGGACCAGATGGTGATAAAAAATGTAACTTATCATGTATTAAGATTTTATTGAAGATGTAAGTTGTCAAAGTGATTTATTTTGATATATAATTTAAGAAAGTAGTGTTACTAAGAAGATGTATTGAATCTCATATATACACAGACCCAGGAATACATATATACACAAACATAATATGACTATAGTTACTTATGTTCTCATTTGCTTTTGTTCAGAAACAAAATAAAAATCATTTTTAAATTATTATTCCTGACAATACTGATGTGATTTGAAACAGGTTGTTGATGTTAGATAAAATGTGTGTAAAGCCCCTATTACATGTCAGGTATGTAAAATGTAGTAGGTAGGATCCAGCTTTTCAAATTTATTATTGTCTCACAGTCTAAAATAGAATAATAGTATATACAAACATTTAAGGGTCAGAGAAAAGTAATAATCAAAGGGTTTGATAACATGGAGAGGGTGATTCCGAAGGGCATAAAAGTTACTACATAAGATAAACTCTGAAATTAAGAATATTGAGTTTTAGAATTTAGTTGCAAACCCCCTATCTTAACAAAGGAGCAGAAATAAAGTTTGAATAATCCCACAGTTTTGTATTTTGTACAAAACAGAGTCTTACTGAAGCAATAATTTTGTGAAATTTGGTTATTAGTTATTACTCACTTTCAATTCTGAATAACAATGTCCTCTTTAAAAAAAAAACCTATAGCTGGATGGTTACAAGATATAATTTTAAAAGATTAAATTTAAGCGAGTGCTTCTGTGATTGTTAATATTGTGAACTAAATAATATATAGAGTATTCTAAATAAAAAAGCCTCTTGGCTGGACTATGAGACATTGCCTACATTAGATTAATTATGGTTATAAATCCTAACTACCTATAACGTGATTCCATGGGCTCGGTCCTGGACTGAATAAATAGGATAATATATACTAGACACCCTCCCTCTCTGCTCTTTGGGTATGGGTACAGTGTGACCTGTATTTTTTTGTTGTTGTTGTTGTTTTGTTGTTGTTGCCATATTTTGCTGCTGTGAAGACTAGAGATTTTATACTAGAAGACAAAATCCTTGTTCTTTCCTCAGTATTCCTTTTATTTAATATTTTGTTGCAGCAGATAAATAAGTAACCATTAGCAGTAACCAACACTACTGTTAAGATGTAAAACATATACAAACTATTAAAAATTGAAGACAATTTCTTATTAAACTTTTGCAGTTTCCATTGAAGCATTCAGATACAATACTAAAGGAATCACATGAATTTTACATGTTTTAAATCCATTCACTCTCAAAAAAGAGATATCTGTGTGTGTTAAAAAGTTTTCATAACAAATAACTAGAAAACCTACATAAAACTAAGAAATATGTCTGCACCCAATTGAATTTGAGAAATCCATATTCCAATGGCATTTTTAAGAAAGGAGAGTTCAATGATTTGGAAGCTATCATCTGGTTTAGACAAGCAATAAACATGACACGAAAGATGTGTTATCTGGATACTATATAAACTATTGCTTCTGCAAGAGTAATCAAGCATGTATATATATTTATTTCCTAATGTGTGACTCCCAGAGCCACTTGGAAGATAAATACCAGGATAAAAGCTACCCATATGATCTCAAGAAAACATAAAAATAAATAAACATGTAAAAGAAATATTCCAGGAAAAGAGCCAGCTCAGCTCTGAAGACCTCAAGTTATTTATATTAGAGCATATATCAAAATAATCTGTATCATTTCTTATTCTCCAATACAACAGATAAAACAGCCTCTGGGTGTGTGAATCCCAGAGAGTTTTTTTATACAGTGAGTTTCACAAAAGAAACTGAGCATGGAGTCACAAAAGATGCTAAGATGCATATCAAGAAGACAAATTATTGAACTATATTTTTAAAAATTTAGTATTGTTTTTGGTGACTTTTCAAGTCATGCTCGAGAAATTGTACAATTTTTAGATTCCATGGACAGATATGTTTCACTAGTGACTTCTTATACTGCTATATATTTTCATTTTATGGTTTCAATTTTTACTTTTTGAAAAGTAAGATGGTTCTAGGACTCAGTGAACTGTTTAACTGAAATGCTACTCATTGGAGCATGTGAAGTAAACAGACGTACACATTTTCTGTCTCCTTATAATTATTATTATTTAATACTTTTTTACAGTCCAGTGTTTTTCCGCCTCCTGGTCCACCCTCTGATGGTTCTACATCCCATACCTCCTCCCCCATCTCTAAAATTATTTGCCCACCCTCCACCTTCACACCATCTGACTTCCTAGGGCCTCAAGTCTCTTGAGGGTTAGGTGCATCTTCTCTCATTGAGACTAGACCAGGCAATCTTCTACTGTATGTGTGTTGGGGGCCTCATACCAGCTGCCATATGCTGCCTGGTTGGTGGCTTAGTGTCTGAGAGATCTCAGGGGTCCAGGTTAGTTGAGATTATTGGTTTTCCTATGGGGTCACCTACTCAGCTTCTTCCAGCTTTTCCCTAATTCAACCACAGGGGTCCGGTGTTTTGGTCCATTGTTTGGGTGCTAGTAGCTCTTTATCTGACTGTGTGTTTAGCTGTGTGTTGGACCTCAGAGGGCAGCCATGCTAGGCTCCTGTCTGTAAGCACACCATAGTATCAGTAATAATAGGCTTTGGAGCCTCCCCTTAAGATGAATATCAATTTGGGCCTGTCACTAGATCTCCTTTCCCTCAGACTCTTCTCCATTTTTTACCTGCAATTCTTTTTGACAGGAACAATTATGGGTCAGGGTTTTTGACTGTGTGATGGCAACCCCATCCCTCCACTTGATACCCTATTTTTCTATTGGAGGTAGAATCTACAAGTTCCCTCACTCTACTGTAGGGCATTTTATCTAAGATTCCCCCTATGAGTTGCAGAGTCTCTCACCTCCAAGGTCTATTGGACATTCTAGAGGGTTGCTCCACCTCCTACCTCCCAAGATTGTCTGTTTCCACTCTTTCTGGTGGCTCTCAGGGCTTCACTCCCCCTCCCAACTGATCACATTCCCTTCCCCCCCTTTATTTTCTCCTATTCGGATCCCTTCCTCCCTCTGCCTTCCATGATTGTTTTCGTCTCCCTCCCAAGTGGGATTGAGGCACTATCACTTGGATCCTTTGGCTCATTAACCTTCTTGAGTTCTGCAGATTATATCCAGGGTATTCTGTACTTTTTTGGCTAATATCCACTTATTAGTGAATACATACCGTGCATGTCCCTTAGGGTCTGAGTTATCTTACTCAGGATGATATTTTATAATTCCATCCATTTGCCTACAAAACTCATGGTGCCCTCCTTCTTAATAGCTGAATAATATTCTATTGTGTAAATGAAGTTCTGTATTCAGTCTTTTATTGTGAAACATCTGGGTTGTATCCAGCTCCTGACTATCACAAATAAGGCAGCTATGTACATAGTGGAACATCTGGCCCTGTGGCATGGTAAGCCGTCTTCTAGATTCGTGGATTCAATGATTTCAGATTATAGTTAATTAAAGTTATTGTTCTTTAGCCTGTGGTGAACCACAGAATCCAAGTAAGAAGTGTAATGTGGACCAAAGCTGAATGTACACAAGGATGAGGAATCAAAGAGAAGAAGAAACACAGTTTCATCCCAATGTTCTCATTCATAGGAATAGTCAATAACTCACTTTTGGTCTTAGTTACTCTTCTACAGATATGAGGAAACACAGTGTCCATGGCAACATATAAAAGAAAATGTTGACAGTTTTAAAATGTACAGACAGACAGGCATTCATGGCCCTAGAGCGTTAACTGAAAGATTATTCTATAATTTATAGGCAAGAGGCAGAACGAGAGTGTGAGATTGGGCCTCCACATGTTTTAGAAAGCCTACCCTGCAAATGACATACCTTATCCAGCAAGGTAACATATTCTTCAACAAGGTCATTGTGCCTCATCCTTCCCAAACATTTCCACACACTTGGCACCAAGAATTAAAGCATAACTCTGTGCTGTCTAATCTCACTCAAACAATTACATATTCCTTTCTTTAGAATTCACCTTCTAATGGTCCAGTACTGATGCCTCAGATAGGCAACTAGACTCTAGAAAATGGATCTTTGGGAACATTTAATTATGAAATGATAACAACAAATGATGACATTGTTTCTAGGTGTCTGTAAAATCTCAATTTAGATAAAAAATACATGGTAAATTTTTTCAAATATTTAAAAATAAAAATTGTTTTTCTATATGTCTACCACCTTTGTGCTCTCTAAAGAAATGTAGTTTACATGTGACTCTGATTTATTGTGGGACAAGAACTACTGTTTTTGAAGCCTCTTCTCAATTGTTTCTATGATCTTCCAAGCTTAGAGTCTTCCACTTTTTCAGTATTAACAGTCATATTTAATGTTGAGAAACAGTTTTTTTGTGAATCTCTTATATTTCTATGGAAGATACTACCAGCCTTTTATTCCTAAAGTTCTTATTATAATTCCATAGGAGACATGCTTGAAAATCCAAGATTCTTCTTTCTTCTGAGACCAAGAACAAATATTCTTATATATTTGTTTTCTGAAGCTCAAATATTCTTTCTGTAAAGAAACCTGTCATTGATACTTGTGTCATTTCATCACTGCACAGTAATGTTAGAGCTTGAATATTAGTGATTCAATTATTTTTAAGTATTCTGAATATGTATATTTCTGTAAGTAATTCATTGCACTTCAGCTCTGCCTATAACCCTTGTGCTTTCTGCCATCATAATTAAATTGGAACCATACTAAATTTTTATTTTCTTTGTAATACAATAAAGTCTCAGAACAAATAAAAATATCTCTACATTTGTTTTTATAAGACCACTTGATGGAGTTGGCTGAAAAGTTGGAAGATTTAACTGTTAAGAACACTGAGTGCTTTTCCAGAGGACCTGATTTCTACTGACAGGATCCATGTGACAGTTCACAATTGTCTATGACTCCTGTCCCATGAAACCCAGTGCCCTCTTCTGCCCTTTGAGTATACCAGGTATGTATGTTGTATATATAAATGCATGTATACAAAATATCTATGTGAATAAAAATAATTAAAAACAATAATATTGAAACTATCTTTAAATGTTAAATGAAATATTTGTATACTTATTAGCTGGTTCTTTGGGAAGTTTGATTACATTAACAACAATGAAAAAATTCAAAATAAATTATATATGTAAACACAAACCATTAACACACAATTTTATTTAAATTTCATAGTGTATGTGACAGAGTCCTGCTAGACCCCTTGTGTTCTTCCACCAGCTTTCCACAGGCTAATATTCAAGACAAGGACCCAAACATTAGGTTGTAGCTTAGCTTAATCATCATTGTGTTTATCAAAACTATTGATTCCCATCTTTCAGTCATAAGAATCAGTTTCTAGAGTTTCTTGTTTTCTTCATGCTTTACAAAGACCCTGATTGATTTTGTTTAAGACACTTTTGTAAATGTTCTTTGCACACGGAAAAACTTTGAAAGGTGCAGATATTTTCTCCTTTCAGAGCAAAACACGGAAAGCTCTGATTGCCCTTCAGCTCAAAAATCCACTGAACTTTTTGGGGTGTTTTATTGTACCCTATTCAGTTTGAGTCATTTGAGATCTCTGTATTTTCTCTGTAGTAGAAACCTATCCTGTGTTTATGTGAGCCTAAGTCACACTCTACAATGATTTTGAGAGTAAGAGAGATAAATGTAGGCCTGAATTTTCTTGTTTCAGACTAAGAAAATCCATGTATCTACTCAGAATCTATGAAACTTCAAAAGGATAAATCAATAGATAGGATTAATGGTAAAATTTACAACCATCATAATTATTGAAAATGATGCAGTGCATCAAGATTTATAGTCTTCAATGAATATATACTTAATCACATTATGAAGTAAATGTATTTCTTCTCACATTGAAACAAATGAACTCGTCTTTTGAAATAGAACAAATAACTAATTATCATAGTATTCTCTAAGTAATAATGATTTAAAGTATAGAATATAAATGTTCTGCAAATAAGCTCAGAAGATATTTTTCAAATCCAGTAGTTTTCAAGTACTTAAAACTGTAGCATATCTTTATCATCTTGCCAATAAATTGACTTAATTTCACCTGTGAGAACAAGAAGCTATTCTTAAAGAAGTATGTTAGGTCATTTGTTTTCCTGGCATCATTATTTATCTTACTTTTACCAATAAAAGGAGAACTATTTTATAACCCTTCCATTTCTTTAAAGTCTCAGCTTAAAACCATTTATAGTTGATTGCAGTGTATGAACCCCTATATTCTCTATTACATTTACGTTAATGAATAACAGTGAATGTACAGCACCACACAAGGGCAGGTATTTGCAGTTACCACAGAATGAAATAAAAAGCAATGCCCTTCCTAATGTGCTTTAAAGGGGTACATATTAAAATGTTTCAAAAGTTAACATTATTAGCAGTGAAAGAATCCATTTTTGAAAACGCTTTCTGACATCTAAATTTACTGAAATCATTATATTAATTATGAACTATGTTCACAAAATAATTGTGTTTTAATTTTTTTAAAAAAGTGTGTTAGTGTTTTGCCTTTGTGCACCATGTCTATGCTTGGTGTCTGTTGAGGTGATAAGAGGACATCAGAGCCAGTAGAACTACAGTTGAGAAGGCTGAAAGCTGTCCTGTGGATAATAATATTTGAATATGGGTTCTCTGGAAAGGTAGTCAATGATGTTAACTGCTGGTCCATCTTTCTTGCCACAATATATTTAAATTAATTTATTATTCAAAATTTTATGGTTTTATGCATTTTATTATTTTAACATTTCATATTACCTATGGCAAAACATACTTTTCTTTTTGAAAGACTCTAAAGATACTCTAAGCCAATACAAAATGTATTTATACAATAAAATTATACATAAGTATTAAATTATTTAAACAATTTACATTTCATCTTCATATATTTCTTGATAAGTTTAATTTAAAATTATACTTTAAATCACATGAATTCTTTCTTTAGCTATATGGATTATATATATTGAAAGTGTCATTTCTCCATGAAATAGAATATTGCTCCAATTGTATGCTATGTAAGTTTTAACACAATTTAAAACATCTTATTAAATCCCTAAAAATTGTATGCTAAACTTTTCATGAATCTTTATCTGTAATTATTAAAACACAAATTCATAATTCACAATAAATTCTCTTGTTCAATATTCAGGATAATCCTATTCTTAAAATGGTGGAACAATTTTAATAGCCATTATACTATTACCTATAAATCAATGTCTTAACTCATTAAAATTACCTCTTGCAGGTCATTGACTCACTGCACAATAAAATACGAATGGTAGTCATTTTATCATTTGTTATTTAAGTCACAGTTTGAGATGTTTAAAGTCATTAAGAAAATCAAGTACAGTGTGGAGCCACATTAAAATTACCAATGTTTTTTTTTTTCCTTCACTGCTCTGAAAGCAGAACATCATTGACACAATTAAAAAGGAACAAGACAGTAAATAACTATGTTCTTTAAAACAAAAATAAAAAAACAAAAACAAAAACAAACCCTTTGTCTTCATGTGTAGTGAATTTTATTTATAAAATCATAAGATTGTCTTTAGGTGTATATATATAAATATTTAGAAACTCCTTAGCTTGTAAGAGCCAAACATAACTCATTCAAAGTCCCCAGGGCATCCTTTCATAGAGTACCTTTCCTAATACTAAAATGAATACATGTATCAATTGCTTTTTGCTACATTACAAGATTGACTTACATTGGTTTAACACAGCTACAATGCATAATCTCATAGCTGGAGTATGCAAAGAGATGCATTGATCTTTGTGTTCTCCTGACTCATACATGTAACTGGACCTAGGTTGCCACCTGGTACCATATAGATGTACTTGTTAAACATGATGCAGTCCACATGTAATGATATCTACTTTGAAGGAAGAGACAGAGATGAGGCAAGAAATCTTGATGTTCTGGCTGAGCATTCATATATTCTCTGTCTTCTATGTTCCCTACTAATAAAAACAAGTTAAAATAAAATTCAAATTTAAAAAACAGAAGAGTTCGTGTTTTAGGAGATATTTAAATCTCTGGCACTCAATCTGTCTTGTGATATGGGGCCTCCAAGATCCCAACTAGGATAGGCCTGAGGTCAGGAGTGGCTGCAGAATCACCACTCAGCTCGTACTCGGCTGCTGCCATGGCTCAGGCTGTCAGCCAGACACAGACACCCGCCCTGCCACCCACGAGAAGCTAGCAATCGAGATTGTTCTGCCGATCTTCCATGCTGTTTCCACAAGGGTGGGCTGAGCCCAGACCATCCCGCCATCCACACAGTAGCTGGTATGAATGAGACTGTAATGCTTAAAGATTAATCAATCACAACTACCCATTGAACTGATCATGGGGTTCTCAATAGGGGAGTTAGAGTGAAGACTGAAAGGAGAGCTGAAAGGATTTGCAGCACCATGAGGAGAGCAACAAAACCAACCAACCACAGCTCCCAGGGTCTAAACCACCAGCCTGGGAGCACTTAGGGAGGGATCCAGCGCTTCAGTTGAATATGTAAAAGTGGAGGGCCCTGCTGGGCATAGGTGGAAGAAGAGAACCTTGACCACATGAAGGCTGGATCCCCCAGGGGGTGGGAATTTTGAGGGTGGGGAGGTGGGAGTGGGGGTGGTAGATAGAGGTTACATCCACAGAGAAGAAGGAGGAGGAGTGAGGGGATTGGTGGTTCCTGGGTGGGCGGGGGATGGTGTAAGGGGACAACATAGGAAATGTAAATAAAACATCCAATAAAAAAAAAGAAAAAAAAAGATTAATCAAAGACTTTATACATTTGGTAATGCTCAATAATAAGATGCCCACACAATTGGAGGTGTTTCCCAATTAACTAACCTAGATATAAGTTTTTACCCAGAACTGTTCTCCATACATGCATGGTTCTACATCCTCCTACATCTTCTACTCTCCCTCTCCTCGCTCCTCCTCTCCTTCTCTCCTTCCTTCCTTCCTTCCTTCCTTCCTTCCTTCCTTCCTTCCTTCCTTCCTTCCTTCCTTCCTGCTCCTCTTTCTCTCCTTACTCCTTCCACCTTAGCTCCTCCCAACTTGTGGGAAAAATATCCTGCTACAGGTTAAAATACTTTTTTAGGTAAGGATGGGAAGATTCCCTTTGCAATGTTGATGGTTATAAGAGAAGTAGAAAACATTAGCCATTTCTGTTGCAAACTACCAAATGGTAGTGCAAAGATTTCATTAAGTTAATACCTGAATTTTAACTGAAAAATTGCTTAATGAAAAATTATTGCTATTTTAATGAGCATATGGCTACCACTTTAAAATATTTCATCTGTGTATTTCACTATGTATATGGGTCTGTGCATCTTTGCATGCTTGGGTGTATGTGTGTGGGGGTGCAAAGGCAATGAAAAGTCACAAAATCATCCTCTGGGAAAATATATCAAGTAGAGAACTTAGTTTACACGTGTATTTTAGCAAGCCGATTGCACCATAGATTGTCTTCTGGTAAATTACAGACCTCTTTGGCTAAGACTTGCAGGTCAGCTAAGCTGATCCTTGGTGGGAAACCATATGTTTTGTCAGGAACAAAAATAGCTCTGAGAATCTTCTATGAACTGATTCTATTCACCTCTTTGTGTCTCATAGAAACTAACATACTTTGGTTTCACACCATTCCCTAATTCTCATGAGTTAAGATGCCTCTGCCTGCTTCTCTTGAGATTATAAATGCAGTCTATAAATATGTACAACTGTCTACTGCAATTGGCTTCTGAGGAGCAGGACACTGCATGGCTTGCTTTGCACTGTCACGGAGCCCCTTTTGGTTTAGTATCACCACCTTTGTTGCCTGAGAAAAAATACTGCAATGCCTGTTTCCTCTGACTTCTCTGGCTATGTGAGTGATGAACTGTCTGTATTAAAAAGAGCCTTGTTGCATTTTCTTGGCTGAATTCATCAGACCTTGGCTTTGGCCTTGTTTGTTACTGTGTGCTTGACAGGGATATATTTAGAAGCATGTTTGTAGCATTCCCCCTTTTGGCTGTTCCTTTCCAATTACAAACACCTGAAAACCACAAGTAGGGTTTTTTCCTTACCATTTGATGTGTATTATATTGAGTTTCTGTGAAGATAATTAGCCTGGTTTTTAGATCCCTGCATTGTGGCAGAAATGGAGCTCACTAGTGCTGTTTAAACCCATATCAACAATATTACCTTAAATCAATCTTCAGAAGGATTCTTCCCTATCAACTATGAATCTTTATCATCAGAAATCTAAACCTTAACTGTCTCCCTCTTTTATATTACATAATCTCAGTATTCCTCCCAGTAGATATGAGAAATATAAGGTTTTTTAGTCAAGGGAGAACAATAAAGAAGATAAACATAATGAACATATCCAAAAACCATCTATCTGTTGTTCCCTATATCCTTGTGTATAATTGGACCTAGTCTGAAATCTAAGACTTCCTAAGACATGGACATAGGTCACTCCTACTCATCTCTTCATTATAAATATGAATAGCCTCTATTTGTTTTATAGTGATAGACTTAATTTCTTTTTTAATTAATTTATTGATTATTCATTTTACCCCCTCATTCCTAAGAATTTTAAGACTGGTTGTTACATGCAAAAGTGGTGCAATATCACCAAGAGAAAGTCCCAGAAAAAAATGCATTTCCAAGAAATGCAGTTAGCTTACAGAGTCCCCAGTAATTCTTAGTATCACCATAATTGATCAGAATACAAATCAAAGACAGGTACATACTCTAAATGGCTATCTATAGCTCCTAAAGCACATCTATTACATAGAAACTTTTGCATTTGGTCATAATTTAGCATTTTGGTATGTAAAATTTGTATAACTTTTTTTTATTGGATGTTTTACTTACATTTCATATGTTGTCCCCTTACCCCATACCCCATCCACCCAGGAACCCCTATCCCCTCACCCATCCTCCTTCTTCTCTGCAGATGTAACCCCTACCTACCCCCAACTCCCACCACACCACCCTCAAATTCCCACCCCCTGGGGCATCCAGCCTTCATGAGGTCAAGGGTCTCTTCTTCCACTTATGCCTAGCAGGGCCCTCCACTCTTACGTATATGGCTGAAGCCATGGATCCCTCCCTAAGTGCTCCCAGGCTGGTGGTTTAGACCCTGGGAGCTGTGGTTGGTTGATATTGCTCTCCTCATGGGGCCACAAACCCTTTCAGCTCCAATGGTCTTCACTCTAACTCATCCATTGGGAACCCTATGATAAGTTCAATGGCTAGTTGTGAGCATCTGCCTCTGAATATGTCAGACTCTTGCAGACCTCTGAGGAGACATCTATATCAGGCTCTTATTAGCATGCACTTCCTGACTTCCACATCAGCGTCTACCTTTGGTGACTGCACATGGGTTGGCTACTCAGGTGGAATGGTCTTCAGACGGCCCTTCCTTCAGTTTCTGTCCCTC
>NW_021604565.1:21979708-21994703 GCF_004785775.1 Grammomys surdaster | reverse complement strand
GTTTGGGTATGAGTATAATTGTAGCTTCATAGAACGAACTGGGTAGTGTTCCTTCTGTTTCTATTTTGTGGAATTGTGTGAAGAGAATTGGTATTAGGTCTTCCTTGAAGGACTGATAGAATTCAGCACTAAAACCATCGGTCATGGGCTTTTTTTAGTGGGGAGACTTTTAATGACTGCTGCTATTTCCTTAGGGGTTATGGGACTGTTTAGATGGTTTATCTGTACCTGATGTAACTTTGGTACCTGGTATCTGTCTAGGAAGTTGTCCATTTCATCCTGGTTTTCCAGTTTTATTGAGTACCTTTGTAGTAGGATCTGATGACTTTTTGAATTTCTTCAGTTTCTGTTGTTATGTCTCCCTTTTCAGTTCTGATTTTATTAATTTGGATACTGTCTCTATGCCCTCTGGTTAATCTGGCTAATCTGGTTAATCTGGTTATCTATCTTGTTGATTTTCTCAAAGAACCAGCTCCTGGTTTTGTTGATATTTTTTATTGTTCTTTCTGTTTCTATTTGGTTGATTTCAGCCCTGAGTATGATTATTTCCTACCTTCTACTCTTCCTGGGTGTATTTGCTTCTTTTTGTTCTAGAGGTTTTGGTTGTGCAGTCAAGTTGTTAGTGTGTGCTCTCTCCAGTTTCTTTTTGTAGGCACTCAGAGCTATGAGTTTTGCTCTTAGCACTGCCTTCATGGAGCCCCACAAGTTTTGGTATCATGTGTCCTCATTTTCATTGAATTCTAAAAAGTCTTTAATTTCTTTCTTTATATATTCCTTGTCCAAGTCATCATTGAGTACAGAGTTTTTCAGTTTCCATGTGCATGTGGGTTTTCCATTGGTTTTGTCATTATTAAAGACCAGTCTTAGTCCGTGGTGATCTGATAAGATGCAAGGGATTATTTCAATCTTTTTGTATCTGTAGAGGCCTGTTTTGTGACCAATTATATGGTCTTTTTTGGAGAAGGTACCATGAGGTGCTGAGAAAAAGGTATATTCTTTTGTTTTAGGATGAAATGTTCTATAGATGTCTGTTAAGTCCATTTGGTTCATAACTTCTGTTAATGTCAAAGTGTCTTGGTTTAGTTTCTGTTTCTATGATCTGTCCATTGCTGAGAGTGGGGTGTTGAAATCCCCCACTATTATTGTGTGAGGTGTAATGTGTGTTTTGAGCTTTAGTAAAGTTTCTTTTATGTATGTAGGTGCCCTTGCATTTGGAGCATAGATGTTCAGTATTGAGAGTTCACCTTTTCCTTTGATGAGTATGAAGTAACCTTCCTTATCTTTTTTGATTAGTTTTGGATGAAAGTCGATTTTATTTGATATTAGAATGGCTACTCCAGCTTGTTTTTTGGGACCATTGGCTTGGAAAATTGTTTTCCACCCTTTTATTCTGAGGTAGTGTCTGTCTTTGTCACTGAGGTGCATTTTTTGTATGCAGCAAAATTCTGGGTCCTGTTTGTGTATCCATTCTGATAGTCTGAGTCTTTTTATTGGGGAATTGAGACCATTGATGTTAAGAGATATTAAGGAAAACTGTTTGTGGCTTCCTGTTGTTTTTGTTATGATAGATAGAATTATGTTTGTATAGTTATCTTCTTTTGGGGTTGTTGGAAGATTTCTTCCTTGCTTTTTCTAGGTTGTAGTTTCCCTCCTTGTGTTGGCATTTTCCATCAATTATCCTTTGAAGTGCTGGGTTTGTGGGAAGATATTGTGCAAATTTGGTTTTGTCATGGAATATCTTGGTTTCACCATCTATAGTGATTGAGAGTTTTGCTGGGTATAGTAATCTGGGCTGGCAATTTTGTTCTCTTAGCATCTGTATGATGTCAGTCCAGGCTCTTCTGGCTTTTATAGTCTCTGGTGAGAAGTCTGGTGTAATTCTTATAGGTCTGTCTTTATATGCTACTTGACCTTTTTCCCTTACTGCTTTTAGTATTTTTTCTTTGTTTTGTGCATCTGATGCTTTGATTATTATGTGATGGGAGGTATTTCTTTTCTGGTCTAGTCTATTTGGTGTTCTGTAGGTTTCTTGTATGTTTATGGGCATCTTGTTCTTTAGGTTAGGGAAGTTTTCCTCAATAATTTTTTTAATTTATTTATTTATTTATTTTTGAAAATAAAATGCTTTTTATAGCATGTTTTACAAGGGGAGGGGGTAAGAGGGGCCAGGTGGTGGAAAAGTACAAAATCTTCTTGGCCTGTGCCTTGAAACATGTCATGGTCTATACGGTACACTGCCTTGAATTATGATCTACCTGCTGTTATTCAGAAGATATGGTACACTGCTTGAGTTATGGTCTCCCTGCTATTCTTAAGATGATATGGTACACTGCTTTGAGTCTATCTGCAGTTGCTAAGCAGGATCTTACAGTTGTCAAGCTACAGAGGACATTGTGCAGGTAGGTAAGGTAGGGGGTGAGGGTAAGGGCGAGGGTCCTGGCTTCTGGCATCTCCCCCTTCTCTGTTTAGTTAGAGAAGGCATCTTATGATCAATCCCAACTATGTGAATTTTGAATTTGGATGTGTAATTATGGGGGGTCTTAGACAAGTTCACAACCCCAAAACACTGATGTGAGACGAGTCACATCGATGGTCGAAGGTTTTAGGCTGTCGACGATGGGCAACGTCAAGGGACTCCGATGTGGGTGAAAGGAGGGTGAGAGCCCTGTCTTAGGCCATGCAGGCTGCACCCACTCCGAGCACCACGCACTCCTTTTCGGCTGCATTGGGTGGGCCCCTGGGAAGTGGACCTACAATAATCCCGTCATTGGGCTAACTCACAACCATCCTAGTCCCTTGTAAATGTTCAATTTACCAACCATTTGTCAGTTTGGGGTGTAATATTGTCATAAAGGAAGGCTCCCCAATGTTAGCGGCCATATCAAGGGTGGCCTTGGTTTAGGAAAAAGCCAATTTTTGCTGTGGTGATCAAGAGGCCAAGCTCTCTAGCGAGAGAAACGGGGGCAAAGCCAGGCATACCAGGAACCCTTCTGGAGGGCGTGGAAGTCTAGCGGTCGACCGTAGGGGGAGGCAGGGGAGCTGGCAGCTGTGTCAGTCTCCTGCGGAGTCACTTCTGGATCCTCTTCAATTTTCGGCTGATGGTAATGAACTTCATACTCTCACAAAGCCAGGCCCAACCATAAATATGATGAATAACAATTTACATCCAGGGAAGAGAAATCTCCCTGAGAATCCCCTTCATTTTTCTTTCCAGGTAAAAATGAATCACCCGTGATGCCTGCTATTAGAAGTTCTAATCCAGATGGGCCAGAAGCCAGGATCCTCGCCCTTAACCTCACCCCCTACCTTTTCCCACCTGCACAAGGTTCCCTGAAGCTTGGCAACTGCAAGATCCTGCTTGGCAACTGCAGATAGACTCAAAGCAGTGTACCATATCATCTGAAGAATAGCAAGGAGACCATAACTCAAGCAGTGTACCATGTCTTCTGAAGAATAGCAGGTTGCAGTCCTCCTCGCCCCCACGAATAACTAGGGCCTGCCGGTCGGGTCAAGTGGCACCCAGACGTGGGGCTCGAGGCATGGACCCCTCTGGACGGACCCTCATTGAGAGGATGTGCGCAGGACATCAAGATTGAGTGAGACAGAGATCGTCGCCCGTGACCTGTCATCCACGGAACCAGGTTGATGCTGCCTTCAAGAAGACGGTTGAAGTTCATTACCATCAGCCGAAAATAATTTTGTTGAAGATATTTACTGGCCCTTTAAGTTGGGAATCTTCATTCTCATCTATACCTATTATCCTTAGGTTTGGTCTTCTCATTGTGTCCTGGATTTCCTGGATGTTTTGAGTTAGGAGTTTTTTGCATTTCACATTTTCTTTGACAACTGTGCCAATATTTTCCATAGTATCTTCTGCATTTGAGATTCTCTCTTCTAGCTCTTGTATTCAGTTGGTGATGCATGTGTCTATGACTCCTGATCTCTTTCTTAGGTTTTCTATCTCCATGTTTGTCTCCCTTTGAGCTTTCTTAATTGTTTCTATTTCCATTTTCAGATCATGAATGTTTTTGTTTAATTCCTTCTTTGTGTTTTCTTGCATTTCTTTAAGGGATTTCTGTGATTCCTCTTTAAGGGCTTCTACATGTTTACTTGTACTCTCCTGTATTTCTTTATGTCCTTCTTATAATCCTCTATCATCATCATGAGAAGTGATTTTAATTCTGATTCCTATTTTTCCGGTGTGATGGGGTTTCCAGGGCTTGCTCTATTGGGAGAACTGGGTACTGATGATGCCAAGAAACTTTGGTTTCGGTTACTTATGTTCTTGTGCTTGCCTTTCGCCATCTGGTTAACTGTGGCAGAGCTCCTCAGAGTCCAGATGTCTCTGTGGTCTCATGATCCTAATCTCCTGGGTGGAAGAACTCCTGGGACTCAGGCCATCTCTTGGATCTGGAAATCCTTCTGCTCTGGATGCAGTGGTTCCTCTAGGATGGCTCAGGATTTGATGTCTCCCAAGTGCAAACCAGCTTGGTCTCTGAGTGTAGTGGCTCCTCAAGGATGGCTCAGGATTCAGTATCTCCACAGGAGCAGACCCACTCTTTGTCTTCCACAGCCCAAAGGACCAGGCAGGGGCAGAAGGGAAGTGGAATTCTGGAGGGGTGGGGTTTGGGTAGCTGGTGGGTCCTGAATGTCCCTGGCTCCCAAATGTAACTCTGGGGCTTAGGGAGTGAGATGGAGTTCTTACTGGCTGCTCTGAGTGTGGTGGCTCCACTAGGATGGCTCAGGATTCAGTATCTCCACAGGAGCAGACCAACTCTGTGCCCCTGCCCAAAGGACCAGGTAGGGGTGGAAGGGTTGTATAACTTTTAAATGTTAATAGTTTTGCAATGTATTCTAAATGAAATTATAATATACCAGAAACTTTGTTTTATTGCACATTTTCAGATATTGTTCCTTTTGAAAATTAGTTTATTTATTTATTTACATCTCAAATGCTGCCCTTCTCCATGTCTGCCTTCACAGATTTCTTCCCTTCAAACATACTCCCCTCACCTCTGAGAGGGCAGCATTCCCATATTTCCCCACCATGGTGCATGAAGTCTCTGCCTGATTAGGTGCATCCTTTCACACTAAGGCCAGATGTCGAAGCCCTCTGCTATATATGTATATGAGGGGCCTGGGGTGGTTAGAGCAGCCCAAGTATGCTCTTTGGTTGGTAGTTCAGTCTTGGGGATCTCCCAAGATTCTAGGCTATTTGACACTGTTGGTCTTCCTGTGGTGTTACAATCACCTTAAGGGCCTTCAATCCTTCCCCTAATTCTTTCACATATATCCCTACCTTAATCCAATATTTGTCTGTGGGTGTCTTCATCTGTCTCACTCAGCTGCTGTGTAGAGCCTCTTAGAAGGCTGCTAAGCTAGGCTCCTATTTGCAGGCACAACCTAGCATCATTACTAGTGTGAAGGATTGGGAGACAGATGAAAATATGGGCCTGTGTGGGTGAGGGCAGGGCAAGCAGAAAAGGAGGGCAGGATCAGGCATGGGGAGAGGCAGGAGAGAATATCCAAGAGGGCCAGGAGAATAAGTGGAAATAAGTAGCCTTCAGTGGTTAATGATGGTAGGATTCTGTAGGAAGTCCCAGAGACCCAAGATGAAGAAGTCTCCCAGGAGTCAGTGAAGGTTATCTGAACAGAAATATCCAACAGTTGAGATATGGAACCTGAAGAGAACATCTCCATTAACAAGAAGGACAGGATCCCCCTGTGGAGGATGGGAACACACCAACCCACTCAAAAAACATTTGACCCAAATTGATCCTGTCTAAAAGAAATGCAGATGGAGCAGAGACTGAAGGAATGGGCCACCAGTGACTGGCCTATTTTGAGACCCATCCCATGGGCAGGCACTTCAGTTATTGTTCTTAACAAGAATTTTTTAAAAAATAAGTAAAGTTCCCATACTAACAAAGCTCTTCAAATTTGTGACACAATGATAGTAGTGATTGTAATTAACATATGAACTGAGTACAGGTCAGGGGACATTGTTCAGTTAGAAAGGACTTACCACATGAAATTTGTGTTCAATTTTTATAACACCAGTAAATAAAAAAAACAGGGTATGATTGCACACGCAGAATTAGCCCCAGAGCAGGGGAAGTGGAGAAAGGAGAATTTCTGGGAATGTCAACCACTTTACCCTACTTGGCAGTTCCAGACTAGTGAAAGATAAGTGGAGTGCATGTGGGGAGAAATATGTGAACTTGTCCACTCTCTTCCATTTTTACCCACTGCACACTCCTGCACACCTTCATATACATTCAGGAAAACAACCTACACAATATGATACCTTGCTCTATTCTTTGTACAGTTTTAAAGAAAAGAATATGTGTATGTACTAAGAATTTGAAAATCAAGGGTGCTTTGTATGTTAATATTTATAAACTATGGCTAGGTATCATCAGCTTATTATAGTTTAGATGACAGTTCTCGATAAGATTAGCCACAGGGAGCAGCAGAACACAATTAAGTACTTGTATATTTAGATTGTGTTCATGTCTGTCAATTTTTTTTCTTCCAGAAGAACTAGCAATTTTTGACAGGTATGCATTACAGCAATGATACACTTTCATAAATTACAGAACTTCTTTAACTTTAAACTTAGACATGCCTGTGTTCTAGGACAACACTGAAATTTTCACCCAGGAAAATGACTCTGAGAAGAGAAAATAAACCATTTTCTTTAGAAATTCTGACTGAAAATGTCATCCTACTATAGAAAAATGGGGAGAATATACTAACAACAATTTTATTTTCATCTAAAAGAGTGATCAAAAAAAATGAAAGTTAAATTTGAAAGTATTTATTATAGAGTAATTCAAGCAAAACAATGGCAATTATAATGGTTAATTTAAGGCATATATGTTTCTTATGGACCATAGTCTCAAGCATCATAATGAATGAGTCAGAGTATGTACCACAAAGAATAGGAGGAGAGGGATCAAAGGGGAGAAGGAGCAGAGAATCAACTCATCAAGAGGTCTACAGGATCCCTGTAATCAGTGAAGTCTATAATAAGATAATGAAAAATCATGAATGAAGTAATATCAGTTAAGCTATTGGTGGCAAAAGGATCTTACCAAAATATCTTTGGAAATAGAGCTTACAGGAATAAAGATGTGTTTTTAATTGCTATGCGTAGTAAATTTTTTTTATTTTCTGTGCATAGGGATAGACAATATTGAAAGTACCTTATACTATATATTTAAATAAAAGAATTGTGTAGACATATGGAAGCTTTGTTGTCTTAGAAAGTTTATCTGTTACTACCATGTCACATATATATACATGATTGTTACAGGATATTTGATCACATTGTGAACCCCAAGATTGTATACTCGAAATACTGGTCTCTAATTATTATATGACTCAGCTCTAGTACGCATCTTTAATCCAAGAGATATTTTGTCACATAGTGAGATTGTGTTCTGGAAATACCTGTATCTAGTTGTGGTGTAGCTTAGCCCTAGCACATGTCTTTACTAAAAGCTTTCTATTTATTGTAAACAAAGTCAACCATATGTCAAGAGGTGGAAAAAGCAACCAGTTGGCAGGGAGTCAACATAGGAAAAAAGTAGAGTAAGAGGAAGTCAGGAAGGTGGGTAGAGAGACAATCAGGAAGTAAAAAGGAGGGACATTCAATTTGAAAGGTTTTATAAGACAGTATAGAGAGCAGGCTTTTTCCTTCTTGTACATTGGTTGAGAAGGAAGGTCAGCTGGGTGTCTTCTCTGACAATCTGAACTAGTAGGCTTTCACTTCTACAATTGGCTCCTGAGACTTCATTGGATAGAATCGAATGATTGATATTGTGTTTTAAAAAACAACACATGATTTTACCTATTTAGTTACATACATAATTATTTACATACATATTTATTTACAATTTTTTGGCTAGTATGATTGTAAACACGTGTCCTTGTTATGCAGGTGCCCCTTGAAAATGCAAGAGTACTGTAACTGGTTCACATGGTAGACCTAATTTTAGTTATTTGAGCAACCTTCATACTTACTTTTGTAACTGGACTAGTTTAAATTCCCACCAACAACACATACAGCCTCTCTTTTGTCTACCTCCTTAGTAACACATTTTTTTAAGGGCTGTCACCTGACTAGAGTGAGGCAAAATTACGATGTAGTTTGATTTGTATTTCTCAAATGACTAGTGAAGTTGAGCATTTTTTTTCCGTATGTTTACTTGTCATTTGTACTTCACTCTTTGAAATGTGTCTGTTTATTTTAGTAGGTCACTTGTTGAGCTAATTGATTTCTGTGGACCTAAGTTTTCTGAGATCTTCATATACTCTATATGTTAATCGTCTGTCAGATGTATCATTAACACAGGCTTTCCTACATCCTACAGGTTGTCTCTTCACTCTGATAACCATTCATTTTGCTGAGTAAAAGTTTTTTAATTTTGTAATGTTCCATATATCAATATTGTCATTATTCCCAATTCATAGATTCTTATTATAAAGTGTCTATTTTTCGTTATTTCCCAACATTTAAATTTTTCAGAAAGTTTAGAAATTCATAAATCAACATTTATCACAATCATTTAAATAAGTTGAACAGATCATGTCAATTTTTCATGGTGAAACTGTACTTTACTTAAAATTAGAGCAAGTTTTTCATATATGTTTAATAGGAGATTTTCATCATTAGCATCAATTACTCTAAACACAGAGTTACTTGTTATTTTTCACCCAATTTATGTCGTGTGTGTGTGTGTGTGTGTGTGTGTGTGTGTGTGAAAGAGAGAGAGAGAGAGAGAGAGAGAGAGAGAGAGAGAGAGAGGAGAGATATATACACATATATACTGAAATTATGTATAACTCTTATTTGACATCATTATTATTATTCGTTCTTTTTTTAAAGAAATTATATTTTTTTCTTAGTGGTATAGTCACATTTCTTCTGATAAATACACTGGAAGGGTTGATGAACACAGATATAATATATATGCAATTATTCTATAAATATTGACACTTTATTTTGAAACCTGAATTATAGTTTATAAATGTCTCAGTTTTCAGAGTAATATAATGCCCCTGGCTATTACAATGTATACAAAACTCCTCAAAAATGTCTTCAAGATCTCAATGTGATTTTCTTTTTGCTTGGTCATAAATATTTCATCATACCAGAGCATTGTCCAGTTTCTAGTAAACAGTGATCTGGGTGCACACTCTTATCTTTTTTTTTCACTCTTATCTTTTATACTATTTGGTCTGCCTGGGAAAAAAAAGTCATCTGAACATCATAGGGTCAGCAGCTCTTCATCCATCGGAGTATAATTTCTAAGTGTGGTTTATTGTGATAGGGTTGTCTATCACAATAATAATAAAAATAATGACTCCCTAGTTCATAGTAAGACACACTCTATGCATTATATTTCATGTCCTATAATAGTCTAAATTCATAAAAGAAACATCTTAGAAACTATAGCTGTCTATCTGTCAAGAATAGTTTATGTACAAAAGGATTATGATTAAAACAATCAAATTTTGTGTTATAAATATGTTATCAATAAATTTAAACAAAAGAGGACATAACTAAGATATTTAACAATAAATTTTTCAAATACACAGTGTAGCTATTCGTCTAAATAACAACATAGAGTATATAAATTTATTTGGAATTGTCTAAAACTTTTGAAACATTGTTCTGACTTTTTAGACACTTTTAATTGTCCAAAGTCTCAGCTAATTAGAGTATGGGTTAGTACTATTTTCTCACTTGATTTAGCTAAATAATTATCTTAATTTTCTGCTTCATTATCTGTATGCCAATACATGCTTGAACTATTTCTTTAAGAAATTATTTGACATAGTGTGACTTTCTTTTCCTTTTAAAATAGAATGTTCCACATTTGGGTTTTCTCTGTAAGTGAAGTGAAGCATTAAGGATTAGGCAGTTTAATGTAAGTTTCATAAGTGTAATTAGTCAAGCTGGGTAATTGACGAATTTCCATTTATTCATATTATTACAATTCAGTAGTGCTGGCTTTAGCAATTTGAGCATTAAGCATTAGGTGTTCCTGTGAATATTTTTTTCTTTCTTGATAATAGCTAGTTCCTTCAATATAAGTTAAAAGATGTTAAATGTAATACTAAATACTTTTATATATCAATTTACTTTTTTTTCTTTTAAACTTAAGATCCATATGAACTAACATATGAATAGTACTTTCATGTTTCTAAGCAGCTTCATGCTTAACAATTTAAAATTATACTTTGTCCTTCTGTTTTAGGTGAATAAATACAACTGAAGGTTTTTAAATTTGGAACTTCTTCCTCACTTCTAGCCATAATGCTAAATATAAAGCAAGTGCTCCTTTTCCCTAAATTTGAGTCTTTCTATGCCTTTGAAGCCATTCATTTAGATCTTTGCTATGTAATATAGTAGTGTTCCTGTTTATAGTACATACACAATGCTTACTGATTTCATAATGCAGTTGATCATGTGGCTGATTTTTCCTGGATAGTGTCAAACACCAAGCTGCAAATAAAAACGTTAGATATTCTTTGACTATTTATTTTAGTCTGACTTCCTACCTGTACCATTCTACACACAAAAAAGTACCATGTGCACCAATATCAAAATTAGATACATGGAACAGAATCATACCACATTCATTGTCTACAGTCAATTTTAACCTGTCTTCTTAAACATTAAAGAAGTGAAGATATGTTGTCTTATTTTCATTTGTTAATGTTGTTACTAATATACACTGATAATTAAACTTCAGTCAGAAAGAGTTCATTTGGTTCACAATTCCAGGTTGCACTCTGTCATTATAGGGGAGGCAAGATGTCAGAACCTTGAACAAATAATCCTATTAGATCCACAGTTGAGAGCAGAGAGCAATTAATTAATGCAGGTATACTTACTCTTTCTACTCAAATGCAATGGAGAATACCTGTCCAGGGACTGACCTAAAATGGATTAGCTTCTTCACTCAATTAAAAGAATCAAGATATTCTGTCATTGATGTTTTAAGAGACCAACTGTGATGGTTTGTATATGCTTGGCCCAGGGAATGGCACTATTAGGAGGTGAGGTCTTGTTGGAGTAGGTATGGCCTTGTTGGAGTAGTTATGTCACTGTGGGTGTGGGTTTTAAGACACTCATTCTAGCTGCTTTGGAATCAGTCTTCTCCAAGCAGCCATCAAATGAAGATGTTGAACTCTCAGCTTTGTATACAGCATTCCTGTCTGGACTCTGCCATGGTCTCACCTTTATGATAATAGACTGAACCTCTTAACTCATAAGCCAGCTGTTATCATAAGAGTGGCTATGGTGTCTATTCATAGCAGTAAAAGTGTAAATACGACAGAAGTTGATACCAGGTAATAGGGTACTGCTCTGATAGGGCCCACCATGCATTTGTTTGGAAGAAGGTGGATTTGGGGACTTTGGATTTAGAAAGCAATGGGATGCTTTAAATGGAGCTTAATGGACTATCCTAGTAGGAATATGGAAGACTTTGTTTCTGATCATGATATGAACTACAGAAGACTGACTGTAGATGTTTCAGAGGAGAATAATTTTAATATGTGGTGAAAGACTGTTCTAATGATATTTTGATGAAGAATGAAGAATGTGGCAGCTTCTTGCCCTTGTCTGAAGAGTCTACACAAACCTAAGGTAAAAAGATTTGTATTGCCCTTCCGCCCCTGCCTGGTCCTTTGGGCTGGAGCAGACACAGAGTCGGTCTGCTCCTGTCCTGTGGAGAAACTGAATCCTGAGTCGTCGAGGAGCCACTGCACTCAGAGCAGCTGACACAGAGTCGGTCTGCTCCTGTACTGCGGAGAAAATGAATCCTGAGTCATCGAGGAGCCACTGCACTCAGAGCAGCTGAAACTGAATCCTGAGTCATCTAGGACCCACTGCACTCAGAGCAGCCGAGGAGCCAGTGCACTCAGAGCAGAAGGATTTCCAGATCCAAGAAGTGGCCTGAGTCCCAGGAGTTCTTCCACCCAGGAGATTAGGAGCATAAGACCACAGAGACATCTGGACTCCAAGGAGCTCTACAATAACCAAGATAACTGGAAATACAGACTTCAGTCTTACACAGTGAGGGCAGGTACCACTAGAGTTAACCAGATGGCGAAAGGCAAGCACAAGAACATAAGCAGCAGAAACCAAAGTTTCTTGGCATCATCAGTGCCCAGTTCTCCCAATATAGCAAGCCCTGAACACACCATCACACCTGAAAAGCAGGACTCAGAATTAAAATCACTTCCCATGATTATGATAGAGGATTATAAGAAGGAATTAAGTAACTCCCTTAAAGAAATACAGGAGAGTACAAGTAAACAGATAGAAGCCCTTAAAGAGGAATCACAGAAATCACTTAAAGAAATGCAAGAAAACACAAATAAGGAATTAGACAAAAACATTCAGGATCTGAAAATGGAAATAGAAACAATAAAGAAAGCTCAAAGGGAGACAATCATGGAGATACAAAACCTAAGAAAGAGATCAGGAGTCATAGACACATGCATCACCAACCGAACACAAGAGATAGAAGAGAGAATCTCAAATGCAGAAGATACTGTGGAAAATATTGACACAGTTGTCAAAGAAAATGCAAAATGCAAAAAACTCCTAACTCAAAACATCCAGGAAATCCAGGACACAATGAGAAGACCAAACCTAAGGATAATAGGTATAGCTGAGAATGAAGAATCCCAACTTAAAGGGCCAGTAAATATCTTCAACAAAATTATTGAGGAAAACTTCCCTAACCTAAAGAACAAGATGCCCATAAACATAGAAGAAGCCTACAGAACACCAAATAGACTAGACCAGAAATGAAATACCTCCCATCACATAATAATCAAAACATCAGATGCACAAAACAAAGAAAAAAAATACTAAAAGCAGTAAGGGAAAAAGGTCAAGTAACATATAAAGGCAGACCTATAAGAATTACACTAGACTTCTCACCAGAGACTATAAAAGCCAGAAGAGCCTGGACTGACATCATACAGATGCTAAGAAAACAAAATTGCCAGCCCAGATTACTATACCCAGCAAAACTCTCAATCAATATAGATGGTGAAACCAAGATATTACATGACAAAACCAAATTTGCACAGTATCTTCTAACAAACCCAGCACTTCAAAGGATAATTGATGGAAAATGCCAACACAAGGAGGGAAACTACAACCTAGAAAAAGCAAGGAAGTAATCTTCCAACAACCCCAAAAGAAGATAACTATACAAACATAACTTTACCTCTAATAACAAAAATAACAGGAAGCCACAATCATGTTTCCGTAATATATCTTAACATCAATGGTCTCAATTCCCCAATAAAAAGACGCAGACTATCAGACTGGATACACAAACAAGACCCAGAATTTTGCTGCATACAAGAAATGCACCTCAGTGACAAAGACAGACACTACCTCAGAATAAAAGGGTGGAAAACAATTCTCCAAGCCAATGGTACAAAGAAACAAGCTGGAGTAGCCATTCTAAAATCAAATAAAATCGACTTTCATCCAAAATTAATCAAAAAAGATAAGGAAGGACACTTCATACTCATCAAAGGAAAAATCTACCAAGGTGAACTCTCAATTCTGAACATCTATGCTCCAAATGCAAGGGCACCTACATACATAAAAGAAACTTTACTAAAGCTCAAAACACAAATTACACCTCACACAATAATAGTGGGGGATTTCAACACCCCACTGTCAGCAATGGACAGATCATGGAAACAGAAACTAAACCGAGACACTTTGACATTAACAGATGTTATGAACCAAATGGACTTAACAGACATCTATAGAACATTTCATCCTAAAACAAACGAATATACCTTTTTCTAAGAACCTCATGGAACCTTCTCCAAAATAGACCATATAATTGGTCACAAAACAGGCCTCTACAGATACAAAAAGATTGAAATAATCCCTTGCATCTTATCAGATCACCACGGACTAAGACTGGTCTTTAATAATGACAAAACCAATGGAAAACCCACATGCACATTGAAACTGAACAACTCTCTACTCAATGATGACTTGGTCAAGGAAGAAATAAAGAAAGAAATAAAAGACTTTTTAGAATTCAATGAAAATGAGAACACATCATACCAAAACTTGCGGGACTCCATGAAGGCAGTGACACGAGGAAAACTCATAGCTCTAAGTGCCTACAAAAAGAAACTGGAAAGAGCACACACTAACAACTTGACTGCACAACTAAAAGCTCTAGAACAAAAAGAAGCAAATACACCAAGGAGGAGTAGAAGGCAGGAAATAATCAAACTCAGGGCTGAAATCAACCAAATAGAAACAGAAAGAACAATACAAAATATCAATAAAACCAGGAGCTGGTTCTTTGAGTAAATCAACAAGATAGATAAACCGTTAGCCGGATTAACCAGAGGGCACAGAGACAGTATCCAAATTAATAAAATCAGAACTGAAAAGGGAGACATAACAACAGAAACTGAAGAAATTAAAAAAGTCATCAGATCCTACTACAAAGGCCTATACTCAACAAAACTGGAAAACCTGGATGAAACGGACAATTTCCTAGACAGATACCAGGTACCAAAGTTAAACCCGGAGCAGATAAACCATCGAAATAGTCCCATAACCCCTCAGGAAATAGCAGCAGTCATTAAAAGACTCCCCACTAAAAAAAGCACAGGACCAGATGGTTTTAGTGCTGAATTCTATCAGACCTTCAAGGAAGACCTAATACCAATTCTCTTCAAACTATTCCACAAAATAGAGACAGAAGGAACACTACCCAATTCGTTCTATGAAGCTACAATTACACTCATACCCAAACCCCACAAGGACCAGACAAAGAAAGAGAACTTCAGACCAATCTCCCTTATGAACATCAATGCAAAAATACTCAATAAAATTCTAGCAAACCAAATCCAAGAACACATCAGAACAATCATCCATCATGATCAAATAGGTTTTATCCCAGGAATGCAGGGATGG
>NW_021604565.1:21937554-21974708 GCF_004785775.1 Grammomys surdaster | reverse complement strand
TGTAAGGCAAAGGACACTGTCAATAGGACAAAACGACAACCAACAAATTGGGAAAAGATCTTTACCAATCCTTCATCTGATAGAGGGCTAATAACAAATATATACAAAGAACTCAAGAAATTAGACTCCAGACAACCAAATTACCCTATTAAAAAATGGGGTATAGAGCTTAACAAAGAATTTTCAACGGAAGAAACTCGAATGGCCGAGAAGCACCTAAAGAAATGTTCAGCATCCTTAGTAGTCAGGGATATGCAAATCAAAACAACTCTGAGATTCCATCTCACACCAGTCAGAATGACTAAGATTAAAAACTCAGGTGATAGTAGATGCTGGCAAGGGTGTGGAGAAACAGGAACACTCCTCCATTGTTGGTGGGACTGCAAGATGGTGCAACCACTTTGGAAATCAGTCTGGCGGTTCCTCAGAAAATTGGACATAGCATTACCTGAGGATCCAGCTATACCACTCCTAGGCATATACCCAGAAGATGCTCGAACATATAACAAGGACATATGCTCAACTATGTTCATAGCAGCCTTGTTTATAATAGCCAGGAGCTGGAAAGAACCCAGATGTCCTTCAACTGAGGAATGAATTCAAAAAATGTGGTATATTTACACAATGGAGTATTACTCAGCTATTAAAAACAATGAATTCAAGAGGTTCCTAGGTAAATGGATGGAATTAGAAATTACCATCCTGAGTGAGGTAAGCCAATCATAAAAGAACACACATGGTATTCACTCACTGATTATTGGATATTAGCCCAGAACCTTGAAATGCCCAAGATGCAACTCACAGTCCACATGAAGCCCATAAAGAAGGAAGACCAAGTGGGGGTGATTCGGTCCTTCTTAGAAGGAGCAACAAATTACTCAAGGGAGCAAATATGGAGACAAAGTGAGGGACAGAAACTGAAGGAGGGGCCGTTTCAAGACCACTCCACCTGAGTATCTATCCCATGTGCAATCACCAAAGGTAGAGGCTGATGTGGGAGTCAGGAAGTGCATGCTGATAAGAGCCTGATATGGATATCTCCTCAGAGGTCTTCAAGAGTCTGACATACTCAGAGGCAGATGCTCACAACTAGCCATTGAACTGATAATGTGGTTCTCAATAGAGGAGTTAGAGTGAAGACTGAAGGAGAGCTGAAAGGATTTGTGGCACCATGAGGAGAGCAACAATACCAACCAACCACAGATTCCAGGGTCTAAACCACCAGCCTGGGAACACTTAGGGAGGGATCCAGCGCTTCTTTTGAATATGTAAGAGTGGAGGGCTCTGCTGGGCATAGGTGGAAGAAGAGAATCTGGAAGGCATGAAGGCTGGATGCCCCAGGGGGTGGGAATTTTGAGGGTTGTGAGGTGGGAGTGGGGTGGTAGATAGAGGTTACATCCACAGAGAAGAAGGAGGAGGGGTGAGGGGATTGGTGGTTCCTGGGTGGGTGGGGGATGGGGTATGGGGACAACATTGGAAATGTAAATAAAATATCCAATAAAAAAAAAATTCACTATGAAAAAAAATGGAAGATTTTCCTGCCCTGGAGGCATTGCAGATGTGACTGCTATGTCACATGTGTGTCAGTAGGTGGCAGAGAAGAGAGGAATTATGTCTATACATATGTCTTGACCTAGTTAACATTCACTGAAAACAGTGAGCCTGAGATGAACATCAGTCTAGTGCCCAGCACCACTGCTCAGGACCAGACATGCTCTGAGAACAGAGAGCAAGCTGGAGACTGGAAGAACTACTTGTGGAACTGTGGGCCTGGGCAACAGTAAGCTGGAGATAGATGACCTTTACATGGTGACACTCTGAGGTGAGGCTGTGATGACCACCAGACCAGTGCCATGAGTCCCAGACAAGGAGCTAATGTGAGATGACCACCAGTTAGGTACTGGGCAGGCTTGGAGGGGTGGGCCACACTGTGCCCAAGATGACCCCACAATACACGAGTGGGGCATACATCCAGAGACCACTCCTGAGGTGACTCCAGACTCTCAGAGACACCAGGCACCACTAAGAGGAGCAAGTAAGTGGTGAAGAATAGAAGAGAGAGAGAAACAGAAGGATGTGGGCACAATGAAGAGAGGCAGAACTGGAAACTCAAGGGTAGTGAGGAACAGCTGATGTGAGTAGCCTGTGATGTCATCTGGGAACATGGTGGTGTCCTGGGCTGTGATGCTACCTTGGTCCTGCAGCATCAGGGATCTGTTACCACCAAAAGCCAGGCAAATAACCCTGGTGTAGGCCACTGCCCAGGGATGTGCTGATGGCTGAGGACTGTGTAGAACTGGCCTGCTCTCGTCACCTGGGCAGCAAGGGAGAGCTGGCCCTGGGGGCATGAGAGCAGGAAAACTGCCCCTCCCCCTAGCCACCTGCAGTACTTGGGAGAGCAGAGCCTGCACATTCCAAGAGTTGTGAGTGAGCCAGTCCTGAGGATAGGAGCCTTGGATGCTGGCTCTACTCATCTCCCATATAGTGGTGTGGATGAGGGAGATATCCTCCCTTCTTCTCCTCCCTTATCACCTTTGGCAGCTGGCCCTGAGGTCATGAAAACAGAAGAGCTATCTATGCCCCTCATTTGCTACAGCACTCAGGAGAGCAGACCCTGTACCTTGCCTACATAGCATAGCAGAGCTGGTCCTGAACAAGGGGTTTTTGCAGGTAAGCCAGCTCCGAAGGTGTGAATGGTGGAGAAGCCCTGCTTCTTGTCTACTGGGCTGTGGTGTAGAAAGGGAAAGATGCCACCCTCCCCTCCCTGCCCCTATACCATCTATAGCATGTGGAAGAGTTGCCCACTGCCCTGGTCATGAGAGTGGAAGAATTGACCATGTCCCTCACTAACTGCAACACTTGGGAGAAGGGGCTCTGCAATTGTCTGGGCAGCAGGAGAGACCTAGCCCTGGTTGCAGGGGTTGCTGGTGAGCTGGCCCTGAGTGTGGGAAAGTGGGAGAGCTGGTAGTTTGACCAGCTTAGATACCTCTCAGGCCCAGATCCAGGGCTTTGAATTGGCCCAACCCAATATCTACCCCATTGATGAACTGCTGAAGTGCGTGAAAGGGCTGGTCCTATAGAAACAAAACATCAGGATCTCCATGACACAGGGAAACAACAGGGTATCCCAGAAGAATCCCAGTGATGTTCCAGTATTGGAACCTCAGAGTATCAGAAGCCAGGAGCCATTCCAATTCCAACCAGATCAACAAGCCAGTACAATTAATATCTGTAAGCAAAGAAGTATAAACAAAAGGGTCTATACTGTGGGACACCTTTGACACACTACAGCTTCCACAATATGTTTTCTTTGTTGGGGGGGTTGTTGTAAGGGTGGAGGGCACGTACAAGGGGAGAGGGAGATGAGTGGAATTGGGGTGCAGGATGTGAAATTCAAAAGAACCAATAAAAATTAAAAAAAAAGATTTGTATTAATTTGCATTCACAAGGGGAAAGCCCAGTAGCTAGTTTGTTCCCTAGTTAAGTCTCATGAAGAGCATTTTGAACAACCATAGAAAGATTAGATGGGAAAAAATAATCTAGTATTAAAGGGACAGTAGTAAGTAAAATGGAGCAGAATCTTGTGTTCAAGTATACTAAATTCAGTATAGGGTCTGGTGATTTGGGGGTAAGATACTACCCAGCTATGTTTAGATCCAGGCATGGTAGTGTAAGCCTTTAGTACCAAGAGGCAAAGGTAAACAGATCTCTGAGTTCAAGGCCAGCCTAGAACATGGCAGGTTCTAGGTAAATAAAAGCTTAAATCCAGGAGTGGTGATACACAGTTTTAGTACCAGCATTCAGGAACTAAACCCATGTAGGTCTCAAGAGTTCAAGGTCAAATTACAGCGCAAGGCCTAGGACAGCCAAGTTTAGGAAGTAAGTCAGTTAGAAAATGGGAAGTTGGTAATAGAATAGGAGAGGGGGAATGTCATGTTTCAACCCCAGCAACAGATTTCCCCAACTTCAGCCATGTAGCTCTGACTTTAGAGTCCAGAATAGAAGAAACTACTAGGACAATTGATATTGGTTAGTGGAAACTAAGAAATTAGCAGTGATTAAGAAGAGACTAGCAGGGCTGGGAGGTGGGAGTGGGTGAATGGGTGGAGGAGTACTCTCATAGAAGCAGGAAGAGGGGAGATAGGATATGGGATGTCCAGAGGGGAAACAGGAAAAGGAGATACCATTTAAAATGCAAATGAATAAAATATCCAATAAATAAAAAGAAAAGACCAGCATCATTGGGGTAAAATTTGGGAAGTGTTTTCTGAGAGTAAAAAGAAGCTCTATTCCAGAGATAACAAAGGTTGTACCTTGTGCTGCAGCTCTACTTTGTAGTGTCACTTACATAGTACTAGTTATGAAGGTTTTAAGGGTTCATGGAGAGCCGCTTGGCAGTCTCAGAGTCCATAGAAGGGATTGGTGAAGGTGCAACCTCAGTTGCATTTGATGGCCCTGGACTAAAAGGGTCATGCAAAGAAGTCGATGCGTGGTACCCTAAAGAGAGCCTGTGACAGACTATTGGTGAAGCCTCATTGTAGCAGAAGACACTAGTATATTAGAGATTCCAGTACCATGTAATGATCACTAAGACTAGCAGCAGCAATGGAGTGGAATCAACCAGAGCCTAGAGTGCTACAGAGAGCAGAGCTGGAGATGTGACCAAGACCTTTGGAAGAGCCCTGGAGATTATGTGTGAATCCCAGACATTGGAACAAGATCCTGTAACATTGAAATTGCCTTGGAAATCCCAAGATGTTCAAGATGCCAAAGCTGTGGGATATCTGCTGAGGAAATCTTCTAACAGAGAATGGAACAAGCTCAGAAGAAAGAAGTTTGTTGTACTCAACAAAGATGGAAAAAAAGAGTTGGTGTGTAGTAATGGGAGATGGGGAAATGGGGGGTGGCCGACCAGGATAGCAAGAAACTCCCAGGACTCAACAGGGATGACATTCACTGAAATACTTAACAAAGGGGAGAAAGAACCTGTAGAGACCATATTCAGAGGTTAGGCACTGTCCGCAGTTGAGGGATGGGGCCACCCACTCTTCTCAAAATTTTAACCCAGAATTGCTCCTATCTAAAGGAAATATGAGGATAAAGAGTGGAGCAGAGACTGAAGGAAAGACTATCCAGGGACTGTACCACCAGGGGAATCCATCTCATATGCAGCCACCAAACCCAGACACTATTGCTGATGCCAAGAAGTGCTTGCTGACAGGAGCTCAATATGGATATCTTCTGAGAGGCTCAACTAGAGCCCTACTGATACAGATGTGGATGCATAAAGCCAACCATCAGACTGTAGTAGAGGGACCCCAATGAAGGAGTTAGGGGAAGGACTGAAGGAGCTGAAATGCTTTCCAATCCCATAAGAAGAATAACAATATCAACCAACCAGATCCTCCAGAGCTCCCAGGGAATAAACCACCAACCAAAGAAGACATATGGAGGATCCATGGCTCCTGCTGCATATGTAGCAGAGGATGTCCTTGTCTGGCATCAAAGAGAGGGAAAGGTCTTGGTTCTGTGAAGGCTTGATGCCCCAGCATAAGAAAATGGTAAGGTGGTGGGGTCAGAGTGCACATGTGATTGAGGGAGCATCCTTGTGGAGGCAGTTGGGAGGGGGAATGGGATGGGGAATTCTCAGAGAGGAAAGAGGGTAGGGGGATAACATTTGAAATGTAAATAATAAAAAATAATCAATAATTTAAAAAGAAAAAGAGTTGGTGAGCTAAAGACCACATTTACATAGACATGGAGACGCAAAGTGTGGGCTTTGCTCAGCTGGTTTCCTGACTTGTTTTAGAGAGTACACTTAAGTGATTGGATGAATCACAGAAGAGACTTTGATCTTTGGGCTTTTAACATTGTTGAAATTGCTATAGACTATGGGGACTTTGGAACTTGGAATTGATGTATGTTTTATTATGCAATGGATAGGTACAGGTATAGATTCATGTGTTTGAACAAGCCTATGGAGTCTAGGAAGTGGAATGTGATGGTTTGTATATGCCTGGCCGAGAGAAAGTCACTATAAGGAGGTGAGGCCTTATTGGAATAGATATGGCCTTGTAGCAGTAAGTGTGCCACTGTGGGTATGGGCCTTATGACCCTCATCCTAGCTGGCTGGGAGTCAGTCTTTTCATAGCAGCCTTCAAATGAAGATGTTGAACTCTCAGCTCTGCCTGCAGTATTCCTGTCTGAAGGCTGCTATGCTCATACATGGATGATAATGGACTGAACCTCTAAACCTGTAAGACAGCCCCAATAAAATTCTGTCATTATAAGAGTTTCCTTGGTGTTGGTGGCTGTTCACAGCAGTAAAACCCTAACTAAGACACTAACTTAACCCAGAAAATTTCTCATTGAAACTTCCTTTCCAGAGGAGTCTAGACAAATTGATAGTTAAAATCTAGTGCAGTGGAAAATCCCTGAAATCTTTGAGAAAGACCCTAGGAAAAATGCTTGCAATGGGGGATACAGAGCCTGAACTGGCTATCTTCTATGACCAGAAAAGGCTTCCAGCAATGGGACATGTACCCAGTCACAAAATTATTAACCTAAATAAAATCTGCCTTGTCTTTAAGATGTGTAGGGTCATGGTGGCACAGAATTTGTAGGAATAGCCAACCAATGACTGGTCCAAATTGAGGCCAGTGCCATGAGAGGAAACCCATGTGTGACACGGCTGGAATGACAAGAAAGCAGAGGCTGAACAGCCCTTAGACCCATGATAGAACAAAATATGACTTTAGATATTTTCAATGAAGTCATTACAATATTCAAGATCAGTGTCTAGGCTAAATATCTTCAGAGGCATCATCAAAAAACTAATGGGAACAGATGCATAGACCCATACCCAAACACTAGGCAGAGCAAGGGAGTCCTATAGAAGAGTGGGGATGAAAAATGGCAGGAGCAAGAATGGCCAAGAACACTATAAGACACAGCCCACAGAATCAACTAAGCAAGGCTCATAGGCAGTGATAATCACAGACCCTGTATGTGTCTGAACTAGGTTCTCTGCGTATATATTATGATTGTCAGGCTTGTTGTTCTTGTGGGATGCCTAACAGTGGGAGTCTGAGGCGTCCTCGACTTGTTGCACGCTCCTGGGACCCTTTTCCTCCTACTGGAATATCTCACCCAACATTGATGTGGGGTTTGTACCCTTGGTAAGCCTGCTCGAATTTAGAGAAGAATGGGACAGTAGCTCTAGAGAAGATGAGAGGTAAGGGAGAGGATTGGAAAGATTGAAGGGTGTAAAGCTCAAACAATATATGAGAGAAGAAGAAGAAAAGCAAACAAACAAACAAAAAAGCAACATCAACAACAAAAACCTAATCATTGTTATCACCCTAGTCTGTTACAACATCTGTCTAAATCAGGCAATATGCAGAGACTAAGAGTTAGACAGACTTAGTTGATGGCAGAAAGATAAAGGTACCATGGTTTCACCTATCTGACTTGAAACAAAGCCTGGCAGCTTATAGCAATGACTTTGTCTATTTTTTCCAACCCTGCTGATAGATTGTCAACAGCCTATATAACTACCAGCACTTCTATTGTCCAATGTCTTATGAGTATAACTCATTAAGCTCTGCTTATGAAGTTCAATAAGTCTTATAGTCTAAAATCTTTAATCTTTCAACATTTCCAATAAGTTATTATGGTGAGCCCACCAGACATGGCTACCCAGAAATAATTTATAGCCAATTGAAAGTCCTTATTCCAGTTAGCTGGGACTACAGTAAGGTATTTGCAACCCAAGAATACTGTCAAGTAGTCAGAGCAAAGAATTTAAAATACAAAAATCACATCCTGTAAATTTGCTCTGCTGCTTCAGAGGAAGATTTGTGAAAGCTAGAAATACAACAGAAGCTAAGATAAGCAGTTAGCTGGAGGGTAAGTTTTGCACAAACTGGTAATTTAATAGAAGATAATTAGATGAGGCACCATGAAATTGTAAAATAATATGGATTTTTAAAAAATTTGACTAAGGGCATTTTGAATAATAACACACCCATGAGACTATGGGTGCCAGGGTGTAGAATGTTATCCTTTAAGTGAGATGTCTGCAATTGTCTAGGGCATTTGAATACTTTATTCTCTGTTGGTAGGTGTTTGAGGACGATTAGAAGATGTAGTTATGTTGGAAGAGGTATGTTTCTGGAACATGGACTTTGAAGTTTCAAAAGACAATGTTATTTCTGCTGTCTGTCCCTCTTATTCTTACTTTGGAATTATATGTAACCTCTCAGCTAGTCCTATTACTACCCCTTTATTCTGACTTTGTGGACTTTATCTAAAACCATAAGGCACAAATTAAACACTTCCTTTTTTAGTTGCCTTAATCATGTTGTTTTATCACAACAGTAGAAAAGTGTTGAAGACTGGATTTCACTAGGAATATATGTGCTTTCAAGCCCTTTTCTGCTTCTTCAGCTGGTTGTTCTAGAGATAAACATCTCACTTCAAATGGGCTTAGTACCCATAAAGAAAAGGCAAAAAAGGCAATTCTGTCGTTTTAGGGACATATACTAAACCAAAATAAAAGATCATCTGTTTATTGTAAAGTACTATACACAGTGTTTGCTGAACATTAACAAAAAATTGTGAGTCCTAAACATAAAAATGGTGACAGAAAATAAACAAGCTATAAAAAGAGGAAAGATCTACATTAATGAATATTTATATGCTGAAAACTTCTGCTACTTAACAACTGAAGTAAAATGTACTTTTTACTCTAAATACAATGAGACCTCAGAAACTTACATATAAGCTATCATAAACAGATTTTTATAGAGGGAGAAAAATGGAACTTATGTTCTTCAAGACCTAAAAAAATTAGCATGGTTGCTTACTCTTTTACTTCCCTTTGACTTGCTTAATGCTTAGGAAATTTGTCCTAGAGAATAGATAGCAAACTTATAGCTAAAGCTTCTACAATTGCTTACATCTGTTGTCAACAGATATGGAAAAATGTTACCTAACAACACAGGAAATGTTTAAGAATATAATTGAATTGCAAACAATATTTAAAAACAGAAGCAGCTTTGATATCTATCAGCAAATAAGTCCATAATTAAAATGTGGTACACACACATGATTAAATTCTTATTATGTTGTAAAGAAAAAACTAAACATTTGCAGAAAAATAAGAAGAAATACCTATTATTGTATTAAATGAGTTGTTTCAAATCCAGGGAAAGAAATAATCACATTTTCCTTCATCTGTAGACTCTACATGCTAATTTCTATGTAAATAAATATTATATATGCAGATGGATGGGTATAATCCATGATAGCAGCAGCCCTATATATATATATGTGTGTGTGTGTGTGTGTGTGTGTGTGTATGTGTGTGTGTGTGTGTGTGCACCTATATTAATTTAAATACAGCACACATACACAGGTCTCCATAGTGGTGAGAAGAGGAATTTGAATATCCTGGAACTAATGTTGTAGGCAATTAGGAGACATTTGATGTATGTTCATGAAAATTGACTCATGTTCTCTACAGAAAAAGAAGACAAATTTTTCACTCATAAAGAGACACTGTGTGCACGTGCACAAAGGAAACAACATGTGAAGACACACCCACATTTCCTGGAAGCAAATGAGAGAACCCCAGAAGACATCAAAACTACATCTTGATATTTTAGCATCCAAAGCTGAGAAAAAGTTAAATGTACTTTTTTTTTAATTAGCTTGTCTGTGATACTTTTTGTTTTTAATTAAACCCATAACAGACACAAACATAAAGGTTATTGACATGCACTATTTAAACAACAAAACTTACTAAGTGAAAAAGACAAATCTCAATTCATTGGTTCTTCTATATTTCTATTTATGTGAAGCTTTTGAAATGAAAATAAAATGGGAGAGTAGTTTTGTTAATGCTAAGAATATTGAGAGTAAACAGGTGTGAGAAAGCGAGAGAGGAGATTAGAAGTCAGATTGAAGAATTTTTGAGGTGCTAAAAATTTTATATATGTGTACTTTTTTAGTATCCCATAAGTTTTCCAGATATTTTCAACAGGCCAACAGGCTAGAGTAACCCAGGTGATGATATTGTCACATGAAAGTGAATGTAAATAAACAGTATTCAAAAATATATCACTTTTTAAAGTACACTGAGATCATACTTACCATTAACATCCTTATAGCAGAAAGATTATATCTCATCATACATACAGACACATACTGTCTCTCTGTCTCTCTGTCTCTCTGTCTCTCTCTCTTTCTCACACACACACACACACACACATACACACACATTCATGCATGCATACACAGCTTTACAATAATTTAAAATGCTGACATTGCAGTACCAGTACAGAGGAAGAAGTACTAGATGAAGGCACACCCAGATATTGAAAGTGATACACAAGAGAAAAATATTAGAAAATAAAATTAAATAAATTTTCAAGTTTTCCAAAGGGTAGGATAAAGCTGTTGAAGAGAATATAGGAAATTCAGCTGAAAGATGTAACTGTCCATTCAGGATATAAAACATTCAATTACTAGCAGTCCCAGCGAGCCTTAATGGAGAAAATGGAAAGGAGGCTGTTGCCAAAGGGAGGAAAAAGTAATTTACAGAAGTTGAAGAGAGATGAGTTTCCAAATTACTTTTCTATAATATAGCAGAATAATAAATTTTTTAAAAAATGAGTAGATAAATTATCCACACATATTCAATACAATGAAAAGTTTCAGATCCATGAAAACAGACTTAAAAGTAATCATAACAGGAAGACAAATACAGTTTCCTATATAGTTCTGAAATCTACTTAGGATTAGAATTATCTTCAGCCAATATTGAAAAGTGAAAAGGAATGAAATGATCTTCAGCTTTGTAATGGAAAATAATTCTTCAGTCCAAAATTTTTCACCCTGCATCACAATAAATTAAGAGGCCAGAGTAACTAGTTTTAGCACACTGACACAATCAAGGAGTAATTTCTCATGTGCTTCTGAGAATGTATCTTGAAGTATCAATTTATCTGGCTACAAATCCATAATTGTTTAGTCTTTCACCCATGTAGTGGTGTGTTATGTTTTACAAGTGTAAGTCTATTGCTTACTTACTTGGCTTTAAGTGAGAGATAGTCTGGGTAACTGGATTTGCCAAATTAAGCAAGTTAAAAAAGCATAACAAACATCAGGCTCCCCTGACAGAGAATTAATTTTAATTATGGACAATAGTTTCTACCAGCACCCAGGTTATGAACCTAGAACTTCTTTTTGTGAAGTCAGGTTTTGATTGATTACCATGATAATTTTTTTATAATAAATCTCTGTTTTCTACATTCAATCACTCCTCTTTTGGATTCTTCCTCATTGATAGAAACCTGTCTATCAAATTTGCAAAATATAGCCTAACAGAGAGTACCAGTTAGTTTTGCATATCTGTGTAAAATGTGTTAAAGAAGAGCTTATAGAAGGTAATATTTGTTTTGGTTCATAGTTTCTTATTTATACATGTTTGACAACTTTGTAAATGGGTATTGTATTCACATCATTTCTATCCTTATTCTCCTCCCTTGCATTCCTTTTCCTTCTCAGATTCAGGGCCTATTATTTTTAAATTAAAATATATTAATTAAATAATGAATACACACACACACACACACGTGTGTGTGTGTGTGTGTGTGTGTGTGTGTGTGTGTATACATGTATATCCTGCTGAATTTATTTAGTATTGATTATGTGCATATTTATTTAAAACTGACCAAATAGGTTTGGAGTACCCATTAGGTCCTGATCCCTGGAACAGAGATCTCCCTGTCAGATCATTCATCATTTTTAGTTCTTGAACTAGGTGTGAGTCCTTGTGATATTTCCTATATCCAGACAGGCATGTCAATTGGGGGACTTATTGTACAGATATTGTTTAGTACAACCATATTCTTGAAATTTCATAAATACGATTTTCTGTTTGTAAGAAATACTGTCTTGCAAACAAATGTCCTGTTCTTCCAGCTTTTAGAATATTTCCCCCACCTTTTCTGTGATGTGTTCTCTGAGTCTTTGGAGTAGCCATTATATTTTGGGTTTGTCAATTATTACTGGGCATCCTACAGTCTGCACTTTTATCAGTTGTTTCCCTCTGGTGTGGTCTCTATATTCTGGGATACCTGTGGACAACCAGATTACACCTCCTATTTTCTACAACTAAAAAAAAACAGTGTAATCAGCTGTGGAACAAGCATTTGAAATATAAAACATTCTCTGTGTGTGTGGGCAGCTGTTAATATTAAACCTGAGAACAGAAAATAGGATATAAAACAGCAAAGAAAATATGATTCCAGCTCTCTTGGTAACAGGGAACTACCACTTCAGAAAGCAATAACACTAAGAAAAAATCTGGAATCTTTGTGGAGAAAGATGATTTCTGTAAAATGATGTGGTTAGTAGAGAAGAGAATATAAGTGCTATGGTAAAAACAAGGAAATGCAAGAAATAATTGAAAGTGATAACTCCAAAGTTTAATGAAATTTCTAATAATTAGAAAATTAATGATATACAGTAGAGACAAACTACATATAAGGTATAAAAACCCTACTCCAAACTTTATTTTTATAATGGTTTTGAAAAAATCTACTAGCTCTGACTCCAAATATCAAATATAAGTATGTGTAATAACTTGTGAAATGCTAGACATATAAAGTAAGCATGCATATGATCCTTTATAGATTTAAACCAAAGTTATTTTAAATAAAAATGAAGGTGATCTCCAAATATTATATAAACATAATAGTTACTAATATATTATATATTAGTATATTATTCAAGTTAGAGACTGACCTTATGAAGTATTTTATTCTGGTGGATCCTGTGTTGCATAATATCACTGTCATTGAGATAATAGTGAAAAGCATATCATTGTATAGTGCCCTGGCCTACATTATACTATAGATAATGTTTATGCACTAGTGTAGCAGAAATGTATTTATGTACTTGTGGATTTTCCTATACATAGTGCTGCAATTTATGGATCTTTAGAATTTCTTCATTCATTTAAATGCTATTGAGAACCTCAAATCATACTTTCCATATGGGTTATATGTTTTAATCTTCAATATTGTATATTTAACATTTTTGTTTTCTTAAAATTTCCTATCTATACAATATATTTCATAATACACTTAACCCATTACCTTCTCTTGCCTCTCTCACTTTCTTTGAATGTCTTCATAAAAAGCTTCCTTTTCACTTTCATGTGTGTCTGTGTCTGTGTATCTGCATGTGTATGTGTGAGCATGTATGCATACATGTGTATATGCATATGTGCTTGTGTGTGAATGTGTATGTGCATGTCAATGTGTATGTGTCTGTGCCTGGTTGTGTGAGTGTGAATGTGTGTATGCATCATCCATGTGTGTGTTTATGTGTGTCTATGTGAGTATTTGTGTGTGCATGTGTATGCATATGTTTCTGTATGTGTGCACACATGCATACATTCATGTGTGTTAGTGTTTTTGCATGTGCATGTGCTTATAGTTATGTGTGAGTGTGTTTGTGCATGTGTGTGTGCATGAGTGTATATGTTGTTGTGTATATGAATATGTGTTTGTTTGTGAGTGTGTAAGTTTAATTTAGACTGGTGCCATAAGCCTATGTAGAATGATTATGTGTATCTAGGGTGATAGACTCTAAGCTGGCTACACCACTGAAGGAAATGACTTACCATTTCCCAAATAGCATTAACTTCCAAGGACATTTCAGGCAGAGGTAGAAAATATCCAGATCCAGGCCCATCTATCAGGAAATATTGATGTATCTCATTTAGTATAGATAAATACAAATGATATGAACAAGTATTATAGCTACATTATGTTCAGAAGACATTATTTCATAGACTATTTCTCTTGTTCTGTTCTGTGTTTATCTCTGTCTTTCTTTGTTTCTCTCTCTCTTTTTTTCTCTCTGTCTTTCTTTCATGTTCAGGTATATGAGAATATGATCATGCGTGAAAATCCCTTTATACTTGAATATATTTTTAAGTATTTATTAATTAGTTTATTGTTTGTATGGGTGAGATAAGAGCCTGCCCTCCCCACTGCCACCCCGACACATGTGTGGAAGCCAGAGTTGGTTTTTCTCCAGGCATCAATCTTAGGTCTTCATGGTTGAAAGCCATTACCTTTACCTACTGAGTTATCAAAGGCAACTTGACAATGTAGTCTTTGATAACTTTTCAGTCAACTTATTTCATGTTCTCTTTACCAAGTAAGGATTGGCATGTATGTTCCATTTAGGGATGAACACTCAGTAATTACTTATTTTCAGCTGTTGACTATTTATCTTCATCTGTATTAAATGTTACTCGTGGCAAAACAGACTCTCTGAACTAAGCTAAAGATCAACTCTGATACATGAGAAAAGATATAAATATTTAGAAGGCAGTTTGACTATATCTACATTCAGCAAAACTGTAGAAGTTGATTTCCCCTGAGTGTCCTCTACCTTCCCCAGTCATAGCATTTGATCGCTTTTAGTGTACCAGGCATGATTCTTTTTTGTGGAGTGGATCTCAAATCTAATCATGAAGGGGTTATTTACCTCCATAATAATCATGCTACTATTTCATCACTGGACACATCTTTCTTGGTTAGTTGATATTATACCTTATTTGAGGTATATATGCATCAGCATTCGTTTGTTTAGTATCTATGAAAGACACCCAGAAGAGAACGAGGAAGTTTCTAACTCAATTACATTTGATTTCTCTACGTACTGCAACCAACACAACCATAATACAGTCTTCAGTTGTGGTGACCAAAGAAGAACAAGGGCAGTTTTGCTTCAGTGTCTTATTTCATGACCTTGGAGAACTTACTGATCAATAAATAAAAGAAAGGCATCCTACACATGGCACTATTTTTTTGTTTAATAGCCCATAGTTTCTAGGAGCAAGGTTACCCATCTTTTCTAGGAGCAATGTTATCCATCTTTTCAGAACACCATTGTGTATATTCTTTAAATACACACACACATACACACACACACACATATATACACATACAAGTGTGCATATTCTTGAAATACATATATATGTATATATAATACTTTATTAATATAAAGCTATATTAATATATACTATTTGTTATATAAAATATTTTTATTTACATTATATATTATAAAATATGACTAGTATAATGACTTTTAAGCTAATCATGTATATGTAATATAAATGTTATAATATATAATTAGCTTGCAATTATATAATACACATATATTTTTATAATTAATTTACAAATTATTAATAGGTTTCCATATGGTAGTTTCCTATTTAAATTTCAAATATATGCTTAAAATTTATTAAAATATTGTACTTGATTTTTCCATCAAATCGGTAAAAAGAAACCCAGAAGTAATAACAAAAGTTCAGTTAGAATAATGACACATTTTCCCCATTTGTGTATTTCATTAATGTTTGGACCAATAGAGTACAGCAAAAGAAATCATCTCTATCTCCTCATTCAACCTGCTCTTTGTTCTTTGGGAAAATTAAAGTATATAAAGAACATTCAGATGCACAGAGATTTATTGTGAAAAAAGAGGAAATTAATAGCTTTACATTGATGTTCTTTACTCATTATACAATTACTACAATTTCTCAAATTGTAGTTGAAACACAGACACCAAAAGAACACCATTGAACTCTTTTGCTATCATAATTTCTATTGCTAAGTCATGGACTGAATAATCATGTTCAAATGTAACAAATCAAAGAAAGATTTACAGAAATAAGATATGCCCAACTCTCACTAGAAGAGAGTGGAAAAGGAGTCTATGTAAGGGGCAGGGCAGAGAGAAAGAGGAGGCAATTTTACCAGGACAATTATAGTGAAATATGTTGCAGATAGTGAATGAGCTAGGCATGGGTAAAGACAGAATGATCCTGAGAATGAGCCAGAAGATTAGAACAGATTGCCAGAGCTAGTGTATGGTCAAGCAGAACAAATTAGTCAGAAGATCGAATTGAACAAGTCAGCTTGGAGAGGAGTTTGAGCCAGAACAGCTGAGTTAAACCAGCCAACAGAGTTTAGAAAGAACAAAGAAGGATGAGCTTATTCAGAGGCTGAAAACATTCTAGGCTTAAATAAGATTATATGGAGGCTAGAAACTTCCAGGACTAGGCATAGGTTAGCAGATTGCGGCAGTAAACCTTGGAGATGGCAATTACTACAGGAGAATAAAAGTTACATTTACAACCTAATCTAATCGATACATATTCTGTCAATCTACATATATTTTCTCTTCATATCTCTATATTATATATCATTAAACATATTAATGTACTTTTATATTATCGAATATAAATATAATATTATACAGCCATTTTGTTAACTGTTGAGCATATATCACATTTGGATAAGACTGAAAATAATTTTTCTTTCCAGAAAACAAGTGCAATATCTTGGAGCATTATAAGAGATATTCAGGAAAAATGTAGCCTGCAGGATGGTACTAGCTTGACTTCTCTATGCCTATGACTCAGATATGTGGTATTCTTATATGTGTGTTCATGCATATCTCTTGTATGTTTACATGTTCACCAATATGGTGGAAGTGTGTTCTAATGCATGCATATGTGTATGTCTCCATACATGCTTGAGTCTGTGTGTGAGTGTGTGTGTGTGTGTGTGTGTGTGTGTGTGCGTGTGTACACTGTATGTAGAGTCTAGAAATAAAAGAATCAATGTCAGGTATCATTCTTGGGAATACAATTGACAGCCTGTGAAACAGGGTCTCTCATGTGTCTCATGGGTTCACATCTCATTTATTAGTCTAGACTGACATCAAGACTCTTGATCTCCTACTGAAGGACTGAAGCGAGGAAAAGATTCCATCCAATTTTTTACATGGATTTTGGAAATTGACCTCATGTCTTCATACTTTCAAGGAAAGTACTTTCCAATTGAGCTATCTTCTTAACTATGCATTAATCATTGTTAACTATTATATCTAATTAAATTAATTATTGAGGCATGAAGATAGGTGTTTTGATTATTGTAAGTTGATAACATTCCCACTCATGATTATATACCTGCATTTAAGAAATCTAAAATGATAAATCATCAATCACAGAATTTATTTTCTAATTTATCTGATATGGCATCACAGTATATTAGAATTAATACAAACCCTTAAAATCCTGTTCACATATACTAATTCATTCCAGGTTTTCATTGACTATTTGAAGATACTTATTCTGTCTTAAATATTACAGGATGTGTGGGCAAGTTGAACCTTTAATATTTAATAAATAGCCTATGATGAATTTTTCTTTCTTCAGGCCACTATCTTCTGAAATTTTATAAGAATAGGACATGATAATTTTAACATTTTCATAAATGGTTTCACTTTTGATAACCTTTACTCAGCATCCTTAATTTATTGTTTAGATTCTTTCATTACCACAAAATAATTATTTTGATTGTTATTCTAATGATAATTAAAATCATCCTTAATCCATTAACACAAGTCTATTATAGTAATTCTTTGATAAACAATAAAGGCTTGTGTACCAGATAATTTAATTATAATTATTAAATACTTAACTTTCTGAGTTAAAAGTATAATTTCATGAATATAAATGTATTTGCTGAACATGTCATGATTATTCCCTAAACAGTTTCTGTGAAAAGTTCTTTGTTGTAATTTTCCTTTTGTTTTGTTTTTCATTTTGCCCTTAAGTTCTCTTTCTATGCTCTATTTTTCCTTTCCTCTTTTTTATTGGATATTTTACTATTTACATTTCAAATGTTATCCACTTTCCCAGTTTACCCTCCGGGACCACCTATCCCATCCTCTCTCCCTCTGTTTCTGTGAGGGTGCTCATCCACCTACACACCCACTCCCAACTTATGGCCCCCCGGCATACCTACACACTGGGCCATCGAACCTTCCCAGGACCAAGAGCCTCTCCTCCCATTGATGTCCAACAAGGCCATCCTCTGCTACATATGTGGCTGGAGCCATGGATCCTTCCATTTATACCCTTTGGGTGGTGACTTAGTTCCTGGGAGCTCTGGGAGGTGTGGTTGATTGATATTGTTGTTCTTTCTATGGGGTTGCAAACCGGTTCAGCTCCTTCAGCCTTTTCTCTAATTCTTCCATTGGGAATCCCTGCTCAGTCCAGTGGTTGAAAATACCATTGAAAAGTATCTCTGTGTTTTTCAGGATCTGTCAGAGCCTCTCAGGCTCCAGTCATCAAGCACTTCTTGGCATCCATAATAGTGTCTGGGTTTGGTGTCAGTATATGTGATGAATCTCCAAGTGAGGCAGTGTTTGGATGGCCTTTCCTTCAGTCTATGCTCTACAGTTTGTCTCTGTATTTCCTCCCATGAATATTTTGTTTGCCCTTCTAAGAAGGATTGAAGCGTGCACACTTTTGTCTTCCTTCTTGAGCTTCTCCTGGTCTGTGAATTACATCTTGGGTATTCCAAGATTTTAGGTAATATTCACTCATCAATGAATGCATACCATGTGTGTTCTATTTTGACTGGGTTATCTCACTCAGGATGATATTTTCTAATTCTGTCCAATTATCTAAGAATTTCAGGTATTCATTGCTTTTAGTAGATGAGAAATAATCCATTGTGTAAATGTACGACATTTTCTGTATATATTCCTCTGTTGAAGGACATTTGGGTTCTTTCCAGCTTCTAGCTATTATAAATAAGGATACTATGAACACAGTGGAACATTTTCCTTGTTCCACTATTGGAGCATCTTTTGCCCATATAACCCAGAAGTGGTATAGCTGGATCCTCAGGTAATCATATGTTCAAGTTTCTGAGGAACCACCAGACTGATTTCCAGAGTGATCGTACCAGCTTGCAATCCCACCAACAATGGAGGAGTGTTCCTCTTTCTCCACAACCTAGCCAGCATCTGTTGTCACCTAAGTTTTTTATCTTAGCCCTTCTGACTGGTGTGAGGTGGAATGTCAGGGTTGTTTCGATTTGCATTTCCCTGATGACTAAGGTTGTTGAACATTTCTTTAGTTGCTTCTCAACACTCCAGTATTCCTCAGTTGAGAATTAGTTTTTTAACTCTGTACCCCATTTTTAATAGGTTTATTTGGTTTTCAGGAATCTAACTTCTTGAGTTTTTTTATATATTGGATAATACCCCTCTATCAGATGTGGAGTTGGTAAAGATCTTTTCCCAATCTATTGACTACCATTTTGTCCTACTGATAGTGTACTTTGCTTTACAAAAAGCGTTTTAATTTTATGAGGTCCCATTTGTCAATTCTTGATCTTAGTGCACAAGCCATTGGTGTTCTGTTCAGGAAATTTCCCCTGTGCCAATTTTTTCAAGCCTCTTCCACTTTCTTTTCTATTAGTTTCATTGTATCTGGTTTTATGTGGAGGTCCTTGTTCTACTTGTACTTGAGCTTTGTACAAGGACAAAAGAATTGATTTTTCTGACTCTTATTATTACTTTTGTTTTTCTGTGCTTCTGAATTACAAATACAAATGTGGAAATGTGAAAGACATTACTCATAAAAAACAACTAGTGTCAGAGTAATTTTTAAAAAAAGTAACTAGCTTCAGAGTAATTTTAAACATATGCAATAAGTAAATAATATTGTATCTGTTGTTTTTTCTAATTTATGTTGAGGGCACATACCTTGTGCTGTGTTTGTAAAGGAGTATACCAGTCTTAGTTATGTTACTAAGGCTGGGGTGCATGCTGATCCTTCATGATATGCTAATAGATTAGATTCAGTGCCTCGATTCGTGTTGCTGACACAGACAAGAATGTCCATTTTCTGGACTATAGTTAGATTTGCAGATGCTAAGACTATTACCAGGTTTGTAGAAAAGTATGGTTCCCCCTGGATTTCTTCATTGTTTCGTGTGTAGTCAAGACTAATCTCAAGGTAATGCAGAGAGAGGCTACAACAAAATCATAAGAGTGCTTCATGTTTCAGCTGGACACAAAGCATTCTGTTTGTTTTGTTTTGGTGAGACAGGTATAGGTCGTTTTCAAGAAATGACATAGTAGCGTAGACTCTACGATGGTCAGCCAATGGTGTACAGAGCTGCGATACTTTTTGCTAGATCTCTGTTACAGGACTTCTTATGGCTATAGTAAAACAGGTTGATTAATTATTTATAAAACATTTTTCATAATCATTAAATTTTGTTTAGAGGAAAGCCTATTTCGGAATCTCTCATTTACCAGATCTTAATGAAGCTACAAGTCTGACATTTTATCCTCAAATTTCCACCAATGAGTTATTTATGTAAACATGGATAACAATATCTTAGCTTTGCATGGGTCCTAATATGAGAGTAAAATCTACCACTTTTCTATATACACAGCTATAGATAATATAATAATAAATATGTGTGGGTATGTACAAATACCACTTATATTATTAAAACAGGAGGAAGCTGATTTGGCCCCTGAATTTAGTTTGTTAACATATTTGCCTTACCCAGTGATAGCCTAGTTAAATTCAGATGATAAATTTGGGCTTCCTTCTCTAATGCATAGTCACAATGCTAGGACAGATGTTCCTTATTTTGTTGTTGTGGTGGTAGTTGTGTTGGAATTTTCCTGTATAATTTTTACCCAGAAATCAATTTGGATCCTGGAAAACAGTGTAATCTTACTCCAATCTTTGATTACTTTGATCAAGTAATCTTTGATCACTCCATACTATGGTAATTTGACAGAAATCTATCCTAGACTGATTTTTCCACCTATTTCATGTTTTATGTTACTCTTTCCCATTCAAGAAGCAGAGAAGAATTGAGAAGAAACATACATTCATATACTTAAGCAGAGTACTTGATAGAGTACCCCTATCTTCACTCAAGGCTTTCCCTGATCGTTGGTTCCAAAAAAAAAAAAGAAAGAAAGAAAGAAAGAAAGAAAGAAAGAAAGAAAGAAAGAAAGAAAGAAAGAATATTTATTATATTTTTTATTGAATGTTTAACTGCATATGTTATCACTGTGTTTAAAAATATTTTGATTATATTTGAGTAAGATATGCAAGATAAAATAGGGAAAACTCAGGAAACATTCTCTTTGTTTTATTTTTGTACGTCTAGATTTTAACTGAACCACTAAATATTTACCTTTCCTTTGCTACATTTTAAAAAACCCTATATGTTTAGTCACAACACTTTTTAAAATTATAGTTTTAAATATAACTAGGAGTAGGGAATTTACAGTAGTGGAATTATTACATGTTTACTAGCACAAGAAAACCAATTAAATATTAAGGACTCAAGTTTGACCTCTAATCACTGTAGGTAATGATAGTAAGCACCTGTGAAACTGGTGGCTTTATATTCAGATTTTTCTATCATTTTGTACTTCCTGTTTATCTTAAAATGTAAAGCAAATGTTTAAATTAAGAGATTAGTTAAATGATTAAACTAAGGGATATGTTGACCAATGACAATAAGAGCGGGAACATATTTAGTGGAATAACATTTGCAGTCAAGCTTACTAATCTGTTCAGGAAAACCCACATACATGAGAATGCACTATAGACAATGTCATTGCCAGGAAACAGTCACATGAGAAGGAAAGTGATTCAAGTTATCTTTAGTTCATGCTTATCACACAGCACATAGGCTAATCTGCTGTAGTTTTAATGTAAGTATTAAAATACACTGTGTATTTTAATGGAGGAAATGTTTAATCTCACAAGAGGATACTTGTCCATTTTTCTTGATAAAGTATGACCTGTTTCTAGGAAAAGAAAAGGATGATGTATTCATAGCTTGTTCTGAATCATGGGTTCCTATTCTAATATTCAAGAGACTTAGGAAACTAGGTGAGAGTTGTGAATATATGTTTATGGATATGCAGTTATCACAGGTTATACTGTTGTGAAATTTCCTTGGTAACTTGAAAGCAATTATAATTTTTTTATTGATCAAAGACATATTTAAAAGAAAATATTAGATGTTAAACAGAGAAAAAAAGGAATGTTAAAAACATTAGTCATCAGGAAAATGCAAATCAAAACAACCCAGAGATTCCGCCTTACATCAGTTAAAATTCCTAACATAAAACATTCAAGTTACAGAACATACTGGCAAGGATGTGGAGAAAGACGAACATTCCTCCATTGAGAAAGAGACTGAAAACTGGTACAACTACTCTCAATCTGGTGGTTACTCAGAAAACTGGAAATAGTTCTACTTGAAGACCCAGCTATACCACTCCTGGGCGTATACTCAAAAGATGTTCTACCATACCACAAAGACATGTGCTCCACTATGTTGATAGCAGCCTTATTTGTAATAACCAGAAGCTGGAAACAACCCATATGTCCTTCAACCAAAGAATGAATACAGAAAATGTGGAATACTATTCAGCTTTTAAAAAGGAGGACATCATGAATTTTGTAGGCAAATGGATGGAACTAGAAAATATCATCTTGAGTGAGGTAACCCAGTTCCAAAAGGACAGGCATGGTATGTACTCACTGATAACCAAAATGTACAGGACACAATCCATAGACTATAAAAAGGTAAAAATAAGGAAGGCCAAAGTGAGAATGTTTCAGTCCTACTTAGAAGGGGGAACAAAATAAGGAGGGAGGGATTAGGGTAGGAGAGGGAAGGGGGTGGGGGAATGGGTAACATTATCAGGTATGGGGGAGGGGACAGGAGAGAAGCCCAGAAGGCCAGGAGAATGAATGGAAATATGAAGCTTCTGGGAGTGGGAGATAGAGGGGCTTTCTAGAAAGTTCCAGAGACTTGGGATGTGAAATCCTTAGAACTCAATGAAGTGACTTTAGCCAAAAAGCCCTAAAGTAGGAAGAGGGAACTCGAAGAGCCCAACTCCAGTAAATAGACAGAGCCCCAAGTGGAGGGACAGGATTACCAACCCACAGTCAAAATTTCTGACCCAGAATGTTTCCTACCTAAAAGAACTGCAGTGGCAAAAATGGAGAAGAGATAGAAAGAAAGACTATCCAGTGATCTGCCTAAGTTGGGGGATGTGTGGCAACAGGCCTACCACTATAACTGATGCTATGATGTAGTTACAGACAGGAGCCTAGCATGGTTGTCCTCTGAGAGGCCCTACCAACAGGGGACTGAGACAGATGCAAATACTTACATCCAACCATTGGACTGAAGTTCAGGAGACCTATGGGGATGGAGGAAGGATTGAAGGAGCTGAAGGGGATTGCATCCCCATAGTGAGAGCAACAGTCTCTACTAACAAGGACCCCTAGGAGCTCCCACCAACCTGGCAGCATACATGGGCTAGTCCCAGGCACCCAGTCCATATACAGCAGAGGACTGTCTGGTCTGGCCACACTGGGAGAAGATAATACTAATCCTTGAGCTATTTGAGACCCCAGGAAATGGTGATCCCTTGGGAGGAACATCCTCTTAGAGATGAGGGAGGGAATGGGATGACAAACTGTGGGAGGGGGACCAAGAGGTGGGGACAATGCCTGGAAGGTATATAAATAAAATAATTAATTAAAAAATAAAATACCTGTCCCTCAAACAAGCAAACAAAAATATATATTAATATTTGTCAATAAAAGTTCAGAAATTAAAATCAAATAATTTTCTCTTAATATATTTTCATAAAACAAGATTTGAAATTATAAAGCAATATTCTATGTATATTTTTCAATGCAAATGTAAAATGAATGCAAAATTACACAAAATATTTTGGAAGGGTTCAAACAAAATGTGCATTTGTGCATAGCTGCTAGACATTTGTGTACAGACAAGAGAAATAATGTTTGAAAAATTTAAAAGACAATTCAAATAAAAGAAATTTATCATTTCTAATGGCTCTATCAATACTTTACAGTGTAATTTTTTTCCTGAATTGGGTTAGGGTTTAATATAAAAATCAATGAAAGTCTCAAAAGTACTATTATTTTAAAGATAATGGCTAAAGTTAAATCTGTGGGATCTTGTACGTTGTAAATATTTAGGTAAAAAGTAATGTGAAAAACATCAGTATATTTGAGTTTGCAATGGATTATAGTTTAAAATAATGATTTATGTTCCCATTTGTGTAAAGGTAAACATCAGAATGGAGACTGAGACACAGAATATTATATATGTATTTCATAAAATTTTATCAAAACCAGTGAAAATAAGGGTAAAATAGTCGTACGTAAATACTATTGTAACAGAAAACTATCAGTATGAGAAAAAATATATTTGTATCATCTCATCTCAAGACTAACACACAAATATATATTCAAATTGATCACAGACCAAAGAATAATAATTAAAACAATAAAAATTTTGAAATAAAATTTTAAAATTCTAATGTTGGCTTGTGTAAATTATTACTTTTAATGCTACTTTAACAATCTTAAATATAAAGATGAGAAATATTCAACAGGGCAGAAATAAACTAGAAACAAGGATATCAATACTGGGAGTCAAGGAAAAAAAAAAGTTGGTTCTATGAGAAAATAAAAAAGACAAACCCTAATCTGAATTAACTAAAAAGCAGAGGAAGATAATATTAAAATTTTTAAATGAGAAACAAAAATGGGGGACATAACAACAGAAAATCCAGAGATGTATAAAGACAAACTTTAAAAACCCGTTTTTCACCTAGTTAGAAAATCTAAAAGAAATGGTTAAATTTTACAATATCCATCACTTACAAAAGTTAAATATTAAAAAGGTTAAAAGTTAAAGAATAGAAAAACAACTTATATTGATCTATAATCCCAAGGGAAATAGAAGAAATCATTAAAAACCTTCCTACTAAAACAGCCCTGGACCAGAGAGTTTAAACTCAGAATTGTGCCAGATTTTCTAGAAGAGTTAGCGCTACTACTCTTCTACTTATCAGATAAAACATTGCCCAGTTCATTTAATGAGGCCACAGTTACCCTGACACATATACCATAGAGATGCTAGTGTTCACTAACTCTGCACCAGACTTTTTGACACTCAGTCCTGAGTAAGTGTTTCATAAAGATGAAGGAAATTCCTTATGCAGACTGTAGTGTGGTCAGAATACAAAGAAAGAAAGAGTATAGCTGTTTGTATCAAAATTATTTGGCCCATCAGAATGGAATCAATTAGGAATGTGTCCAAGATGGAGTGGGACGCAATTTTCTTTTCTTCCAAATGTCTGTCTTTCTTCCTTCCTTCCTTCTTTCCTTTCTCCCTTCCTTCCTTCCTTCTTTCCTTTCTCCCTCCCTCCCTTCCTTCCTTCTGTCCTTCCTTCCTTCCTTCCCTCCTTCCTTCCTTCCTTCCTTCCTTCCTTCCTCTCTTTCTTTCTTTTTCCTTCTTTTTGCATGTATAAGTAAAACATACAACTAATATCTGGGGTCATCATAATGTTTAAAGTTGCATAACAGTGGTTTTCAACTTTCCTAATGCTATGACCCTTTAACATAGTTCCTCATGTTATAGCTACCTCAACTATAAAATCATTTAGCTCCTACTGTTATGAGTTATAATTTTAATATGTGATATGCAAAATATTTGACATGTGACCACTGTGTAAAGGCCTTCAAATTATATACTAGTTTGCATGCAGCAAATTATAGAACAACTTTCAGTTACACACAGAGACACATACACACACAGAGTCACACATCCATCTACCTTGCATCCTTCCTTGCCTGCTGCTTCTGAATTGCTGTGATCGTAGAATCCATCAAAACATGTTCCCATTGCCATGTCTTCCATGTTGCCATGATGGACTTAAGCCCATTATAAGTGAACTGGGGCAAATCTTTTCTCCCCTGTATTGCTCCTTCTAGGCAGCTCCTTTAGCAAGACAAAAATAACAAATATAAGGACAGAACAATCCCAGTACTGCACTGTCATGATTTTTGTCTTTATAGTTTTCAATGTGTAACATATTTAAAGCTATATAAGTATTTTTAAAATATATAGTTATGTAATGTGTTTAATTTTTCTTTATTAAAATTATCTATCATTTATTTATCAAAATTATTTTCAAAAAGATAATTTGCTTAAAAACATGTTAGGATTTTTATATTTTTAAATGAGTTTTACTACATTGGCCTAAAAAACACATGCAAAATTTAGGTTGAGTAAGTTTCTTCTTGCTGACAATCAGAGAGAGAGATGAGAAAAATATGTTTAAACTCTAAGATCTTCTTACTTAAACAGAAAGTCAATACAGGCCATCTACCCTTAAGATTCTTAACCTTCTTGTTTTACAAAGACCTCATTTTCTCAAAGGGTCATAATGAATATAACTGCAGTGACAACCTAGAATTGAATCTGACCCTGATATCATGTTTTTCAGGCAGAGTCATAATTAGCATATTTTCTTTGAGGTCACTGTAATTATGAATAGCATATTTACATATTAAAATGTATCTACATTCCAAAGAAAGACAAAAAAGTGAGATTATTTATAGAACTCTGAGTGAGAAAGAAGGAACACAGAAAATACTACTTTTCAAAGTTAGAAACATCCAAAAAATGAATTTGTACATTTTTCACGGTTTTAAAAAATATATATGACTACTGTAATTAAATTGGTATTTAACTTTCTAGTTCTAGAATTTTGTTAATATTTATTCCTCAGTCAAGAATAAAAGGGAGATGTTATTAGCTACCATTTTCCCAGATTATTGTCGACATGTTCATCTCTACTAGTATCATTTTATATTTATCTAAGAATCATAAAAATATACATTTTCTATTACAGTAGCAGATACACAAATACAAAACTATCTAAATACTTCAAAATATTACTGTATTTACTTATACTGCATTTAGTTCTGTTCATTGTAGAATTTCATTATGGGGATTTTAATTCAATATTTTGTAAGTTTTCTAAAGCTTTGTATGATTATTTAATTCTATTTCTTAAATTGTAGCTTAGCCACAAATGAAACCAGATACAAGTTTCTTTCTTCAAGTAGTTCAAATATGACTTCATTTTTTTTTAATCTTGTAGTTTTGTTGGCATGTAGTGGATGGCACCAGGATCACTGAGTTCTCTTCAGTGACAGTTTCAGTGACAATGAACTATTATTTGTAAACCATATAGTGTCTACTAACTCATTATAGTAGCTACAGAGGCCTATTACACAACCTAAGTAATGGATTTCTCAATAGAGACAAAATGAAAGCAATAGGAACGTGGACAGAAATGATTCTTCACTGTTGGAGCCTCCAGGTGACTGTTGCCCTGGTGATGGGCATTTAGACTGCAGCCACGTTAGAACTCTGAAGCAAAGAACCCAACTAAGACATGTTCCAGCTCGAAGATGAAGGATCTATGGACGTAAAGCAAAGACCATGATGACTGTGTCATCAGTCCTCATTTCCATTTACTAGGAAGCAACAGATAATGGGAATTGGCACATTTCCAACCAATGTACTTCAGCAATAAGGCTAATGGGAACAGAACATCCATATGCCTCACTCCTAGTCCTGGTTGCAGATTGATTCTCATATCTGCTATTTATTTTATGGGTAAAATTACAAAATGAATTTTTTTTGTATAGAATCTTGCCTTAAATTACATTTTCTCTTTTTTTATTTAAAATATTACAGTCGTAATTAAACTGTGAAAAAACTGAATCTGCAGGCACTGTATTTTATTGCTTTAGAAACTCCCTTTCTTTGTTTTTTCTAAGAAATTATTACAATGTTTCCATAATGCAAAATTGTAGTAGTTTTTAAAAACTGAACTTTATGAATAAATTTGATATTTATTCTTCTATGTATATAGCATATAATGGTCACTTAATGTTTACAAAGCTACTATATCTGTATATTAACATTTTCAAAATGTATACTTAATAGTGCAGTGGTTTGTATAAGAAGGCTCCCTGCCCCATGCCATAGGCGCATATATTAGAATACTGACATATTAGTCATCAGGGAATAGCACTATCTGAAAAGGATTAGAAGGATTGGAAGAAGTGTGGCCTTGCTGGAGTAGGTGTGCTCTTTTTGGAGGAAGTCCCAGAAGCCATGCCAGGATCAGGCTTCTCCTCTCTCTCTCTCTCTCTCTCTCTCTCTCTCTCTCTCTCTCTCTCCATGTCTCTTCTTTATCTCTGTCTGTGGTTAATGTGTCTTTCACATACTGCTCCAGTGCCATCTCTGCTGCCATGACCCATCTCAATGATAATGGACTAAAGGGCTGAAATGTGACTAAGCCAGTCTCATTTAAATCACTTAAATGGCTTCTTTTTTTTTTTTAAGAGTTTCTTTGGTCATGGTGTATCTTCACAACAATACAAAAATCACAAAGACAAACAGAATGTGAAATAAAAGAATACCCAAAAATATAAAAAGTATTCTGAGCCCTTTCATTTTCAGTGCAATGTGCATTTTAATCTTATTTCTGAAAATAGCTTTATTCCATACAGTTTTATTATATTTTATGTGTGTGTATCCTAACTTGTTTCTTGTTACTAAATGCTTACAGTGTACAGTAGTCATTCTCTCTCTCTCTCTCTCTGTCTCTCTCTCTCCATTCTGCTTGTGTAACCTGTTGCTTTTCCTCTCCATCATGGAATGCAACTGATCCATGTGACCAGGTTCCAAGTTTCTGCATACATGTTCAATTAGTTTTTAGTAAATTCAAATTATTTCTTAACAGGTGTTACAAATTGCAGTTCTGTTAGGAATTCTTTAGTCTTCTGTTTTTTTAATGTTGTCTATGCTTTGGCTATGGCCCATCTAGTCATCATCAAATATCTTTCATCATAGTTAATATACACTCTCATGATTATTAACGGAGTATAATTTAATTGATAGTTTTAGTTAACACATCTTTTGGGGCTGGTATCATATCTATTTTCTATGTTTTAATAGATAATTTAGTTTTACATTATTTAACAAATATGAAATTAAATAGTTTTCATCCAACATTAAGAGATATAGCCACTGAAAGATTAGTTGATCCTCTTTTAAATGAAAACAATTTCAAATAAAAAAATCTGAGAAAATATTTCAGTTAAATTTAGTTCTCTTTCATGTTTAAAGATGTACTGCAATTTCAACACAAGTTAATAAGATTTCTCTCTTGTATACTTTGTAAAGGATACTGTAACTATAAAAATTCATGTTGCATAAGAAATGTGTTTAAAACTATAAAGACTATAGTACAATGTGAATCTTTTCATTGTTAACTCACTGGACAGTTGTTACTTTAGACAGGATGTATACTGTTATATTACCAGCCACATGCTCCCACTTAAAGAAAAATCTATAAGCTACATTTCCGAGTAGGTTCCTGCCCTCCTGGCAGTCTATTATCCACTGTGATAGCTGTGTCTGGTACTCGAGGCAACACTACTTGGCTGCCTTAGCAAGAAATTATATCCTGGAGTCAGCATCTGCTTCAAAAGCATGGTGGAAGCTTCAAATTTAATCCAAGATAGGGTGTTAAATCAAAGTAATTTGGAGACTCCTACTATTGAGAAACATCATTTTAATGTACAGAGAGCGAGTGCTTATAATCCTGTCGTAAACTCTGATGGGTAAATATCTGGAAAATAATCCACACTGCAGCAATGTTTGTGCAGGCATTTGTTTGTCTCTTTAAGAGTGATTTGCAGCCGCAATAAAATTTAAATTGGTTATTTGGTCTCTAAAACAACCCAGGTAATAATTGAGTTAGGCCATTAACAAGATGTGTCATCAGTCATCCGTCTCCCATGTGCACTGTATACTTTGTAAGAATCTAATTGCAGTGCTGGGAACCCTAACCAACACACGTAACTGTGAAAGCTGATTGCAATTGAATCTTTTGACCCTCCTCCACTTGGCACATTAGTACAAAATAGCCATATTTATAAAATATATTATATTACCCATAAAAATACCTGTCTTGTATTTTTGACATAGTAAATGTATTATTAAAAGACATCTTCTGGAGGCACAGGTATTTAGTGTGAGATTAAGAATTACACTCTGAAGGCAGGTATTTCCCACATATAAAAGAAAAAAATAAGTTCATATGACAAAAAGCTTTATTCAGAAGATGGTATTGCTTCCATTGAAAACAGGAGATTTATGACTGTAATAAACAAATCTTAGACTTGTAAGCATAAATAAAGTATAAAGGTGGTGTCATTTTCTTTGAAAGCAGTTTTTTCTCAATTTATTTTCCATGTTGACCTGAAGCATCCTATGGCGCTTGTTGGTTTTTGTCCTCAGATTATAGGCTTATTTTATTTCTTTTATAAGAAGAACTATTATTAGATATGTTGCTAATTCTTTTGATAAATTACACTCAGTGGTAAATAACATATACATTTTTAGTTAATTAAACTCTTCCTCATAATCAGAAGTGCATGTGATTGTTGCAGAAATGCTTGGAGGTGTTTTTTTTTAAAGCATTCACCAGAATTATCAAATGGATTGTTATAAAGTGTTTTAGCTGTAGTGGATAATTATGTGGCTGTACTGTGCTACAGAAGAGAGTAAAAATGCTAATCTCCCTAGTACTATCTATGAAATTCAGTAAACAGATTAATGTGAAGAGAAAAACTAGTATTACATTTTTGAGAAATTAACTTAAAATAGAGAATTGCTAAAGCAAAAGGCAGCTCTTAGGGTCACACTGCAACCTGTTATAGGATTTCTTCTGAGGGGGACAGAAATGTTCCAATGATTCAGAACTCTGAATCTACAGAATCCCATAGAGTCACACACTCTCAAATTGCAAGCTGAATGGTGTATGATGTCTATGTTTCTTCCTTTGACCTATCTATCTTCTCTCCTTATCCTGTTTAAATATCTCACTACTAGAAAACACAGTGATAGAACAATAGCGACCATAACAACTTAAAACAAACTGCTATTTTGATGTACCTTATAATTATTTTGCTTTATGCAGCCTAGAGAAAAACAAATAGTGTCAGGTAAGATAACAACAGGGAAAAACAGCTTCAAGAAAGAAAAAGGAACTATTTAGATATGTTATAATAGAACTTTAATTGACCATAGTAAGTCTTCAAATGATACATAAAACTTGGATCATAAACATGTGTCCAAACTGTTCACAATCACACTCTTATCCAATTATCTATCATTGATCCTGTCTTGAAAAATGTATTCAATACTCAAGTGCTGAGAGACTTGCCTAAAGATATATCATTTTTATAAAGTGGAAAATAGAGTAGATAGCATAGAGATCAATTTCCATGATTAACATGAAGCCATTAAAATGAAAAGAAAATGAGAAAAAATAAGTATAAAGGAAAACTACAGAAGGAAATAGAGCTCCATCGCTTTGTGCAACCCTATAAGCTCTTTCACATATAGGCACAAATTAAAAAAAAATGGTGTCAAATATTATCTAGTTATCCATTTTATCTATTGTGATAGATTAAAATAAGAATTTTTTGGATTGTATGTGTTATATTTAGAGTTTTATAACCTATAGGCCCTTTTAGGAATTTAGCACAAAAAATTCACACCCTCCTCTTTTTTTCTGAAAATCTCAAAGTAACACTTCAATTCCTATATCCATACAACAGTTCTCAAACTCTGAGTTGTGACTCCTTCGGAGGTCAAATGACGCTTTCAAAAACAGTCACAGGTCAGATATCTTGTATATCACATATTTATATTATAATTCATGACAGTAGCAAAATTACAGTTATGAAGTAGTCACTAAATGATTTTATAGTTCGAGTCACTATAACATGAGGAACTATAGCAAAGGGTCAATATAATGTGAGGAACTATACTAAAGCATTAGGAAAGTTGAAAACCACTGTTACACAACTTTAAAAATACGATGACATCAGATATCAGTTGTATTTCTTACTTATACATGCAAAAAAACACATTTGAAAGAAATAAATTATATATGACTGAGTCTTATATACGTTCCTAATTGATTCCATTCTGATGGGCCAAACTATTTTGATACAAACAGCTGTGCTCTGTGTCCCTTTGTACTCTGACCACACTGAGATTTTCACAAGGAGTTTCCTTCATCCTTAGGAAACACTTATTCAAAACTGAATGCCAAATATTCTGGTCTGGAATTAGTAAACACTAGCATCTAAGAAACTATTGGATCACATGACGATGAACTCCTGGAAGCCGCTAAATAACCTGACCTTTCATTCATTCATTGAGCTTTCATTGTTACTAAGCTTGAGATATCATCATTCAACAGCTGCAAGCATGACTGAAGGGGCGTAAACATAATTATGTATAAAAATAAAAGATTGTACTCACTAAAGAACTAAATTTCTAAGTGTTCTTAAGCTAGCTAATCAAAATCTAAGTATAAGAAATTGACAATCTCATACGTGGATTCAATGCATTCTTTTTTTCTTTTCTGTTTTTTATTTATTAAATTATTGTATTTTTTTACATTCCAAATGATGCCCCATTACAGGTTTCCCTTCCCAGAATTCTTCACTTCATTACCTTTTCCTTCGCCTCCGAGAGGGTACTACCCCACACCTCTATCCCCAAGCTCATCATGCACCTCTCTACCCCCACCTATCTCACACCTGCCCCCACCATCCCCCTTCCCTGAGTAATGAAGTCTGTACAGGAATAGGTACATCCTTTCCCACTGAGGCATGACAAGGCAATTCTCTTCTACATATGTGCTGGGTACCCACAGACTAGTACACATTTGCTCTTTGACTGGGACTTAGTCTATTGGTCCTCTCAGACTATCTTGTTACTTGATACTGTTGTTATTCCTATGGAGTTGTTTCCACTTATTCATTTCTTCCTCTTACTCTACCATAGGGCCCTCAACCTTAGTCCAGTAGTTGGCTGTATGTATCTGCAGCTGTCTCAGTCAGCTGCTGGTAGAGCCTCTCAGAGGACAGCCATGCCAGGTGCCTGCCTGCAAGCACAAAATAACATCAATAATAGTATCAGTATTTGGTGCACACCCATAGTATGGACCCCAAATTGCATGTCACTGGATGGTCTTTCCTTCAGTCTCTGCTCCATTTTTGTTCCTGCATTTCCTTTAGACAAGGACAATTATGGAACTAAAATTTTGAAAATGAGTGAGTGGCCCCATCTCTCCGCTGAGGACCCTGCTTATCTGCAAAACTCTTCAGGTTCCGTTTCCCCACTGTTGGGAATTTTGGTTGCATTCTAATCTCCTATTCATTCTTTTCTCTCACCCCTGTCATCTTTACCTCCCCTTTGATATCATTCTCATATCCGTGACTTGCTCTTCTGTTGTGTAACTCACCTAATTCAGTCAGAGGAATGTATGTCCCTGGGTATGGTACTATCAAAACTAGAACCAGGAAAAACCAGTGATCATACATCACGTAAACTTTTATGTACAAATCAACTATAACAAGATAAAACAGATGATAGGAAGTAATTGTAAATGAATGACAATGCTAAAGTGATTATCTTAAGTTATGATATTCATAAAAACATATTGATGGTAAATAAAGCGGGAAGTGCTCATGAACATATTCAAATTTGTCTTCAATAAAGATAATATTAATTAATAAAAACTCATTAATGCATGGGAATATGGATATACAATTTAAAAGAAATAACCTAGAAATTGAGTATAGAGCTTTAAATATTTGGTTAGCTATTAAATGAACCTTAATTAGCTAATTAAATATACTACAATTGTTGTCTTTATTTTTGAAATAATGACTTTTAAACATCGGAAAATTGGAATAGAGTCCAACATTTATCAATTGTTTCATCATTGATGTCTGCACCATCACCTCTTGCTGTCTATCTATTTATTACTATAGCTATGGCAACTCACATTTTGTTTCAAAAATAATATGTAGAAGGTATTTTATTTTGTCCTTTTATATACCTATGTTCTTGTAATTTGAAATCATGTTTCCATTTGCTCTTTTTGGTGGTGGTTTTGTTTGTTTGTTTGTTTGCAAAACATAATCTGATTTAGGCTTTAAAAATAAGCATAATATCTTATTTTAGAATAAACTATGCACACATAAGCACTTGCTTTATAAAATACTGTGATTGTTTCCACAGGTTACTATTTAACTGTGGTACTTTCAGCACCGCATTTCAAATATTGATTGCCATTTAACTAGTACTAGCAAAATAATTAACATTTCAAGAAATTATTCCAAAGTTTTAGAGTTCCTAAGTACAAATCCATGTGTGTGTGTGTGTGTGTGTGTGTGTGTGTTTAAAAGTCTTCATATCACATTAAAACATGGTATTCATTTTTAGATAGTTTAATGATCAAGGTTAATGTCAGATTTTGCTGCTACTCAAAATTCCTCCAATAATGGATTTCAGGAACAATATAACAGCGTGAAACAACTACCAATGCTTGGTAGGATACCAGAGTGAAAACCTGTAAACTGTCACTCCAGTTTTAAAGAAGTTCTTAGTAACAACAATGACAACAAGGAAATTTCAGCCTTGTACATATTGCAAGTTCACAAGACACATAATATTAGAAGGAAAGGAGAGTGAGGAAAATATCTGAACAAATAGCAGACACAAAATAAAGGAAAGAGCTAGATGTAGCTTAGTTATGCATTTCTGTCTTAAGGAAATAGTTTAGAAAATGTTTGTCAGGCTGAATCGCCAATTAATAGGAAGCTTACAATGTTGCAACTTGAATAAGCAACTGACATCCACTTTCAAGGAAATATAAAATCTGTTGTGTTGATGAAAAGTTATTGGACTTACAAATGTCTTCATGCTGGTACATAATAGAAGGTTTTGATGTGAGAAAAATTTGCTTTGGCTAAAATTTCTAACAACTTTCTACATATAATTTAGCATAAAAGTAGAATGATAATCACAAAGTTCAATATTGAGAAAACTCATTCTACAATGTGGTCTTTCTTAACATAATTTCCTCAGGTTAATTCAGGTATAAAATCAGATTTACTCAGTGTCAGGAAAACAAATAGCCCATTCTATTGGTTTTCTATTGTCAAATACAGATGACTATCATTAAGACTCTAACATATTAATATTGTCCTTGTTTTGCTAGAAATGCTAATTGAAGTTGGGAGGCACGGGAATACACTGCCCTTGTTCTCAGAGCCACAGCTCTCGTGGATCCTCAAGCTTTTCTACTCACACCCCAGTTCCCAGATACAACTCTGAGGCTTATATTTATTAAAACTTGTCTAGCCCATAAGCTAGGCTGGTTTCTCAAGTAACCCTTAATTTACTATACAATTTATTCTAACCTGAGTTCAAGTACCTGGCTGCTTTCTTCTCAGTTTCTAAAGTCCAATTTCCTCAGAGTCTGGCTGGCAAATCTTCCCATGCCTGACTCTTTCCCAGAGTTTCTCTCTCTTCTTGGAATTCCTGCCTTTTCTCTCTTCCCCTGCCATAGGCTATTTAGCTCTTTATTGAAAGGTAATGCTTTTACATGGTGAAATAGGGATTATCCCTATGCACTTGGTATAACTTTTATGTCTCTATGCACAGTCTACTAGGACTCAGATAAGATACCCTGTCTCCAGTCTCTTGCCTAAAAGATGTTGTGATATTTATAACTCTTCAACACAGCAGGACTTATGAACAAAGTCAGTGTGACACTGTTACCTGTGTTTCATCCTGAGAACTTCTATTACTTTGTACTCTTCAGTTCTTTTCAATTCTTTATATTTTATAAAGGTTCTATAATTCTATGATTCTATTTAGTTCTCCCATTGCAAAAATATGCAAACTCCTAAGTTAACAAATGAAAAAAAAATGCACATTGAGCATCTATTTACTGTCCCATGAATTTCCCATACTTAGCTCATCCATCTAAATCCTAATAACTTACTAATCTTCAAAATATACAAATGATGGCAAGTGAAAATGAGTTGTTTAGTCCCCATATTTCCTGGCACATGTCACAACAGTGGTTTTAATTGACTTTTGGTGTATTGTGGCCTGGTGATGTGAATCCATGTTTCTACCTAGGTTTTTTCATTGCTCAGTATTAATGGATCTTTCACCTTCTTAGCCATAAAGATTTTATTGATGCTGGAGCCTCAGTACACAGAAAATACAGTCTTTCTGGTTTTATATGTCTCAGATATAATCGTAAATATTAATTACAAAATTTTGTGAATGAAATTTAAATTTTCATATAAACTTGAAAAACTCACTTATCCTTTGAAGTAATTCCTCTGGAATCATTTCACTTTACCCAGTAACCCTTTTAAAATATTTCATTAAGAGCCAAGTGTGAGAGAAATTTATACTTTTCTTAACCTCAATTTGATAGGATGTTGTTAGCTCAGAATATATTAGTGAAAATCCTTACTTGGTTTCCACCATTTCAGGCCATTTACACAGCTATTGCTGTAGTTGGAATGCTTATCTCACATAGGTTCTATGTGTGTTGTGATACTTTCAGTGGGATGGCATTCAGGGATAGAGGATTTGGGAAGTAATTAAATTATGAAGGCAGCAGCCGTACATGAACTACAGAAAATTAACTCAACAGCACTTGTATCATAAAGGGTCATTTGTATCATAAAGACACTCAGAGCTCTTCCTCCTTTGAAAAGTTATTAATATTATGTATATAATTTATTTTCCACTATCTGTATATTTTTATTTTCTTCAAGGATCCTTTTTGTATATATTATGGCTTCCAGTTTAAGGTTTTGATGGAATTCCTAAGTGTCAAAGAGTGGGTCTCCCTTTCTTGTGACTTCTCTTGGGCTGTTTCTCTTCTGTTTGTTTGTTTGTTGTTTGTTATTCAATTACTAAATTTTATTATTATCCCACAGAAACCTATTTGCCATTGAGAGACAAGAAAAAGGTGGATCCCAATGTGAGAAAAAGTAAGGAGGAGTTAAGAGAATTACAAGAAAGAACCATAATCTGGATCTATTATATGCTATATATTATCTATTTTCATAAAAATATGGAAAACCAAAAACAATTATGAATGCAGAATCCTTTACAGAGGGATTTATCCCTTTATGGAAGAGGAAGAAGAGAAGACTCTTAATAAATTATCAGGAGTGAAAGAAGATATCCTCTATGGACTGGACAGTGAGCCTTCATCAAACAAGAAATCTGTTTACACCTTGATTTGATTTTTAGCTTGATATTCAGAACTCCAAGGAATAAATATTCTGCTGCACTTAAGTCTCTGGGTTCCTGATATTTTTGTCATTTTGCCTGCAAAGCATTAGAAGAACTTCTACAGGCAGCCATGGAGCCCTGTTCATTCCCTGAGGAGTCACA
>NW_021604565.1:21925125-21937544 GCF_004785775.1 Grammomys surdaster | reverse complement strand
AGGCAGCCATGGAGCCCTGTTCATTCCCTGAGGAGTCACATGTCTCTCTGACAGTTAAATGATCCAGCATCTATAGCATTATAAACCTATCAGCAATCCACCAGAAATGCTTTTATTCTAGCAATAAGGAGGCTTTAGTCTATCTTTGCCTTCAGTTCTCCTTAAAAAGGTTTTCATCAGAGAACTTTCAATATGTAAACTACACTGTCACTTGTTATACTTTACTTAATATATGTGCTTTATAAGTTAATTTATCCCACTCCCAAGGGGGAAGAACACAGATATTCTGTATTAAGACGCTTGACAATCATGTACATGTAAACATGGGAGGCAGATTAAATGTCTTGAAATTCTGAGAATTGCAACAGTATTTATGTACATACATATGTGTGTGTAGATATATATATCCTTTTATCCTATTGAAGAATAGATAAAATGTTTTACTTACAGTAACTTGCATTTGTAGACGCTTCTGCTTTCTATCTTTAAATGAATAAGTAACCTTTTTGCATTGTCATATTTACATACTCTCTCTATCCCACCTCAATTCTATTCTTCATTTCAGATATATTCAGGTAAAAGAAATACTCCAAGTCAAATAATTTCCTTGCAATTGTTGATAGTTTTGAGTTTCTCTTTTATATAAAAATACCTCTTCTTATTTAACAAAAACATTTGGAAAACATTTGAACATCGTTTGCAGAAACTACTATAAGGAGGAATACATCTGGATAAATTCAAATTAATTATGATCATATATTATAGCATCTTTAGAGCCTTGATTTAAAAATACAGAAGTACTTTTCTTCCTTTTTAATTTTTGAAATATTTCCATAAAATTATGTTGCAGTGATTAAAGAGAAACAGTTGAGCACAATAGCTACACTATTAATACATTGAAAAGAAAATTTACTATTAAAATGTATTTTTTAGGATTAATTAGGACTAACATTTACCCCAGATAAATTGTCAAAGGTACGTTCTCTCTTTTTGCTTGCATGCGAGGGAACCCCAGTATACTGGAATCATTAAACCTCATGCTGGTTGCATCAAGATCGGTGTCTTGTGAGTCATTGGGTGGCTATAATCTCCTGTGGCTTGAGTGGGGGTTTCTCCTATCCAGGGACCTTTCATTTTGATGCACTGGCCGGGAAATTGCTACCACCCTAGTCTCCAAGAACCCACTTGGAGATCCACATGCTAGAGCATGTCTGTGTGCTGTCTGTCTGTTCTTTGCTTTTGAGTTCCTGAAATGTTTGTGCCCATGGCAGGGGCAACGGACTATGTACTGTGTTTATGAAGTGTCTGTGCCCATGGGAGGGGGGGGTGTCATGCACTGCCTGTAACAGGGGTGAGCTGTATGTGTTGTTTTTCTCTGTTTTCTTGGTGAACTGTTTGTGTGTTGATTGTCTTTCTATGTGCTATTGGACTTTGACTGACATTATTTTGGACTGAAACTACTGTGTTAAATATCCTGAGTTAACAAGAGGTAACATGGCCACCAGCAGAGAAAGAGATAGAGCGGCCAGTGTAAGAGAGCTGCTGCAGAGCAGAGAGCCAGGTCCTTTGGCAATCGGGCACCGCAGTCTGGGCAGCCCACCCACCACACGTAGGGTGTTCTCCAGGGGACACTGCACGGGGGGCACCCTCGCCTAGCCAGCATTCAGCGGGCAGCTCCCCTAGTGCAATGCCCTTAAACCACCGGCTGTGGAGGTTGGCTACCAAGAGAAAGAAGCTCTGTCCCTCTGCTGTAGGCAGAGGCAGCGGCAGATCAGTGCACCACAACTGCCTTACCTGGCATTCGTGGCTAGGCTGGTGACCTCGGGGTCACTGCTGTAGCAGCCTGGTGGTTTCTCACTCTCCACTCATGGGAAGCTTGTCCTCTGGCCCCTTCTGGTAAGAGAACCCAGACAATGGAGGGGAGGAAGGGCTGGAGCACAGTGACTCCAGCTCCCTGTTTGCTCTCTGTGGCCAGAACATCTACAAAAAGATAGGCAGCACCCAGGTGATTAAGAACCTGGCAGAGGAGAAGGGCAACTTCCCTGAGCCATGGTTGCTGGACAAAACAGCTCTCCCGGCAAGATTATTCACCTGAGAGTTATAGTTATATATTTTTTATTTTATTTTTTATTTTTTTAAAAAAGAAGTGTGAGTGAATAACACTGAGACAAGTCACATGACTCTAGCTTGGGAACTCTGCTTTTAGGCAAGTCACCTGCTGTAAAGAGTTACAGGCTGTCCTGAGTCAGAGAGCCAAAAGAATAGGCCTTTGCTTTGGTACAGATATTAATTTATAGTAAAAAAGAGTAAGTTAGTTACTCTCTGCTTAAAGTAGCCACCCATAAGGACCTTCCTACAGATGATCAAAGCAATAGAGGAAAGAATCTTTAGGCCACGATTCCTCGGGCACCCAGACTAAGTGCCCTACATAGTTACCCAGATAAATCTAGCAAGAGAACACCCTTCCCCTGATAAAAATCCTTTCTTCCCCAAGACCCTTGTAGGTTCTTGCTGTCAGGAGTGCTCTTCAGGACAGAAGAGCAAGAGAAGAGACCAGAAAGAATGTTCCCTCAGACATCGGGCCACCATCAATTGACCAGACAGTGGTCAACAGCAGGTTGCTTCTGACCAGACCTGACTGGAGCCTTCATGTGGCGGAAGGTAAGGGGCACCAAAATCCATGCCAGATTCCATTGGAAGGTCTCAAAGGGGCTCCCTGAGGCCCGCACTAATCTTGACCAAGGCATGTGAGGTTAAGCAGACATCAGATGAGTTGCCCACAGCCTTTCTAGAATAGCTCACAGAGACATTCTGTCAGTGAAGACAAGGCTATTAGATACCAAGAAAAAACTTCAGAGGCTAGAGGGACTTCAGAAAAAGTTGTCAAAAGATTTAGTGTAGGTTGCTGAAAGATAAAAGAGAGATGAGAAAAAGAAAGGTAATAGGAAAGGAATTTCCAGAGAAGCTTGGCTGTAGTAGGTAAAGGAAAGCAGAGAAGGGAGGCTTCAATCAAAGGGAGATAGAAAACTCCTTGAAAAGGACCAGTGTGCACATTGCAAGTAGAGTCAGTTGCTGAGACCGAGAGTGCCCTAACAAATGGAAGCCAGGGTCAGAAAATTCCAGGCCTTGGGGAAAACAACCCCAAATGGAGAAGATATTAGCTTTGAGTGAAAATTCATGAACTACCCGAAAAATAGTGGACCAAGAGATGGGCTGGGTATCCCATTCATTTATGATCATAAATCCATAATTCCAGGACTGGAATCACCCACAAGAAAAAGGAGAGAATATAAGACTTTTGGCTCTAAATGTAAGACTTTTGGGTCTAGGTTTGAATTTAAGATTAAAAGAACACCACTGTCCCAGGACACATACTGGGAGGGGCACATTCCTTAGTCAGAGGATACTTGGTGGATTAACATTCAGGAAAGGAGAGGTTGATTAACATTCCTCAGATCACAGGGGAGGGAACCCACCAGCGGGTGAGGAAGGCTCAGACAGATAAGGGAGGTCCTTGCCACCTCATTCCCCAAAGACCAATCAGTTTAAAAGTCACACTGTTCTGCTAGTCACTGTTTCTCTGTCCTACCCCCTAGACCATATAAAAGCTATTCTTAGCGCCAACTCGGGGTTCTCTCTTCTTGCTTGCATGTGATGGAACCTCAGTATACTGGAATTGTTAAACCTCATGCTGGTTGCATCAAAAAAAAAATTGTCAAAGGTAATTCTAAGGGTAAGATGGAGTTTTAATACATCTTAAACATACATACATACATACATACATACATACATAACACACACACTCTCTCTATATATGCATATAATAAATGTTTTGAATATGCTATTAAACTGGCTATATTTTAATTAGGATTTTTTTACAAATATATTTTCTTCTTGTTTTTTATTGGATAATTTTTTCCTTTTTTATTCGATATTTTATTTATTTACATTTCAGATGTTATCCCCTTTCCTCATCCCCCCTCCTATTAATTCCCTATCTCATCCTTCCTCCTCCTTTTTTGCTTTTTTTTTTTTTACTGGACATTTTATTTACATTTCAGATGTAATCCCCTTTCCCCATTTCCCCCTCACCCAAGAACCCATTATCCCATCCCCCCTCCTCCGATTCTATGAGAATGTGCCCTGACCCACCTGCCCACTCCCACCTCCTCACCCTCAAGTCCCCCACACTGGGGCATCCAGCCTTCACTGGACCAAGAACCTCCTCTCCCACCTATGCCTGACAAGGCCATCCTCTCCAGTAAAAACATGTATTTTTATTCATAATTTGTTAAATTTACAAATCCCTCTAGGTAGAACTGAGTAGAAAATTTTTCATGCTAGATAACTTTCAAAGCATCATAGGAATATGCAAACTTTCTGGGACAAAAAAAGAGATCAGTTGTTTCGCTTATATGTAAGTCTAATGAAGCAAAAGACTAATTTGCCAGTAACATAAGCCCTACTTTTCCAATAGTAGCATGACTGTTATTGAAGTATCCAACAGTGTTTTGCTTTAATTTGAAACCCACTGTACAGAAACTTATGAATGATCCTAAGAGCCCTGCTAACAACTCAAGTCATAGATCTAAGTGTGAGATGTATTAATATTGTTTAACTAAATTGACATATTAACAAACTGCCTTATGTCAGTGTCTATATTGATAAACAATAGTTGCTCTAAGCTTTAATCAGAGAGCTTCTTTTAACTGTGAATGGCTCTGAATGCAGTGAATCATGACTCTTAACAATAACTTATAACAATAATGGTTACTTACATTGTATCTACAAAGAAGTTAATAGTCATGGGTCTCATATGGCCTAGCCCTTTACACATTAACTATTGGCTACTTCTATGTTCTTGGAGAAGAGGCTCCATTAGAGAGCTGCAAAACTGTGCTCTCACAAATGTCTTTAAACTTATAAAATTAAATAGAAATGTAATTATATATCATTTTATGTATAAAATCAAATAATAAGAAAAAGAGAGAGCAAGTTTATTTGTAAAGAGGAACTGCAGTGGGCAGTGTTTATCAAATATAGGAAGTAAGAATGATCAGTGTGTACTGTATACATGTGTGAAACTATGTAGTTACAAAATTTAGTTAAAACAAATGAAATATACTAAGTATTATTATATTTATAAATCTACAAACCATAATATAATCAGTAAATTTTAAAACACACTATATTTAGATGTACAAACAGAGTGATTCACAATAAAATTATCCAGATATGTTATTTAGCTCTGTCCTAAATGTGAAAGCAGAAAATATAAATATGATCAAATTAATTTTACTTAATATATTTTCTCCTGTTCCTCTGCCTACACAACCTTTAGGAAAACTCAATTTTAAAGGATTTTCTTTTATTATGTAAAATATAGTGTTTCTGTTGATTCTGTAATTTAAAACTAGTTGTTCATGAGAATTATGTTTAATTGGAATTGAGATTTTTATATGTAAATTATCATGCAGCTTATCAATGTGAAATTTGTCCAAAATTTGCTCAAATGTTTCTGTCATGAGCATAGGTGTACATGTAAACAAGGGAGTTAGTACTTCCCACATGGTTATAGGCACACATATGCACACATGCGCACATATGGGTGCACACATACACACACACATACACACACACATACGTGCTAAATATAAAGAAAAAATGATTATCCTGAAGAAGTGTGCTTAATTATCTATTTTATTAAATTTTATTTAACCATTTTTTACAGTCCAGATTTTATCTCCTTCTCAGTCCATCCTGACATTGACACTTCCCATAACTCCTCCTCCCCTCTTCTCCATGAGGATGGTTCCCCTCCCACAACCCCCTCCCCACAAGACCTCCTACACCCTGGGAAGTCTCCACTCTCTTGAGGGTTAGGTGCATCTTTTCTGAGTCCAGACCCGGCAGTCTTCTGCTGTGTATCTATTGGGGGCCTCATAACAGCTGGTGGATGCTGTCTGGTTGGTGGCCCAGTGTTTGAGAGATCTTGTGGGTTCAGGTTAGTTGAGACTGCTGGTCTTCCTACAGGGTCACCCTCCTCCTCAGTTTCTTTCAGCTTTTCCCTAATTCATCTACATGGATCAGCAGCTTCTGTCCATTGGTTGGGTGTAAATATCTGCATCTGACTCTTTCAGCTGCTTGTTGGGTCTTTGGGAGGGCAGTTATGATAGGCCCCTTTTAGTAAGCACACCATGCCTCAGTAATAGTGTCAGGCTTTGGGGCCTCCCCTTGAGCTGGATCCCAATTTGCACTTGTCACTGGACCTCCTTTTCCTCAGGCTCTTCTCTATTTTTCTACCTGCAGTTCTTTACAGGAACAATTATGGGTAAGAGTTTTTGACTGTGGGATGACAACCCCATCCCTCACTTGATGCACTGTCTTTCTGTTGGAGGTAGGCTCTACAAGTTCCCTATCTATTTTGATAGACCACATATTTGTGCTAGATCTGGTGGAGAACAAGATGCTATCCAGAAAGATGAGAAGGGACCCCGAGATCACAATAGCCATAAATGTTAGTCAGAGCAAAGGATATGTGTAGGAAAAGGAAGTAAGAAGGCAGTTGAATTTGATCATACATATTTCAGACATGATATTTGGAATTGAGGCCTGAGAGTAACAGGAACACTTCAATAAGAAGTGAAAATTTTATTTTATGGGTAATTAAAAGTAATAGAAGCATTAAGTACAGGGATAATGTAAATTTGACAGTTTGTGCTATGACAAAATCAATTGTTTAAAAATAGACATAAAATAAAAGCAGGAATGGATAAAGATTTAGATGTTTCTAAAGGGTATGATTGTTGTCAGAATGGTGATTATTACAGTGTTGATGGAAAGAAATAAAACAATGTTTCAAAAAATATATTTAGTTTTACTAACATTACTAAATACTGAGAAAACTATGATAGAAAAGGATGGAATTAATTACCCTAGGATTCTCGATACTATTTATTTTAGTGTAGTCAGTTACCATGACCTGAACAGTTTTGGAATTGACTTGATTCAGGCAATAAGATAATGAAGAAAGGATACAACACACACACACACAAACACACACACACACTCACAAACACACACACACACAAACACACACATACACACAGACAGACACACACACACACTGAGAGAGAGAGAGAGAGACAGAGAGAGAGAGACAAAGACAGAGACAGAGACAGAGACAGAGACAGAGAGAGGGCACAATTTGGATGATTTGTGATGCATCAAGTGATCTGATAGATACATACTAGCAGCCAAGAAACCTTAACACATACCACTACATACCACTGACTAAGAAGATGGGTTTACTGTACACAGCTAAAAGAGGAGATGAGTTTGATTTATGCAGCTAAATGAGGAAATGGGTTATTTAATCTCAGTGGGAGGTCTCTGTAAGAGTTTCTAATTGCAGTCATCAGAGAGAAGGAAGCCATAGTTAATATTTTCTGCACATTATGGTGTTAGCTGACAGTCAATCATTCATAATATCTAATGTTGGGAAACTGTGCTACTTAAGGTTGAAGTCTACTATGTCTGCATAGCTCCTCTGAACTGTGTGCAAAATGAAGGAGTCCTGTTCTTAGTAGGGCTTCATATTCTCTACCTTATCTGGAGAGCCCCAAACCCCAGACTTTACCTGAGGAATATCACACAATCCTCGATGAAATTACAGGTTCAACATCCTGGAAAGCCTCCGTAGAAATGAGGTATTCTCAGAACCTTAAACCCCAGCTAGTGAAACTTCACCCTAAAGAGAACCACTTCTCACTTTCCAAAGTATATATAGTCCTTATTCACCCTGAATAGAGAGCACAAGCTGTTTCAATGAGTGAGAGCTAGTCATTGAATGTTGTCTAAAAAGGCTATAACATGAAAGAGCTGGAACACCAAAATCGTCAGAAACGATCCTCACCTCCAAACTTACTGCTGGACCAGGATCCTGCTAACCCACCCACTTCAGACTTCTCTTCATCATTTCCCATCCCAGTGTACCCCAGGGTCTAGACATCCCAAGGGTAGCCACAGGCCTCAGAACTCCACTCTATTCTTCCTTCCTGGTGTACATGTGCCATGTGTGAATTGAGGTCTGGCCACTCTAAAGAAAGACCTGAAACAAAGAACTGAATTCCAATCCATCTTTCCCAACTTCATGTGCTGCAGCACCTGGACACAGCAAGGGAAAAAACAAATCAAATAGAGCGACAATCTATACTAGACCAGACAAAGGCATTACCATTTCCTTGACCTGGACTTGTAAAAGGCTCTGCCATTCTCATCGATCTAAGGTACTAGGTTCACTGACATCACAATGGTTATAACACATGATAAACATTAACTCAGAATGGCATCTACTCCTGTCTTAGGGTTTTACTGCTGTGAACAGAAACCATGACCAATGCAACTCTTGTAAGGATCACATTTAATTGTGGTTGGCTTACAGGTTCATAGGTTCAGTCCATTATCATCAAGACAGGAACATGGCAGCAGACATTGAGCTGGAGGAGCTGACTAAAATATTTCAAGCAATAAAAAGAAAGAGGAAGAGAGAGAAAAGTGATAGAGGGAGAGAGAAAAAAGTCAAATTGTGATTTGCATGGTCATTTATATTAAGTACAGTATTATAAAGTACTTGTTTAGACCAGTTCCTAATGTGAGACTATTATCTAGGAGATCTCTTTGTTTAGGAGAAAGATTGCCTGTCAGTTCTAAGATTTTCTAATAGTTGATTTAAACCAGGGCAAAAAGAAGTCACTGTGTTCCTTATTATTTCCTTTGATTCCCATCCATTTTCCTGACTAATGTGCTTTACAGTCAAACCATGACTTCCAGGTATTACTAATGAATTTGTGCAGCATTTCACCTCTCTGCACTCTTGAATATGACTGTGAATAGAACACAACTCATTAGATGATGAATATGTTCAGTGAATTGCAAAATACACAGAGAAACAATGAATACTGTGTCTCTAATGAAGTCTGGCTAATGTGTGTTAGACATTAGGTAATGTATTTTAACTGTCTACTTGTAAATGTGCTGGCTCATCATAGTCTGTACTAGAAATAGCTTACTCGGGTCATATTCTTCATTAACTATATTCTTTACGGAGAGAATTGGTAAATCAATCAATCGGTAGGATATATACTTAGACAGTTAATAAATGAACTTTCAGCATATTGTTGGTCATATAATTCAAATAAAATAATATTAAAGGAAATTGTCCACTGTAATAAAATGATATTTTATGAATGTTCTATGAACCAAGAACTGATACTTGGTTTTTGGTTTATTGACAAATTGATCCACTACCCTAGCTGATATGAATTATTTGCTGTTGCATTTACTACCACACATGTGGTAACCTAATCTTTCTCAATGGTTTTCTCATTCATTGTTTCAGTTTGTCCTGTTCTTATGCCTTTGTCTCTTCTACTGGAAACATCTGTCTTGAAATACTAGACAGATGATTATATAATTAGAAATATAAATAACCAAATTAAACCCACACATAATAAAACTACATGCCTAATGCAACTATATTTCTGTGTCATTAAACCAGGATAATATTTATTCATGTAAATGAACCTCCTTTCTAATCTACTATCAATTTCCCAGAGAATAACCTGAAATAAATTCATGTCCCTCTAGGTTCAGTTCAAAACTACTAACCTTTAAAATTAGTTAGAATTGATTATTCTTGATCATTCCTAGTGAAATGATGCATAATAATAATTGAACACAAATCTTGTCCTTTGCAAGGTACATGCAGGACAGAAAACACAATGGCTGCTTTTCTGATGTAGTTCTGATTGTTCCTGACATGTTAAGTTGATTGATAACTATGCCTCATCTACTTTGTGCATAGTGCTTGTTTAGATGACAAATTATATTGTTACTCTGTCTATAAATAAACTAAATGAAATACCTGATTGATGGCTTAAGCACTCACAGCTATAGTTTTATAACATAAACACCTTTCAGAACAAATTTCAGGGTGTATGTTTTTCTATACTGCCCAGATCATGAAATACTAAATCTAAAATTTATAAAAGTTTTACAACTTCTGTCAAAGAGACCAGGACTAGCCCATGAAATTCTTAGCTTATGTTTATCTCCATTATAATTCTCTATGTATCTGTGAACATTTATCCTAAACTGTATCCTAAACTAATCTTGGAAAATAGAGATTCAAGATTGAGACATGAATAGCAACCAATGAGCATGAACCCATTGATCCCTTAGAAACATTGTATTAGAATAAGAGGTAGATCCCCAGGATCTGACTTTGTTATGGAGGACAGTGTACTAAGAAGTTTAATAAATAAAATTCCCTGGGTTGGGTGGAACAGGAAGCTGTATCACAAAGCAGCCCGATAAGATCCCATGGAGAGCTTTCCAACTGATATGTCCTCCTTATTAAAGAGTCTATGCAAGCAAACTAGGCACATCTAAGCAATCATTGATTTGAACTAGAGTACCCTAAAGGGAGACATGACCTAAAAACTGCTGAAATATGACTTTGCTACCAACATATGTGTTTACAATACAAATAAATCATATATATATATGATACAGTTACAAAGATGTAATTTTCCAGATGTAATTGTCATCTTGGAGGCTTACTGCTGAATAAGCTCACCCTTTCTAGTTCTTTCTGAACTCTGGCAGTCTGGTTCAACTCACGATTTCTGACTCAAAACTCCTCTCCAAACCTGATTCAAACTTGCTTCTCTTGTCTTCTCACTGAAAAGCTTTGCTTAGAAAACCTGGCTCTGAATTCCACAATCTGAACTGTACTACACTGACTGTACTGACTTCAGGAACATGAGTTGACCTGCTATTGAAAATATTAATTTTATATATTTTTGTGACTCACCAATTCCAGTTCTTTTACCTAAGAACATGGCTTCCAGAAAGCATGTAACAGTGGTCTTTGTGAGGGTAGAATTTTTCCTTTGTTTGTTTTACCTCTGAGAAGAGATACTTTCTTTTTACTTTGGAAATGCCTGTTGAATTTAATACAATTGCAATTTTTAGAAACCTACATATATGAGAAATCTATTTGTTTGATAACACTGCCTGGTTAAAAATCTATGTCATTTAAACTCAGAACTTTTAGTTTAATGGTTATTTCCTAGGTATGAATTGTTATTATTCCTCAACACAAATTTTTATCCTTAAAATGAGAAAATATGCCCTTAATTCTTATTAGTGACAGAATGGTAGTAGAAAAATAGGCATGACTGATGGCTTAGCCTGAATCCTATAATTTTTTTCAGGTCATTTATAATAATTTCTTTGGTATTAATGAGTTTTAAGGTGGAAAATTGGCTTGATTTTAAACAGACGAACAAGTCCTAAAATGAACTGACATGACTCAGATTGTTCCTTGAGGTCTGGCTTTAACTTCTGTGTGAAATGATGAATTTAATGGCAATTAGACAGAAACAAAGGAAAGCATTTTCAGGCACAATTATCAAGCTGCTAATGTCCTCAGTGAAGCACAGCATGATTCGTTTCTGTTGCCTTGTTCTGTTCCATTTGGCTGGAGTCCCAATTTATCCCAGCTTTCATGTATGGTTAAAATCAGCAATGGGCTCATGCTTCCAGGGCTTTTTCCCACCTCCTTGTCTAATCAAACACCTGCTTTCTTCATTCTGTTCCTTTTGTTATCCAGAGGCTGGAATGTAAAATAGAAAGTCTTGTCTACAGCCTCTTCCTTAAAAAGAGATTTCCTGTTTGCCTTGACTTTCAAAGATGAACTTGCTTAACTTTACCTCTCCATGTCATTGCCTTTGTCTTTTTTTTTATTAATCCCGTGAAGTAAAGTTTTAAAAATGTTGTATTACGTAATGGAATTGTCTTGAATAGACATATGAGTAGAAGAATGGTGTGAAAACAATGTTTAAAAATATTTATATCTCTAAGACTTAGTTGCTGAAAGTTTCAGAAATACAAATGTCACACTTTCAATATTTCTAAGTTCAACTTCTGTAACTCCTGTTTCTCCCACCTATGATTTCACTGAGCTCAGCTTCTGTAAAACAGTACTGCATGGAGGGTTCTTGTCTCTCCATTTAAGCTGAGAATAGCCATTGAAAAGAAAGAGCCGAAAGTATCAAAATTTACCCTAAGACATTTTTTATTGATATTTTCAAATATTTTAAAAACTAAAATTTCTTATTCAAATTCTGCTTGTTATAGAAAATATAAACATGGATTTCCAGAATGCATCTATGAATATATTAAAAAAGCTCTAAAAATTAAAATGAAATATTCAAGCAATGATGTTGACAAAAGAGAGGAAATGAGAAATATAAGCCAAGGAGAGAAAGAGAGAGAGAGGGGGGAGAGAGAGGGGGAGAGAGAGAGAGAGAGAGAGAGAGAGAGAGAGAGAGAGAGAGAGAGAGAGAGAGAGA
>NW_021604565.1:21904572-21925115 GCF_004785775.1 Grammomys surdaster | reverse complement strand
AGAGAGAGAGAGAGAGAGAGAGAGAGAGAGAGAGAGAGAGAGAGAGAATATATTTATTCTAGGGCAAAAATCATGATTCTAATTTGTCAGGAACATATGACGTGACTTTTTCCAATAAGTAGAAACTTCTATGTGTCTTACAGAAATCTCAAAGCTTTACTGCCTTAAGGATCAATGTTTTAATATCAATGTAAAAATCAATGAACAGAAGAAGAAATTTAATGTAACTAAGTAGAAAACACAGTTTTATTACAGAATATCAGCACGTAAACCACTATTAGACAAACAAGTGATATACTAACATGAAACCAAGGTCCTGTTATAGGGAAAAATGTTTCTTTGAACAATAACTCATGGAACTTTGAAAGACCAAATAGCAGAAAAGTGAACAGGAAAGGTTTCCAAAGGAGACTAGAGAACCATTTAAAATAACTTCCTAGATTTGATGACCTTGAAAATGGTATTTCTGTGATATTTAAAATGCAAAACAGGCACAGTATTTTGTTTTGTTTTCAGCTTGACAAACTGAACAGGCTGAGTCGAAACACCTGTCTCACTGCTATTTACCATAGAACATTTTGCTGCAGTGCATGTGCAGATGACTGAAGAGCTTAAATATATTTAGCAAAACAAAATCATGTAAGCTTCTAGATGCAGGTGTCCTGACTTAAACACACACACACACACACACACACACACACACACACACACACATTAAACCACTAAGCCTGCTTATGAATCCCTAAAAGCTAGTAAATAGAAAGTAAAGAAATTCTGTGCAGTCAAAACATCAATCCAGGAGACAATGCTTTCTGTTTCAGTACTAGAATTTTCTCTCTCATAGAGAATGCTATTAAAATTAACTTTTAAGTGATCAATGAATGAAATCTTTTCTTCCAAATACCAGGAGGATGTGATTGTTATGATTCTATTCCTATAATAACATGTAATACCTAAACTTTCTTTGTATTATCTTTCCCAGTCAAAGAATCATAAATGTATACAAGGTATGTGTTATATTGCTTTATTTTCATTTTCCAAGCACACAATCTAGCCTAATTTTCCAGACAATGCCAAATTACTGCATTTAGCTGAAGACAAAATTGTTGGGAAGTCACTGGATTCTGTTATGTGTTTCTCAGTTGTTTATCAGGGAACTTTATTTTCATCTCTTTCCAGTATATAAAATCTACAATGATTTTTCAATCAACTTGTGATACCCATCCAGCAATACATAACTATTACAACTCAGTATCAAGTTTTTCTAGACTGTGACGTTCTTGCTACTGGGAGATATTTCTTTGAAACCAGAGTTTTAAAATATACACTAAATTGTACAAGAAACAAATCCATCATCCAAAGTCTTTTGAGCATCTCAGCTTTTAAATCATGAACACCAGACCCACAGGTACACACATGCACCCTTAAACAAATGTATAAATACTTTAAAAATGTATCATATTTCAAACAGAGCATTCCAGATATTTTATGCTGAATATGCTTTCTAGGCCAGGGTTAAGTGAGAGAGATTTAATAGATTTTTTTAGTGGTTCCCTATAACTATTTAGTGTCTTTTAACTGAAACTTCAGCAGTTAGAATTTTAGAATCTATTCTGCATTTTTTGGGCTATTTTTCTTTCAGTTTTAAGGAGCATCTGTCTATCTTCCCCTGAAAAAAAAAAAACTTAAAAGAGTCAATGACAATTATTTAAGTAACAGTAATTTTATATCATCCAGAGTTGACAAAAAATGTTTGAAATGGACCTAACTGAAGCAAAGTACTGAATGATGAAAGAGAACAGGTTCATCCTTGATATTCATGTTCTCCAAAGGAGAAATTTATATTGTACCAATAAACTATTTTGAGTCTCATGTTATGTTTTGCATATGTAACCTAGTGCCACAAATAAAAAGTGGTGAATAAATATGAATAATATATACTTGTACTAGATATGGATTATGAAGACATAAACTCAACCATCTGTTCAAGACTAAAAGAAAGTTGAAATGTGCAAATTGCTTTACACTATTTTCAAGTAAATATAAAAATACAGTCTCAATATCAAATTCACTGTATAATATAACAAAAATATTATGACTGAGCATTTCTTTTATAGTCATTCTAAGTAGTTAATATTTTTATGGAATAGTTGCTGTAAACTGATATGGAAAATAAAATGGAGTTATTATAATTACATAAATTTTAGTACTGATACATTTTGAAAATGTGTCAATGAATGAAATATCAAGAATGACAATGACACTACTATTGATATTCTGTTATGTTTACAGACAAGACCTTAGAAAAACTGTCCTCTAAGGGGCTCCACCCAGAAGCTGACCAAAACAGATACAGTGACCCACAGCTGAATATTAGACCAAACTCAGGGAGTCTTATGGAAGAGTTCGAGAAAGAACTGAGGAACTTGGACAGAATGTGCCAAGTACTGTAATGATTTGCTTTGCCAGGGTGGGTTGGTTCCGAGGGTGGTTCTTCCCCATCTCAAAGGAAAATAGGAGGTGATGATGAGGGTCTGTGTGAAAGGGAAATGGGAGGAAATGGCAGAGGCCATACAGGTATAAAAAGAATAAATATATAACTTAATAGAAAAAATAAAATAAATAGAACATCAAGTGACCATAGGTATGTGGGTTCATTTCTGGGTCTTCAATTCTATTCCATTTATCTTCTTGTCTATCTCTATACCAATACCATGCAGTTTTTATCACTATTGCTCTGTAGTACTGCTTGAGGTTGCGAATGGTGATTTTCCCAGAAGTTCTTTTATTGTTGAGAATGTCATTCTTCCCCCCTCCCCACCCCATCCTGAAGGAATTAGGCTTCAGACATGAACATTTTCATGGGCTAGGACAGGGAAGTTGGCTGAGATCTTTTAGTCATCCTGATAAGCCTTTAGAAACAGTGATCAATCACAGGAGTGTTCATGTAATTAGGTTTAAGGTCTTGCTTGTTCTTTGACTATTTGTGTTTATTGTCTTGCTTGTTCCCTGACTATTTGCATCTACTGTATTGCTAGTTCCTCAACCTAGAACTGACTGGAATACTTGCATGTAATTAAAATGGTACAAAAGCAAAAAGAAAGAGGGGCTATGGGATACAGGGTTTCTAGGGAGAGAAAATGGGAAAGAGGATGGCAAAATGAAACGTAAATAAATAAAATATCCAATTAAAAAAATGAATAGAAGAAAAGATCTGGAATTTTACTCACTTCTGCTGCTTTTCGTGATGTTTCTTTTATTGTATTTCAAATCTGTTCTAATTTATATATTACAAGTTCATCAATGAATTTATTTTTCTTTATGTAAATTACTATCTCATGTTCTTATCTCTCTTACTAACATCACGTAATATTAATATCTTAAGACACTTCAATTTTTTGTAAATCTGAACTTGTGTTTAAATTGTTGAGTATAAGGTATATAATATTAGATTATAAAACTGTTCAGAATTGATAGTATGTGTTTTATATGGCAGTAATATTCCATGTGTTAGAAAGATTAACGTCTGTACATTGATAGTATAGTGTTGAGTTGTAGTGTGGGCCAGTCCCATGCCCACAACCCCAAGAGGCTAGGGCCACTGCTCAGAGAGGAGGAGGCATGGAAATTTGACTGTGTTCCCCCCACGCCAGTGCCTCAGAGGTGGGGAGCACAGTCTGAGGTCCTGCGGAGATCCGGGGCTCTTGGCTTGGGGGTCCTTGGGCCAAAAGCCAGCTGGGAACCAACAGGTTCTCAGGCTCTTGGGCCCCAGCCCAAACACTGCTGGGGGGGCTGTGGAAGGCCCAAGAAGGAAGTGGGGCTATATGGGCTGGATTTGCCCTTAGCTGAAGGGAGAAGGGGAGAAGCTCTGGTCGTGTCCCAAAAGGAGAAGAGTTCTTGATCACTTGCTTGCTTGGTTGGGTCACAGCTGGCTCAGCTTGCTTACTTGGGTTGGGGTGGTGGTCTCCACAGCTGGAAACACAGAGAGTTCTTCTACAGATTAAATAGTGGCTCATGCTGGGCAGTGGTGGCGCACGCCTTTAATCCCAGCACTCGGGAGGCAGAAGCAGACAGATTTCTGAGTTGGAGGCCAGCCTCGTCTACAGAGTGAGTTCCAGGACAGCCTGGGCTATACAGAGAAACCCTGTCTCAGAAAAAAAAAAAAGAAAAAAGAAAGAAAAGCCACAGTGGCTCATTAGACCTGCTCCATTGTTCCCCGTGATGAATTTTGAAAAAGAAAAACACTCTATGGTCTTAGGATATTTATTTTCATGGCAGAAAATAGATGAAAACTATACCCCAGTGTTATCATGGCAGGCCTGAGGTTAAATACCTTTTATAAGGAGGAGGGTCTGGGAAGGAAAGTTTAATAGGCTATGACCCCCTGGCCTTTAAGTACCTAAATAATATGGATATCTGTCTTGAGCCTCTGTGGCCTGCAGTCACACCCTCTACCTGTAAAGGGGCTAATGGGCATTGTCCTACATGAATGAGGTCTTTGGCTTCATATCAGGAGTCTGGAGTGTGGGAGCATGGCAAAATTCAAGCTGTCCCTATGGATCACCTGGGGACTCTGGTGCCAGAATCCCTGCTGTCCTTTCAAGTTCCTACAGTATAAAGTAATAACATACTCTAGATTTTCAATTTCATCATTCCTTAATGCTTGTAAACTACTACTAATCCAGTCATTCCTCTTAGTAAAGATTAACCATTTCACAATGTTGCTAACACTTAAAACCAAGAAGGAATTCTTGATTATTTTTCAATCCCGCAAACATGTTTAGTATATCTGTGAACTTTATTTTTATAATTTCAGAATATTATGATGCCATTTATTTCCACTGTAAGAATAAAGAGCATACTACAGTTTTTAAAAGCATACTATTAATTTGTATCCATTAGCATTTTTGAATTTATAGTTAATTAAGCAGTCCATTCTACTAATAGAAAACAGAATGCCTTTAAAAATTAATACTCTAAAAATAATTAATTTCTACAGCATTTAAATAAGTGGTTTGTTACTGTAGACTATGAAAGAAATTTACAGTATTCTGTCAAGTTTGTTTTCCAATCTCATTCATTATTTTGTTTCCCTCTTTCATGTCTGGTTTATTTATCATCTCTCTACAGTACTTCCTACTTCTTTTCAAGCCTGAATGAGGGTCTTTTGTACATTACACAAAAAAATTATTTTAATATATTTATTAATGATTCTCTACAAAATTATGGCACCACCTAAAAATAGAAAACTGAAGAGTGATGGATTTCTTCTTGAGAATTCCTTAAGGAAAATTAAATAAAATTATTCAGGTAGTTAGGATTTTGTGCATAACATGTATTTGCTAATTTTTCCAAGAAAGAGAAAACATGAGCTATAATTATCTAAATTGATTTATGACAAGTAGTCAATTATTTGATTGGTTGACCAAGAACAGAGAAGGACTATAATAAGAAAATTGGTGAGCAAGCATTCTAGGAAAGAATTATGTAGAAATTAATTTTCTGAATGAGCACAATGTAGGAAGACATTTGTGACATATATGAAAAGAAAAAATACTTCTCTGAGTGCCGGAAATTGTCAAAACTATTGACAAAATGATCTATTCTGCCTGGAGCCCTTGGACCTACCATCCACCAAAACCTCACTCTCCTGAGTACTACTTCCCTTCTACCCCTTCTACCTGTTCCTTTCTGCTGGGGCAGACTCCTGAGATAGTCTGTTCCTGTGAAGATACCATATCCTAACCCATCCTAGAGGATTCCATATATTCAGAGCTGTTGAGGATCCAGAGCAGTTGCTCTGCAGCAAATCCTACAATGCCCAGAGGAATCTGGATGCCCAGGAGCTCTAACATGACCAGGATCATAAGATTCAGGATCCCAGAAACAGCCTGACTCTCAGGAGCTCTTACACTCAGGATCTCAGGATCACAGGATCACAGGATCACAGGATCACAGAGACAGCTGGACTCTGAGGAGTTCTGACACAACCGAGATAACAGGAGAGATGGGGTCCAGTCAGCGAAAGTGAGTTCAGGTAGCCCTAGAAATAACCAGATGGAGAAAGGCAAGTGCAAGAACATAAGCAACACAAACCAATATTACTTGGCATCATCAGACCCCAGTTCTCTCATCGTAACAAGTCCTGGGTACCCCATCACACCAGAAAAGCAATACTCTGATTTGAAATCACTTCTCATTATGATGATAGAGGACTTTACGAAGAACATAAATAACTCCCTTAAAGAAATACAGCAGAACACAGGTAAAGAGGTAGAAGCCCTTAAAGAGGAAACACACAAATCTCTTAAAGAATTACAAGAAAACACAATGAAACAGGTAAAGGAATTAAACAAAACTCTCCAGGATTTAAAAATGGAAGTAGAAACAACAAATGAATCACAAAGAGAAGCTACCTAGGAGATAGAAAACCTAGGAAAGAGGTCAGGAGTCATGGATGCAAGCATCACCAACAGAATACAAGGGATAGAAAAGAGAATCTCAGGTGCAGAAGATACCATAGGAAACATTAACACAACTGTCAATGAAAGTACAAAATGCAAAAATTCCTACCAAAAATATCCAATAAAATCAGGAAGCAGTGAAAAGATCAAACCTAAGAATAATAGGTATAGAAGAAAGCAAGGAGTACGAACTTAAAGGAAGAGTAAATATCTTCAACAAAATTATGGAAGAAAACTTCCCTAATCTAAAGAAAGAGATGCCTATGAACATACAAGAAGTCTAAGAATTCCAAGTAGACTAGACAACAAGAGAAATTCCTCTCATCAGCCAGGCGGTGGTGGCTCACGCCTTTAATCCCAGCACTTGGGAGGCAGAGGCAGGCAGATTTCTGAGCTCAAGGCCAGCCTCTACAGAGTGAGTTCCAGGACAGCCAGGGCTACACAGAGAAACTGTGTCTTGAAAAACCAAAAAAAAATAAAAAAAAGAAAGAAAGAAAGAAAGAAAGAAAGGAAGGAAGGAAGGAAGGAAGGAAGGAAGGAAGGAAAGAAAGAAAGAAAGAAAGAAAGAAAGAAAGAAAGAAAGAAAGAAAGAAAGGAAGGAAAGAAAGAAAGAAATTCCTCTCATCTCATAATTATCAAAATACCAAATGAACAAAACAAAGAAAGAATATTTAAAGCAGTAAAGGAAAAAGGTCAAATAACATATAAAGGCAGACCTATAAGAATTACACCAGACTTCTCACTAGAGACTATAAAAGCTATAAGACACTTAACAGATGTCATACAGACCCTAAGAGAACATAAATGCCAGGCCAGGCTACAATACCCAGCAATTACCATAGATGAAGAAACAAAGATATTTCACGACAAAACCAAGTTTACACAAATCTAGCCCTACAAAGGATAATAGATGGAAAACTCCAATACAAAGAGGGAAACTACAACCTAGAAAAAGCAAGAAACTAATCTTCCAACAAACCCAAAACAAGATAGCGAAAAAACATAACTCTACCTCTAATAACAAAAATAACAAGAAACAGCAATCACTTTTCCTTAATATTCCTAAACATCAGTGGAATCAATTCCCCAATAAAAAGACATAGACTAAGGGACTGGATACAAGCAGGACCTAGAATTTTGCTCCATATAGGAAACATACCTCAGTGACAAAGACAGACACTACCTCAGAGTAAAAGGCTGGAAAACAAATTTCCATGCAATGATCCCAAAAAACAAGTTAGAGTAGCCATTCTCATATTGAATAAAATCGACTTTGAACCAAAAGTTATCAAAAAGACAAGGAAGGACCCTTCATATTTGTCAAAGGAAAAAAATCTACCAAGGTGAACTCTTAATTCTGAATATCGATGCTCCAAATGCAAGGGCATCAACATTCATAAAAGAAACTTTACTAAAGCTGAAAGCACACATTGTACCCCACACAATAATATTGGGGGGCTTCAACATCCAACTCTCAGCATTGGGCAGACCATGAAAACAGAAACTAAACAGAGACACAGTCAAACAAAAAGAAGTTATGAACAAAATGGTTTTAACAAATATCTATAGAACATTTCATCCTAAAACAAAAGAATATACCTTCTTCTCAGAATCTCATGGTATCTTCTCCAAAATAGACCATATAATTGGCAACAAAGCAGGCCTCGACAAATAGAAAAACATTGAAATAATGCCATGCATCCTATCAGACCACTAAGGACTAAGGCTGATCTTCAATAACAATAAAAACAACCGAAAACCCACATACAAATGGAAGCTGAAAAATACTCTGCACAATGATAATTTGGTCAAGGAAGAAAGAAAGAAAGAAATTGGAGACATTTTAGAATTTAATGAAAATGAAGGCACGTCATACCAAAACTTATGGAACACAAACAGTGCTAAGAGGAAAACTCATAGTTCTGTTTGTCTAAAAGGAGAAACTGGTGAAAGCATACACTAGCAGACTGACAGCACACCAGAAAGTGCTAGAACAAAAAAGAAGCAAAGATACCCAAAAGGAGTAGATGGCAGAAAATAATCAAACTCAGGGCTGAAATCAACCAAGTAGTAAACAAAAAGAACTATACAAAGAATCAACAAAACCAGGAGCTGGTTCTTTGAGAAAATCGAGAAGATAGATAAACCCTTAGCCAGATAAACCAACGGATTGAAATATAAATAAATAGAATAAATAAAAATTAATCAAAAGAATTGATTAATGGCACTGATTGCTCTTCCGGAGGTTCTGAGTTCAAATCCCACCAACCACGTGGTGGCTTATAGACATGTGTAATGGGATCTCATGTCCACTTCTGGTCTGTCTAATGATGTCTACAGTATATTCATATACATTAAATAAATAATATTTTAAAAAAATTGATAAATGGGATCTCATGGAACTGAAAAGCTTCTGTAAGGCAAAGGACATAGTCAATAGGACAAATTGGCAACCTACAGATTAGGAAAAGATCCTCACTAACCCCACATCTGATAGAGGGCTAATATGGAAAATATATAAAGGACTCAAGAAGCTAACTGCCAAAAATCCAAACAACCCAAGCAAAAAATAGGGTATAGAACTAAACAGAGAATTCACAACAGAGAAATCTCGAATGTCTGAGAAGCACTAAAAGAAATGTCCAAAGTCCTCAGTGATCAGGGGAATGTAAATCAAAACAACCCTGAAATTTCACCTTACACCAATCAGAATGGCTAAGATCAAAAACTCAGGTGACATAATATTGGCCAGAATCTGGAGAAGAAGGAACACTCCTCCATTGCTGGTGGGATTGCAGATTGGTACAACCACTCTGGAAATCAATCTGGAGGTTCCTCAGAAAATTGGAGATTAGTCTACCTGACTACCCAGCTATACCTCACTTGGGCATATACCCAAAACATGCCCCACCATTCCACAGGGGCACTATGTTTATAGTGGCCTTATTTGTGATAGCCAGAAGGTGGAAACAACCCAGATGTCCCACAATGGAAGAATGGATACAGAAAATGTGGTTCATTTACACACTGGAAATCCATTCAGCTATTAAAAACAAGGACATCATGAGTGTTGGATACAAATGTATGCAACTAGGAAATATCGTTTTGACTGAGGTAACTCAGACACAAAAAGACATGCATGGTATGTATTCACTAATAAGTGGATATACCAAAAATATACAGAATATCAAGGATATAACCCACAGAATTCAAGAAAGTTAACAAGTGAGGATCCTTCAATCCCTCTTGGGAAGAAAAAAAAAGAATCATGTTGGGGGGGGATAGTGAGGAAGGGACCTAGGTGAGAGAGGAGAGGGGAAGGGGAAAAGAGTAACATAATCAGGTATGGGGGATGGAGAACAGGAGTGAAGCCCTGAGGGCCAATAAAATGAATAGAAACAGGTAACCTTAAGAGGCTGGAGGTGGGAGGTACCCTCTAGAATGTACCAGAGAACTGAGAGGTAAGAAACTCTCAGGACTCAAAGGGAGGGACTTTGGATGAAATGCCCAACAGTGAGAAGAGAGAACTTCTAGAGTCAACCTCCAGTGGAAAGATAGGGCATCAAGTGAGAGAATGGGGTTGCCATCCCACAGTCAAAAGTTCCGACTGTATTGTTCCTGTCTAAAAGAACTATAGGGACAAAAATGGAAAAGAGACTGAAGGAAAGGAGTTCCAGTGACTGGCCCAACTTGAGATCCCATCTTAAGGGGAGGCTCCAAGGCCTGACACTATTACTGATGCTATGGTGTACTTACAGACAGGAGCCTAGCACGTTTTCTCTCTGAGAGGCCCAACAAGCAGCTGAGTGAGACAGATGCAGATTCTTAAACCCAAGCAATGAATTGAAGTCAGGGATCCCTGTGGTTGAATTAGGGAAGGGCTGGAAGAATTTGAAAAAGGTGACAGCATAGGGAGACAAGAAGTCTTAAAAAAACTTGCACCCCCAAGATCTCTTAGACATTGAGGCAGTGTATATTGGTAAAAAGCCCCAGACACATATGCAGCAGAGGACTACCTGGTCTGCCCTCCATGAATAAAAGGGGCGCATAAGCATCAAAAGACTTGGGGCCCCAGGGAGTGGGGAGGGCTGGTGAAGGGGGGTGGGATAGGGTGGGGGTGGATAGGGACACCCTCTTGGAGATGAGGAGGAGGAATGGGATGAGGAACTGTAGGAGGGTGGACCAGGAAGGGGATAACAACTGGACAGTAAAAGAAAAAAAGATTAAAGATAATTAAAAAAAAACAGAAAAATATTGTCAGATGAGAGATAATGGATGGTAAAATGTAGTTGGTTCTTTTGAAGAGTGTTTTTAAAAGTTCTTTATCTGTACCAATAGCTAATTTAAAACTTTTAAAACTCAAGGTTCAAAATGTTCAGAAGTGAAGTTTGCCTCTATCATGTAGATAGACCATATAAACAGCTGCAGACATAATCCAGGGCAGAAAATGAAGTATGGAATAAAACAGCTAACAACAGCACTGATTGCACTATCTTCAGGAACAAGGGCATTATTAACTTAAATAAATTTTTATTGCTGTGATATCATGTGTTTATATTTACAACTATTTATTCTTATATGCATCTATCTGTCAAATGTTAGTAGAAACTGATGATGTAACTTAGCATTGAATCCAAATTAAACTGGAAAGAAAATTGGTTTCTCTAGAAGAATGCGTGAGCAGCAAATGAAGATGCTGAAGTAGTTTTTGAATCTTGTTTCGGAAAATAATGTTTTTGAGTTTTCAACTGTACAATAGACAGTTGCATTTTTCCACTTATATAATCACATCACCTTATGGTTTTACTTCTTGGAAGTTTACCATAGTTTAAAATAAAGTGGCGACGAGTGGACTAAGGGAACTTTAAGCTTATCGATGTAACTCAGCTCAACTCTTATTTCCTTAATTGCCTTCCGTAAATGGGTCTAGGTTAAGGCTGACCTATCCAACAAAAATTCTAAATGACTTTGAAATACACGGTTAAGTAATAGACACCACCTTTATAGAGATTACAAATAAGAGCTGCTGTAGCATAGCCCTAGTGAGGCTGTACGATTCTACTTTGGTTGGCCCTGAGAAACTGCTAGGTTATATAGTGTTTACCCAAAATTTTCCATCTGCATCCCCATGTCATATATATGATATATATGTAGTTTCATGATCAAGTATGTTAATTATTTCCTAGTCTCTTAAATCATTAATATCTTAGATTATTATTGCTGATTTTACTCATGATCTACATCATATTCTCTCATATATTAACTTGCTTTTAGTCTCTCCTTTATTACAGCATATTCATTTCCTTATTGCAAGAATTGTGGGTGCTGAAAAGTTCAACATAGAGTTGATTCATAAGCTACAGCCTTATGAACTACTTAATTAATCCTTCTTACTGGTTTTGTTTCTCTTATTGAGATAAAACAGATACAATAAAGGAATCATTAAATTCAACCCTTTAAAACTAGGTTCTTATATGTCTACTTTTAGAAAAATAAAAATATGACTTAATTATTTTATAAATACTAAATTTATCACTGTCAAAAATCCACAATCAGTAATATATATTTGTACAGATTTGTAGTTTTATCATTCTGTTAATATATATGGGCTTTTCATTATAGTGTTACTACTATATAATTATATTTATTATTTTATATTGTCATTTGTCATAAGTCATATAAACCTAAGAATAATTATACAATTACCCTAGTCTGTTAATGAAGGAAAATGGTTTGTTCTTTTAATCCAGTAGAGTGCATGGATATACTTATATATGCTTAACTGAATTTGACAAATGAATAAACACTAATGGTCACTTATGAAGCAGATGTTTAATAATTTAAAAATATAAATTAAGCTTATATATCTATATTCATATATAGATATGCTAAATAAATCTTTGTAATCACATAGTACTATAGATATATAGAATTATACTATTCTAAAAGAGGAAATTCTCAAATTATGGAATCAGTCTTCTGGTTATTCATCTTTTCACACATCCTCAGGATTTGTTCTTATCCCACAAATACCCTGAAGATTTTCATATCTAGCTTAAACATTTAGTATATTTCAAATTCTCAATAATAATGCTTAATCCTACTCTTCCGTGAAGCTAGTGGACATGCTCTGAAATGTAGTCACCTGTGGGAAGATGATCCAGGGAAGAGGCATGTGAAGTATCCAGAGATGAGTCATCTTTTCTTATGTAATTGTGAGGAGAGTGAATGTGCACTGCCCTTCCTGTCTTTATGGACTCTCGCTTTTGAAAAAGATGCAATTAGAGGAAGGCCAGAATCTGATCACTGAAAATACCATGCTATGGGCAGGAAACTTGTATTTCTTAAATCTTACAGCAATAGCTATTTGATAACCAGCCAGGAGGTCATTATGGGTAGAAGAGTGTAGGGGAAAAATGGTAGATAAAGTCAAGGGAAAGTAAGAGCTAAACATAATTGCATAATGGGCCCCAGCTGTCCATTAAGATTGCCAATCAAAAAGTACTCTTGCCTGGTCAGTAATTCCACACATTCTGATTCAATTGATCTGGGCTAACATCCAGTCATAGTCAATTTTTAAAATCTACCCATGTGACCCTGGTACATAGCCAAACTTGAAAAGTATTTACATAAACACTTTGCCTTTCTCAGACAGGAAGCTATTAGGGAATTTGGAACGAAAATCTGCCACAATGATTTAAATTTCAAAAGAACATTAACATAGGAGCTAGATAGTGAATTGCCTCCAGCTAATGTAGAGGAAAAAAGGAGCGATACTTTTGAAAGAGAGATAGTGCTTTATGCCAAAATTCCGTCAATAATAGATACTAAGATGGTGGTCATATTGATACAGAAGTCTGGAAATTATGTAACATTTATGTATACATTCATGTATGTCTGAATGTAAATATAACTTTGATGTGAAAATGATACTGGATATACACTTGTTTTAAACATTTCCATAGTTTTCTCTGTTGAAAAATTGATTTTTGTATATTCCTGTTTAAAATTCCCTTTCTTTTTAAATAATAATAATAATAATAATAATAAACAGATGAAATAAAATTCAACATAAAGTTTAATTTCTAACTAAATAATGCTGTTTATTCTGCCTGTAGAGAAACTCTACAATAACTTATATGACAAAAAACTTTTGCTTACTAGGAAAATATGCGTAATACAGTGTTTCTTCATTATGTAGTTTTCAACTCCAAAAAGAAAAAGGAAAGCCAGAGGAAAAAAAAAAACAAAAACAAACAGAACAAACAAACAAAACCCACAAGAGTATTTCTCGCACACATACACAAAAAAACTCCACATGGTATGGTATTGGTACAGAGAGAGATAAATTAATCAGTGGAATAGAATCAAAGACCCAGAAGTAAACCCACATGCCTATGAACACTTGATTGTTGACAAAGAAGCTGAAAATATACAGTGAAACAATGAAATCATCTTCAATAAATGGTGCTTGCCTAATTGGCAGTCTGTATGTAGAACAATGAAAATAGACCCATATTTAGCATCTTGCACAACGTTCAAGTCCAAGAGGATCAAGAACCTCAACATAAAACCAGATACATTGAATCTTATAGAAGAGAAAGTGGAAAAAACTGGTAAAGAGAGAAATTTCCTGAACAGAACATCAATGGTTAAGAATCTAAGATCAACAATTGATAAATAGGACCTCATGAAACTGAAAAGCTTCTGTAAAGCAAAAGACATCATTAATAAGACAAATCAGCAACTTACAGATTGGGAAAAACAAACAAACAAACAAACAAAAAAACACTTCACTAACCCTTTATCTGATAGAGGGCTTGTATGTAAAATATATGAAGAACTGAAGAAGTTAACTTCCAAAAACCTAAATAACCTAATTTAAAACTGGGGTACAGAGCTAAACAGAGAATTCACAACAGAGGAATATCAAATGGCCGAAAAGCACTTTAAAAAACATCCAAAGTCCTTAGTCATTAGAGAAACGCAAATCAAAATGACCCTGAGACTCCACCTCATATTAATCAGCATGGCCAAGATCAAAAATTCGAATGACAGTACATGCTGGTGAAGATGTAGCAAACGAAGAACACTCTTCTATGGAATCCCATGGTGGAATTGCAAAATGGTACAACCATCCTGGAAATTAATTTAGCCTTTCCTCAGGAAATTGGAAATAGTTCTACCTGAAGATTGAGATAAACCACTCTTGAGCATATACCCAAAAGATGTACCACCATACAAGAACATATGCTCCATGTTATTTATGATAGGAAAGGCTGGAAACAACACAGATGTGCCTCAACCAGAGAATGGATACAGAAAATGGGGATCATTTATACAATAGAATAATACTCAGCTACCAAAAATGATAATATGAATTTTGTTGGCAAATAGATGGAACTAGAAAATATTCTCCTGAGTAGGGTAACTCAGACCCAAGAAGACATACATGGTACATACTCACTGATGAGTGGGTATTTGCCAAAAAATACAGAATATCTAGGATGTAACCCATGGACTGTAAGAAGCGTAACAAACAGAAATGCCCAAATGAGGATTATTCAATGCCACTTACAAGGGGAAAGGAAATAATCACAGGAGGCAGAGAGAGGGAAGAACATGCAGAAGAGAGGAGAGGGGAGGGAATAAGGGAACAGGATCAGATATGGGAATGGCAAGGGAAGGCAGGAGACAGGAGAGAATCCCAGAGGATCAGAAACATGAATGGAAATAAACAGCTTCCGGGGTTAGGGAATGGGGTCACCCTCTAGAGTGTATCAGAGAGCTAATAGGTGGGAGTCTCTCAGGACTCAATGGGGGGTGACTTTAGCCAAATACCTAACATTGGGGAGAGGGAAATATGAGTCTACCTCCAGTAGATAGACAAGGCCTCAAGTAGAGGGACAGGGTTACTAACTCACAGTCAAATTTTCTGACCCAGAATTGTTCCTGTCTAAAGAACTACAGGGACAAAAATAGAGAAGAGACTGAAGAAAAAGCAGTCCAATGACAGGCCTGACTTGGGATCTATCTCATACCAGGTCACCAAGGCATGACACTATTACTGATGCTATTGATATGCTTACAGACAGGAACATGGCATGGCTGTCCTCTAAAGGGATCTAACAGCAGCTGACTGAGACAAATACAGATACTTATACCTAACCATTGGACTGATTGTGGACTGCTTTGGTTGAACTAAGGGAAAGACTGAAGTAGCTGAAGGGGAGAGAGACCCCATAGGAAGACCAGCAGTCTCAGCTAACCCAGAGCCCAGGGATATCCTAGAGATTGAGTCACCAACCAAGAGATTAAAAGGTCCTTTCTGATGCTCCTGGCACATATATAGCAGAAGTCTGCCTGGTCTGACCTCAGTGGGAGAAGATGAGCTTAATCCCGGAGAGACTTGAGGACCCAGGGAAGGGGGAGGCCTGGTGGGTGGTGGACTACCCTATCAGAGGAGAGGAGGAGGAGGGATGAGATGAGGGACTGTGGAAGGGGGCACTGGTAGGGGAGCACAAAGAAGAAAGCAATTGCCCATTTTCTAAAACTCTGAACAAGATAGTAGAAACATCATTCTTAGATTGACTTAATATTTTGTTTTTAGTACCTTTTACTGATAAACTTAATAAGTAAGAATTTTTTATTTGATGAGAGAGAGAGAGAGAGACAGAGACAGAGAGACAGAGAGACATAAAGAAAGGTAGGGCAGGGGAGATGTGCATGCATACATGTATGTAATTGGGTGCTGCTAAAGCTAGGAGATGTCAAATCTATTGGAGCTGGAGTTACAGTTGATTATGAACGACTATGTGGGTACTGGAAACTGTCAGATATCATGTCTATCATTTTGCAGCAAGGAGAAAAGTAAACAATACAGGTAACTGTCATGTTAAACAAAGAATTTTTTTCTCATTCCATTAAAGAAAAGTCGACTTCAAACAAGAAAATATTAGCCACAAAATGAAATAGGTAGAAAAGTGACCACTGAGCCAGGCAGTGGTGGCGCACGCCTTTAATCCCAGCACTTGGGAGGCAGAGGCAGGCGGATTTCTAAGTTCGAGAGTTCGAGGCTAGCCTGATCTACAGAGTGAATTCCAGGACAGCCAGGGCTACACAGAGAAACCCTGTCTCGAAAAAAACAAACCAAACCAAAAAAGAAAAAAGAAAGAAAAAAAGAAAAGAAAAGTGACCACTGTCATCAAGAGACACTCAGAGTCCCAAGTGAGACTGAGGTGTCCTCACTTGAGTCCCTCAGTTTGTTAACTTGGTTGAGTTTGTTGGATTTTATCCTGGGTAATCTGTACCTTTTTTTGCAAATATCCACTTATTAGTGAGTATGTGCCATGCATTTCCTTTTAGGTCTGAGTTATTTCACTCAGGAAGAAATTTTCTAGTTCAATCCATTGGCCTACAAAACTCATGATGTCCTTGTTCATAATAGCTGAGTAGTATTACATTGTGTAAGTGAACCAGTTTTTCTGTAACTATTCTGTTGTGGGACATCTGAGTGGTTTCCAACTTCTGACTATCACAAATTGGGGTTGCTTATGTATACTATCATATCATCTGCAAATAGTGATACCTTAACTTCCTTGTCAATTTGTATTCCCTTGATCTCTTTTCGTTGTATTATTGCTCTACTTAGAACTTTGAGTACTACGTTGAATAGATATGAGGAGACTGGACATCCTTGTCTTATTCCTGATTTTAATGGGATTGCTTCAAGTATCTCTCAATTTAATTTAATATTGGCTGATATTTTGCAGTAAAGTGCTTTTATTATGTTTAAGTATAGGCATTGAATTCCTGATCTCTCCAATGCTTTTAACAAGAAGGGATGGTACATTTTGTCAAATGCTTTCTCAAGAGATTGGAGGGTCCTGGAATTGGGGAGGTCTGGAGGGGTGGGGGTGGGGGTGTGGGGACGTCTTTGTGGAGATGTAGTGGGGGATGGGAGGAAGTATGGGATGTGGAACAATCAGAGGGTAGACTGGGAGGAGGATAAAGTCTGGACTGTAAAAAATGATTGAATAAAAAAATGAAAAAAAAAAGAGACACTCTCATGTTGTCCATTGTTCTCACATTGTGTAATATCCAGAAATGATCTGGGAACTGCACAGGCACCTATCTCATGTACAATAAGTTAAAAAAAAAATCTCTTAGTATAGTTTGCTGGTGTCCATTTACTCCGAGCCATTACCTTACAGGACAATACCTCTACTTTGTCCAATCCTTCCTAAAAGACATCTCACCACCAGGCTTTGCTCTACCAATAGTCACTAGATTGCAAGCTCAGTGTAACAAGTACTGTGGGAATTTGATCCACCATTGAATCAGATCAATGTCAATTCTACGCTCCTGGAGAAATCCATCAAATGTAGTTAAGCAAGTAAACAAATTAATAATTTATTTGTAGGATTTTAAAGCAATATTACCAACTTCAACATGCATGCTTTCTTAACTAAAATTATGCCTTTATACAGCTAGTTATTTTATGAATTCTAATTACTTCCAAATATATTATTTATGATATAATGACTTGAATATGGCATACAAAAATATTTTATATTTGTATTTTCTATCTCTCTTAAGACATTTTAAAAATATTCTGACCTGAAAGCCCTTTAAGTTTTATACAATGTAGTGTATATCAACATCATTCACTGAGTTTAGGCTGTTTGTCTTCCAATCTACATCTTTTATGTGAGCTGATTATGAAATTGAGAATAGAGTTTAGTGACTGTACATAACTAACTTTCCCTACAACCTTGTCAGTTCAATTTTTCATCTTTCTATTTTCATCTTCCTTCATCTCAGTGAAATTGCCATAGGCTACTGATCTTGAATCAAATTTATCTGGAATTCAAACATAATGAAAATGGGAAATGATGAATGGAAACTCGTCACAGCCATCAATGTTGATCATAACTAAATAAATTCTTCAAGCTCAAGAATGTCAGTACTTATGCCCATGGTAATGGAGTAGTAAGATAAATGAATATAGTTCCGAGTGACAAATAATTAGTATTCATATTTTATCAGTTAACGATATTAAGTTCTTAAAAGATTTAAATCATTTCTGTCATTTGTGAACCTATTACACCTACTGAAGAATCAAGAAATTATCATTGATTTTTTTTCTGTATTTGCTATAAAATTATGAAGTATGTATTATAAAATAAGGATTGATTTTTAGACATCAATGCCGTACACATAATTTAGAGTTTTTGAAGACAGTTGGTATATTCTTGAGTGAGAAAAGGGAGAATAAAAACAAATTTTTTATTTCTTTTCTTGGAGCATAGACAACCTTCATTCTCAGAGACTCTTAGATAGGCTGTTCTCAAAGTTATAGTCTTAAATGTTGTGATCATATTGAAACTATGAGCATATTCAATAAAGATAATGTTATCTTCTCAGGACTATCAGCAATGATGAACAATTTAGAATTTTTCCAAATATAACTGATCTAAAACAAAATAAGAAAAAATTCAATAAATACATAATCATTATCACTGCATTCTTCATTGATGTACATAACAAACCCAAAGCCAAAAATATGCTACATATTTTTAACAAGACTTAAAATTAATCTTTTTTGAGGTAATCTATAGGAATCTGCCAGCCACTCAGGCCAGGGAATTAAGTAGTCTATTATCACTCTACTTTCTGCCCTCCAAATTCAACCTCTTAGTTTTAGCTTCAGCTTTGTAGCAGATCATCTTCTGTGGCTTTTTTTTTTTTATCTCTGTCACCATTCCCAGAGACCATACAGATATTTATGTCACACACAGCTTTCTTTCTTCCTGTGGACTTTCTCAGCTTCCCCTTCTAGATGCTTTACAATTCTTAGCGCAAGTACTACTGGTGGCTTATATATGCTTGACCCAGAGTGTGGGGATGTAGAATCCTGGGTATTTGGCCATGCCCCCAGAGTCCAGAGACCTGCCACGGGGTCTCAATGTCCCAAGTAGAGGGCGGGGGAACAAGTCTCTGCGTCAAGATTTCCCTGGCCCCGCCCTTCTCTCCTGCTTCCAATATAAGCAAACCCCTTCCAACATGTTTTGGGAAAGCATGCCAGTCACATCGCCATGTTAATAAATGTCTTCAGCTCTTGGAATCCTGGACTCATTGTACAAGGTTAAAACCCTGCGGCAGGGGTGGGAATGGGAGAGACAAGCCTTTTGTTCTAGCTGGCCTGGCCACTGGACACTTTCTCTTGAGACCCGCAGTTCCCGGAAGGCCCCCACCCGCTGCTGTGCTCTGGCTCATGCCAGCCCACCCGAGCACCGGACCCTCACCAGACCCGCCGCTCTGCCGCCCATGACCTGTGTCTCCGCCCGCTCGCGCCCTCGTGGCCGCCAGTGACCTCCGGGAGCGAGTAGTGCCCGACACCAGAGAGCTGCAATATTTGAAGGTATGGCCTTGTGAGTGTAAGTGTGGTCTTGTTTGAGACAGTGTGTCATTATGAGTGTTATCTTTAAGACCTATATCCTGGTTTCCTAGAAGCCAGTCTACTACTAGCTCCTCAATTCCCATGTTTGCCTGAATACTGCCATGCTCCCACCTTGATGATAGTGGACTGATCCTCTGAATCTGTAAGACAACCACAATTAAATGCTGTCCTTATAAGTGTTTGTATGATCATGAGCCTGTTCACAGCAATAAAATCCTAATTAAGACAGCTCTCAAAATTTAAAAATAAATCCAACCAGGAATCTCATGAGAATATTCTCCAAGCAATGTTCAGCCACCACATTCTCCTAAGAACAAGAAAAGGCAACAGAAACAAAAAAACAGAGCATATACCTATCAAAGACAAGACCATGTAGTGGGTAGGCCTGGTGCTCCTTGTATTCTAATGCTAAATTGGGCCCCCAAAACTTGTTGCTCTAGAGACAAGAGAGTCCACATGTAGATGCTAGCTAAGTGAACTTGCCTACTTAATTGTGATTGGTAAATAAAGTTGGTTACAGCCAATAGGTAGGCAGAAGAGAAATAGGTGGGGTTTATGTTTTGCAGTCGAAGAAGAAGAAGGAAGAGGAGGAGAAGAAGGAGGAGGAGGAGAGGAGG
>NW_021604565.1:21904389-21904472 GCF_004785775.1 Grammomys surdaster | reverse complement strand
GAGGAGGAGGAGGAGGAGGAGGAGGAGGAGGAGGAGGAAGAAGAAGAAGAAGAAGAAGAAGAAGAAGAAGAAGAAGAAGAAGA
>NW_021604565.1:21897138-21904379 GCF_004785775.1 Grammomys surdaster | reverse complement strand
GAAGAAGAAGAAGAAGAAGAAGAAGAAGAAGAAGAAGAAGAAGAAGAAGAAGAAGAAGAAGAAGAAGAAGAAGAAGAAGAAGAAAGTGGTGGTGCAGGAGAGGAGTTAAGAGAATCTGCCATAGGTTAAGAGTTAAGAGAATATTGCCTTGTAGGCTGCCCACTTTGACCTAAGAGCAGCCTAGATGGAACATAACAAATAGTAATAACTTGGAGTCATCAATAAGAAATTAGATTCTAACAGCATGGAGGGTAGGCAGCTTCCCAGTTAATGTGCTGCTTAAGGATTATTGTAAATATAAAGGCTGTGAGTCTGTCTTTCCTTCAAGAACTCAGTGATCAAGACATGGTAGAAGCCCTGGGCCAGTATTTAAGTGTTTATTACTACAAAATGAGGTATTAACACCTGGAATTATAGTCATCACAACCCAGATGCCAATATAAAGGCACAGTCAATAACAGCCAGGACAATATTTCTCCCCTAGAGACCAACAAACATACTACATGAGATCCTGAGACATATAATATAGAAGAAGCTTAACACAAGGTGTCTAAAATATATATGATGGATATACTCAAAGACCTTGGAGAATAGGTATAAATCCATTAATTAAATCTACAATACACCATCACAAAGTAGAATGATATGAGAACTGTCCAAGACATAAATATTTGATAAATGCAATAAGACAAACCAAAGTTCAAGGGAAACTGAAAATGAAAAATTTAGAAACTCAAGGGGAAACCTCAAGAAAAGTTTTACTAACAGAATACAAGGAATAGAAGGGATGGAAATAAATCAATATCTATGTCAAAGAAAAAATATTAAATCTAATAAAATTTAGGCAAAAATATCCAGAAAATCTGAAGATTTTACACTATATAAAGATCAAATCCATAAATATTAGGTATAGAGGAAATAGAACAAACCCAGGACAAAACAACAAAAATATTTTTTAAAAAAATCATAATTGAAAGTTTCTCTATCTTTGTCTGGACTGGCATAACCTTGGAAGGGACAGTGTGACATGGTTCCCACCCTTGGAGCAGAGCCAGTGAGATGTGGATCTCCTTGAGTGTTCATAGTTACTGAAGGCAGAAAGTTTCTTTACATAATAATGTACATATTTTACTTCGTGTTTCTCCTTTTTGGAGTGTTCTCCCTGCCACGATTAATAATTCCATTATAACAGAAACAGCATGATTCTGAAAAGTGTGTCTAGTGATTCTCATCAATACGATGATACTATGATATTCAGGGTAGCCCTTAAGGCTCTGAGAAGAAACTCTGAAAACATGAGTTCAACAGAGGTTCAAGAATGTATCAGTGTAAGAAGTCTTCTTTACAGAATTTCTCAATTATGCAAAATATAAGGATGCAATTTCAATTGTATGCAGGGTTTTATGGACTTGAACAAAGAAAGGCAGCTTCACTAATGAGCCACATCAGCCTAAAATCTATAAGGGAAGAACATACGATTTGGTAAAGAAAGGAAAAAACCTGGACCACTGAAGAGAAGGAATAGTTAAAAGAAACAAGGCTCAGATTGCAAGGATCCATGGTTTGCTGAGGAATGACTCCCCAGAAACAAATACTATGTAAATGTAGAATATATTTAATGACAGCATGCTGAGGTCTCCCATTGCCACAATAGAGAGACAAACAAGTGAGCTGGCAGGCCTGATTTAAAATACATTAGGGGATTCTGGGGTAGGTGGCCTTTATCTTGTTCCATCTCTAGGAACACTTCATTACCAAGATGAGTGACCTGGGGAGGTCTGGAAACTGTTGCTCAGGAAGTAGCTAAGGAAGTCTAGAAACTGCTGTTGATCCATTGTCCTTTTCTCAGGCCATGTGGCAGAGCTTCTGAGACTTTCCTAGAATTGCCCAGTTCTTGGAAACAGAGATTTAGGCCTAGTCTCCTTAATTCCAACTGTCATGGGATCCGCCTAACTCTTCCCTCTCATCCACCTTTTCAGTTTTGGACCATCTCAAATCCTTGAGATGTTTCTATCGCCTGGTATTGTTGTTTGAGAATAAATCCTTAACAAACCTAACTAAAGTACTGATAACAAAGGGACCACAAGTCAAAGATAACATCAGTAAGACATCTGTCTTCTAGGCTCTTTCTGACTAAAGCCATGGATTCTTTGACCACCCTTGAATGGTCAACATAAAAACAGCATTCCTCACCTAAGGCTGCATAGAGTCCTACATGCAAGAGGAAGAGCAAGTCTAGGCCTCTTCTGTAAGACTACTTCTGCCAGGGAAGATATGGAATCCTGGAGGATAAACTTTTCGATCTTCTGTATGTCTGCATCTATCGTCATCCATAGGGGTTTGTAATTTTATCTTGGGGTATTAGGGCTGAGGCCCCTATACTAGCAGCTCAGGTTGGCTCTACACCAAGGAGAAAATCTAGTAATAAAGCAGAAATGAGTACACTTTTAACTCAATTGTTTGGAGATGCTAGCTGGTTGAACATATCCTCTTCAGAGTAATTAGCCACCATGGGTACAAGCTATACTAGAACACAAAAATTCTCAGTAGTATTTATAATCCAACCAGGCCATAAATGCACTGAGAAAGCCCTGAGGTTCAAGCCCACGAAGTACTTTCTGTAGGCAGGATGTAACAGTAGGAGTTACAATGTGGTTGCAGAGGTGGGAATAAATAAGTTAGGAGTACATAATTTCCAATGCAGAGTCCCTGTCCAGTAACCAATATTTCTATTGTAAGTTCAGGAGAGAGGAGTTAAGAACCAATAGTCCAGTCACGCTTCTTGTCATCCACTGTGAACTTGATAACAAGTATCCAGATGGTAAGGGGGCTACTAGCTGGTACAACAAAATGTCAGCAGCAAGAAAATAGGATCATGAGTGTTAAAGTAGCAGTTTCAGTGGATCAACTGGGTGTGGGGTGATATTTCATTGTTCTTATGGTGGTTTGCCTGTATGTCTCCTCCACTGGGACCTTAACTGCTAGATGCTCTCACACCTGGCAGGCTAAATGTTTGAATGATATGTCCATGTTCTGATCCTGTCCATCTTAATAGCCATAGGCATTGTCAGGATCAGTATGTAAGGTCCTTTCCAGTGAGGTTATAGAGTCTTGTTATATCACTTAATCCAAACTCTGTTATCTTGTTCAAAGAAATGGGAATTAGAGGGAGGAGCAGACTGATAAACCTGGCAGATGGCAGGCCAGAGTTGCTTCTGAACCCAATGGAGGACTTCCAAGGATATTAAAACTTATGTTGATCATATTCAGCTAATATAGTAGGCTGAAGTTTAGGCAGCATGGAAGAGGGCCTCCCATAAAGGATCTCAAAAGAAGGGAGAGACCTAAAGTATACAGACTATTTCTAGCTCAATGTAAAGCATAACGTAGGAGGGATGCCCAGTCATTGCTAGATTAATTTGGTCAGTGCCTCCTTCTGGGTCCGATTCATCCTCTCTATTTGCGCTGAACTCTGGGGTCTGAATGTACAATGTGTGTGATTTCCAATCTGTCCCCCGAACCTGTGCTAGAGATTGAGTTCCCTGAGAAATGAATGCTGGCCCATTGTCAGACACACGCAGGGTAGGCAATCCATGCCTGAGTATGATGTCTTCCAGAAGCTTCTTTGCTACTACATTGGCAGTCTTTATCTTTGAAGGGTAGGCTACTACCCATCCTGAAAAGGTATCTATAAAAACTACCAAATCCATGTGTTCTTGATTTTATTTCTGTATGATCTATTTCCCAACTCGCCCCTGGCAATTCATCCCTGATTCTGATTCCTGGAGCAACAGTAGGGGTTACAGTATGATTACAGAGTTGGAAATAGTCTGAGGGTACTTATTTCCAATGCAGAGTCCCTGTCCAGTAACCAACAATTCTGTGTTAAGACTCGGGAAAGAGGAGTTAAGAACCAGGAGCCCAATCAGCCTTCTTACCAGCCACTGTGAACTTGATGACAACGTTGTTGCATACACCCCTGGGGTACCTAGATAGTAAGGGGACTAATGGATGGTACACCAAAGTGTAAGCAGCAAGCAAGCAGGGTCAGGAGCACTGGAGTCACAGTTTCACCTGATTGACAATGTGTGGAGTGGCCTTACATCATCTTCGCAGCATTTCACACTCTGTTGGGACCTCAACTTCTGTATATTTTCTCTTCTCTCCTGCCAGGCTTAATGTGGGAGAGGTGAATCCATGTCCGACATAGGTATGTTCAGGATCATAGTGTGAGATCCTTTCCAGCTAGGTTCCAGAGTCTTTTGGTTATGTCTCTTAATCCAGACTTTGTCACCTGATTCAAAGCAATGGGAGTTAGCAGGAGAAACAGAATCATAAACCTGGCAGATGGCAGGCCAGAGTTGCTTTCTGATCCTATGGAGGACTCCCAAGGACTTTAAAAACTTATGTTGGTCATATTCAGCTAAGATTTCAGACAGGATGTTAGGCAGCAAAAGAAGGTTCTCCCCTCATAGCATCTTAGAGGGTGAGGCTTAAAGTATAGCGGGTGTTTCTAGCCCAATATAAGGCATGAGGAATGAGGTATGCCCAGTCACCACTAGTTTCAGGGGTTAATTTTGTCAAAGCCTCCTTCAGGGTTTGGTTTATCTTCTCTATTTGCCCTGAACTCTGGAGTCTGTATGTACAGTGTAGTTTTCATTTTGTTGCCAGAATCTTTGCTAGAGATTGTGTTACTTGAGATATGAATGTTGCTTCATTGTCAGACACAAGCAGAGTAGGCAAACCATACCTGGGTATGATGTCTTCCAGAAGCTTTTTTGCCATGACATTGGCAGTCTCCTTCCTTGTAGGGTAGGCTACTACCCATCCTGAAACGATATCTATAAAACCTAACAAAATACTTATATCCATATGCTCTTGTTTTTATTTCTGTATAGTCTATTTCCCAATTAGCCCTTGGCCATTGACCACTGATTCAGGTTCCAGGGGAGGCTCCTTGATTGGGGCCTGAGGAGTTCACAGCCTGGCATTTTGCACAGTCTGATATTGTCTGATCAATCAAGAGTCCTATGTCAAATATTTTGTATCTCACCCCTCACAGCATTTCTTTCAGGTTTGGTGACCAGGTGTAAAGTTTGATGAATCTGATGGATGAGTTGCTTAGAAAACTCCTTAGGTAGGATGGTGCAGCCTTCAGAGGTCAGCAACCATCCATCTCTTCTGTAAACTCCTTGGCACTTTAACTGATGTCATTTGTCTTCAGCAGTATATTCAGGGATTGCTGGGAGCCTGTGGTAGCACCAAAGCTACCAGGATGTTGGCAGTGGAAGCTTGAGTGGCCTCACTTTCAGCCTTATCAGCTAACTTATTCCCTTGGGCTCTAAATGATAACCCTTTCTGATCCCCTGGGCAATGAATTACGATCACTTTGAGAGGAGGCCATAATTAGCTGTGGTTCCTTTTACCAGTTTTGAAGCCTGGATTAGAACCTTTAATTCAGCTTTTTGGGCCGAAGTCCCCAGTGCCAAAGCAGTTGCAGAGTCCAAGTCCATGACTGCCACTCCTACATACCTCATTCCATTCTGGATGAAGCTGTTCCTATCCAACTGGGAAGTAGATAGTTGTGCATCTGGCCAGAGTGTGTCAGTCAAGTCCAGCCTGACATTCTGGATGTGCCCCAGAGCAATCGTGCTGTATATCTGAGGATGGATCAGGTAGCAGGGTAGCTGGGTTTAGGGCAGATAATGGATTATATCTTCTGCATGTGAAGTTCAAACGTAGAGTACACCAGTCTGGTATTGGACAGCCACTGGCTAAGTGGATTCTTGAGACAGGATGGAGGTTGGTAATAACAAGGCTCCTGTCACATCGTTATTTTGTCAGCATCATTGGCTAGCAAGGCAACGGCAGCTATGATCTGGAAGCAGGCTGGCTATGCTTGGGTCACTGGGTCCAGCTTCTTAAATAAATAAACTGCACATCTTTTCTATGGTTACAAAGTTTGGGTGAGCACCTCCTTTGCTATCCCCTTTCTCAGATCCACATACAAATGAAAAGGTTTGTGAATGTCTATGAGGGCCAAGGTTGGCACCTCCAATATGACTTTTCTCAGAGTCCTAAAAGCCATGTCCATCTCAAAGGTCCATTCTATTCTGTCTCGTTGGCCCCTGGTGGCATCGTATAGCAGTTTGGCTACCTCAGTGAACCCTGGCACCCAAAGTCTACAAAACACAGCAGATTCGAGAAATTCCCTTACTTGTCATTGGGTTGATGGGACTAGGATGCTAAAGATCATTTGCTTCTGGGGTATCCAACAGCATGCATTGGCAGGCCCCCCTTGAATATGTCGCCCTGATAGGTGACCTCAAGTTGACCCAGCTGGGCCTTCTTAGCAGACTCTACAGCCAAGTTGACTCAGCTCTTGTAGCAGGTCTCATGTGGCTGGCCTCTTGGCATGTCTCCAAGTTGGTGGCTAGCATACTGGAGTTACTTGGTTGTTGGCCCACTGGTTTTCACACAAGTCCTCATTCAGTGCCTCCTCAAAGGTAGTGGGTGTGGTCTTGAATACTTGAGACAGAGGTGTCCAAGTCAGTTGTCCTTTGAAACCACTTTCCAAGTCTTGCCATGCAAAGGCAAATAGAGGCTAGCTTTTTTATGCTAGGGGCAGGCTACAAGGTAATTCGGTATCTGACGCTTCCAGTGGATGTCAGGGACAGTTTGCTTAACAAAAGTCATGTTCACCGCTGACTGGTGCTCTCTGGTGCCTGGGTTACAAGGAGTCTAGGTTCTATAGACTTCTAAAAGACTTTCTAGCTATTCCCTGGGGCTATGATTCTTTCCCTGCATCACCTGACTCACATTGGATAAATTTGTGGGCTGTTTGTCAGCCTCTCTGAGGCCCCTCATCAGAATTGAAGGACCCTAAGGACTATTGCCAATCTTACACCCCTACAGCTTCCCCCTCCAGCCTGGGGTCAAGGCTAGGCCATGTTCCATTTTCTTCCACTCACAGGAACATTCTTGAGTAAGCAATTCACAGAATGTACTGACTGATAGTCACCTGACCTGCTGGAAAGTCCTAGACAGACTTCATATGCCTGTCATGATCTGCCATTGCTTGCTAGCCAATAGAATTAAAGGTCAAAATTCGTAGCCAATAAGTTTGAACTGTAACCTTGCTGATTTAACCTGTGCCCCTAAAAAATATAAAAACTGCTTATAATAGCCATTTAAGGTTGTCTTCTAGTCACTCACTTAGAGGGAGTAATTAAAGATCGACC
>NW_021604565.1:21852597-21897128 GCF_004785775.1 Grammomys surdaster | reverse complement strand
TAGATCTGAGTGGGTTTCCTGTAACTTATAAGTTTTTAAAAGAGATAACAGCATGAGTTAACAACACAAGTAGTCTTTCAACTGAGTTTAGGTAATGAGGTAACAGATAATATCTGTGAAAACTTGGCTGTCAATGTAGTCAGAAGTCTGGTAAAGAGTAAACAACAATCTACCAGTTATATATTATTTTTTAAAAAACTGACAGAGTCTACTAGCCAACAGTTCCCGTGGTTTCCATAGTCTCTTGGGTGAAGTCAGTTTGGCTTTTAAGCGCAGAAGCCGCAGGGCTTTTTTCTGTGGAATGGGTATACATGATATGAGAAATGACTTACCTTTATTTAGCCAAGTCAATTGACTCAGGGCGTCCCATTGCGTTTGTTCACATACAATCTAGGCTGTATGTTCTAGGAGTCCAGTGTCCAGGTCTTCTGAAACCATCTTGGGCTAACTTTTAGAGGCTTTGGGCATTCTATTCTATTTTAGCAGACTTCTGACAAGATTGAGAGCCATAAAACTGAATAGAATAATAGCAGTAGTAAAAATCTATCAAGACACTTTAGGAAAGAGTCTTAAGTAACTTTGGTAGGTTGTATAGGAAGAGAAAAGCACATTTTTGTATTAGCAAAGAAGCATTTTGATTAAGACAAGAATAAGAAAGCTGGCAATACTGGCATACGGTACAGCTTGCGGGCTGGAGTTGTCAGCCACAGGTGCTGCGGGCAGGTCTGCTGGTGGCGGCAGGGCGGGACTTCCTGTTAGAAGCTGGAAGCCGCTGTCCAGTGTCTCTGGCAGCAGTGAGTAAAGAAAAGCAAGCATGTCCCATTCCCACCCCAACACTTTACAGGTCCCAGGCGGCAGGATGTAAGGGGAAGACCCAGAGCAGAGCTAAGAACCATAGAGGGAAGGGACCAGGCGAACCGGCTGACCGATCGCAGAGGAGATGAGGGGAGCTAGCTGGGCCCTGGACCCGCTAGCTTTCCAGGCAAGGCGCTGGAACTGAGGTTCCAGTCGACCCACAAATGATGAAGGAGGAAAGGGAAAAGGGCGCGAAAGACTGGCCCTTGGAAGAGACACCTGGGGACTATGGTCGGAGCCAGTGCTCCTGAGGCAAAGAAAACAGTCTGTCCAGGCCTGGCCTGGGGTACTCAGTGGAGAGAAACTGTCTCGAGAGGAAGAGGGGAAGTGTCTCATCTAAGGGGAGCCGTCCTAGAGAGGTTCAGGGAAGGACAGTGTTCAGGGAAGGACACTCTAGCTCAAGGAATCTTCCCTGGGACCATGTGGAGGGTTACTCTGGCCAGTGGGGGATGGGGAAGCTTACCAGTTCTGGCTAGTGTGTGTGGAACCTGCAGACATCCGCTAGAGTCACAGTAATTCCCCCATTTTGGTTTAATTAAAAAGAAAAATTAGGAAGAGGTGTGGGGCAGAACCTTGGGTGGGGAGCAGGCAGAGTACATAGAAGGGGAGTAACGGAGGTAAATAAATGCACGGATATAGGGGATTTCCTTCCATTTACCAGACTGCTGGCAATATGTATTAAGACTCCATAAAATAATGGGGTCTAGGATGCCATTACGTGGCCATCCCATTGTCTAAAGGGTACCCAATCCAGACTTTATTGCAAAGATGTATTAATTTGGAAGGCCTCAACTCAGGCATTAATCGTAAAGATTTGAGGTTTTTCAGTAGAGAGCCCAGTGGGGTGTCCGCCAGTATGGATGAAGACGATGAACCCATTGAGTGAGAGTTACCAAATTTAGCTTAGCGTCCTAAACTAATCTTTGGCAACAGAAATCAGGCACTGCTTATAATAATCGGGCCGTCACGCGATTAAATAAGGGCCTCAACTGGGCTAACCCACCAGAAGTTAGCCAGTCAGGAGATAGCTTGGCTGATACCAGCTTTTTGTGGAGCTGCAAGAGCTGAGGAGGGGTTACGAGCTATTCCTAGAGAGGAAATCACTCAATTGGTTCAAGGTCCTAGTCGAATAGCAGTTGTGGTTCGGCTAGAGGCCAGACACATGTGCTGGGGCAAAAACCAGCCCTGTGGTCCAGGAAGCAGTGGCCAGACGCAAACCCGGAGTCCAGGGCCCCTCACACGAACCAGAAGCTCCCTATGGATTAAAAGCCAGTGTGTGCATGAAATTGTGCAGTCCGGTACCTGGAAGGTGGAACCGAACCGGGTACCTGTGTGTCTGTCTGGGTATCTAGGCTACACGGCAGAGCACCAACTGGAGGAGGGGTGGGCCGAAACGGCACAGCTCACATGGTGGAAGTTCGGCGAGTCTCAGCAGACACGGTGAAAACGGGCTGCGCAGTGGTGTAGCAGGCGTGGCTGTAGCGGCGGGAATGGCGGACGCGTGGGCCTCGGAGGCTGCAGTGCCGAGAGCTGCGCTCGCGCACAAGCTCGCACACAAGCTGCCCGGTGCCCGGGGAAATCAGCTCAGCCAGCCAACGCACCAATGTTAGAATTCGAGCGCAGTTTGGACAGACAACACCAAAGCCGATCCGATCCGGTTTCAAGGGAAGGGGTTTATTTGGGGAAGGGAGTGGGAGAGAGGAACGGGAAGATGGCGAGTGAAGAGAAGGGGAAGAGAGAGAGAAGTAGAGAGGGTAGAGGCCAGCCATGACCACGTGGAGAGAGGGGGAAACAGAAGGGGGGAGGGGAGAGGACAACCTGCAGGTGCTCAGGGTTGAGGAGCAAGAGAGAGAGGAGGGGCCAAGCAGCCCCTTTTATAGTGGGCAGGGTTACCTGCCTGTTGCCAGGTAACTGTGGGTGGAGCATACCTGGCTGTTGCCAGGTGACTTTGGAGGTGGAGTTTAACAGATTGCTAACAATATTCATAAAATGTACTTGGTGTTTGGTTCATTTGCTTCAAACGTGCTCTATTTTTAACTTTCGACTTTTAAAAGTCAAGGAGTTAAAGTAAAAAAATTCTGATTGTGGAATGATCAAAAGGTAACCAGGAGTAAATGATTAAACTGTTATGCAGTTTCAAAGATAGCATATGCAATTGTAGTAAATAAAAGACTAGGCTTTGGTTTTCAAGAAAGAACTATCTCTAGCAGATTACAGAGCTTTCAGCTTGAATCCATCACCAACTCCAAGTCTTTTTTTTTTTCTGCACCCATTCACCCATTCTTCAGGCTGGACCTTGGTATATCTTAAATGAGATACTTGTTAAAGTACAAATTTAAACATAATATAAAATATAACGAATCGTAGTGGAAAATACTCTCTTCATATAATAAAACAAAGACTAAATGAACACACACACAAACACACACACAAACATCAAAAGCTGGAAAAAATTAGCACATAATATCAAACATCTTAGACTGAAACATGATGGAGACCCTAATAGGTAGTAGATTGTTGTCAGATATTTTACAAACTCTAAGAGACCACAGAAGCCAATCTAGAAAAACACTCAATCCCAATATCTTAGTTATTATTTATATCACTAGAATGATAAATAGATAGTTTTATATCAATGATAAAAGGAAAGTTGGGTAAGAAAGGGTTTTATTTGGCTTACACTTTCTAATTCCTTTCATTACTATAGGATGTCAGCATAGGAACTCAAGAGGGGCAACAACCTGGAGGTCAGAGCTGATACAAAGGCTGTGGAGGAATGCTGATCATTCACATTCTTCACATAGCATTCTCAGCCTGCTGTTATTCAACCCAGAACCATTAGGCCATATTTGGTCCCATCCACAATAGGCCCTCTTACATAGATTACAAATAATGAAAATAACTTACAGATGGATTTTATGGAGAAATTTTCTCAATTGAGATTGCTTTCTCTATGTTAACTCTGGTTTGTGTCAAGGTGACATCAAACCAAGCAATTCACACAATATATGAAGAAAGGCATTTCATAATAAAACAAAATTTAAACTATCAATTTAATATATAACTCTATAGAAGATAATAGAAGTAAAATTTCAACCTAAGGAGGTTAAACACACCTGAAAAAACACAAGGAATAAATAATCTTGGACTAGCTAAGCAAAAAAGCAAAAAAGCAAAAAAGCAAAAACATCCCCCAATCACAACAAAATAAGTGGATTTAATAACAAATGCCAATTGATAACTGTCAGTATCAGTATCAATGGTCTCCATTCTTTGATAAAAAGACACAACACAGACTAACTGATTAATTTTAAAAACAGGTACACCATTCTATGCATCTAAAAAACATTCCTCAAAATCAAAGATAGATATCATCTCAAGATAAAAGGATGATTAAAAATATTCCAAGAAAATGAACACAGTAAATAGATGGTATAGCCTATTTAATATATGACATGGTGTATTATTTCAACCAAACTAATCAGAAGAGATTAAAAAAAGACTATAAAAAGATCAACCACTTTTACCCAATGTAGGATTACTCAGCTGTTAAAAACAATGACATCATAAAATTTGCAGGCAAATAAATTGGACTAGAAAAAAATAATCCTGAGTGAGGTAACACAGGCAGGACTATGTCTCCTCCTCTCTTTCTTGCTCTTTTGATCTCTTGATCTCATGCCTTCTTGCTCCCCCCCTATTCCTTTACCCCTTCATCCTTCCCTTCTTTCTCTCCATGAGCTCATGGCTGGCCTCTACTTCCCTTCTTTCTCTCTCTCTCTCTCTCTCTCTCTCTCTCTCTCTCTCTCTCTCTCTCTCTCTCTCTTTCTCTCTCTCTCTCTTTCTTGCCCTTTTTTTCTCTCTCTACCTCCATTACTCTGTTAACACCCCTTCCCATCCCCTAAATAAACTATTCTATACTACTTCTGTCATGTGTGGCTGGTCCCTCAGGGGGAAGAGATGACTCTGCATCAGTACTTCAAGGGAGTGACCTGTGGTCCATTACCTACTATCAGACTTAAAAAAAACAAAAACAAAAACAAAAACAAACAATAACCTCAGACACACATTTCAATGCCTGGTCCAGACTCTTGGGTGACCACACTCCTCAAAAGTGGCTTGGTTCTCACACCTCTCCCCTCCTGGCTCTTACAGCCCTTTAAATCCCCCTGGGCCTAGGGTAGGGACACATTTTATTAAGTCCAGGACTTATTGTATATAGCCACTAGGGGGCCTTGGTGACAACTTAGGCCTCAAGCCTGGAATTTTTTGTTACTGAATTATTCTTGAGACACAGGTAGGAATAATCCAATAATCCCCTAATGCAATGTCTTTGAACATATATTTTAAACAATCTTCACAGATACTGCCAATGGTCTGTTAAATGGAAAATGGTTTTCCAAGCACTTACCTATTCACACTGCCAGACCCTTAGCCTATTCCCATGGTCTTCATGCTCAGTTTGTGTCACAGGCCTGAAACTGCCTGGACAAACTCATTTTCTGTCACCATGATCTTATGCCATTGCTACCAGCTTTTTTTTATTCTGATCCTAGTCAACTGTTTATTGGCTAATACCAAAATGTGCTTTTTTCTACCTACACAACCTGCCAAAATTACTTAAGATTTTTTTTCCTATCTTGTCTTGATAGATTTCTACTACTGCCATTAAATCATTCGGTTGTAACAATCAATACAGCCTTCAATCTTGTCATAAGTCTGCTAGTAATATTATTAAGATTATTACAGACAGAATTCCCAAAGCTGTTAACAAACCACACTAGGACTCAGAAGATGTGGACATACCTAAAAGATACTGGCTGGATTGTGATATGATAATCACTGAAAAATGCACTGGACAAAACTGGATACCTGAATCAAATGACTTGGCTCAACCAAGGTAAGTAATTTCTCATGTCACAGGTATCCACACCACAGAGAAAAAAGCCCTGTGTCTTCTGCACTTGGGAGCTAGACTGACTCTTCCCAAAGACTATAGATACCACAGGAACTGTTGGCTAGAGGGCTCTGTCATTTTTAAAATAGTATGTAATTGGTATATAACTGGTGGATTAATGTTTACTCTTTCTCAAACTTCTGACAACATTGACAGCTAAACTTTCACAGATAGAGTTCCTCATTATCTAAACTCAGTTTCCATCTATTAAATGCTTCATATTTCCTCTTCTTGCTATGTCACTGTCCTAATATTCTCTGAGTTCTTATAAATTTGCCTGACTCCAATAAAACATTCCACTATACATTCCAACTTGTTAATCACAAATTCTTGTTCTGCTCAACAAGAGGCACATCTTAAAGATTGTCCATGTTGTTAATTCATGTTGTTATCTCTTTTGTAAACTTATAAGCCACTGGAAACCCATTCAGATCTACCTCTCATGGAACCAATAGACTCCATCCAGATAAATATATCTGCCTAAAGTTTCCACTTACTACCTATTCCAGAGGGTAGAATTCCTCTGTGTTTCAAATGTACATCTTAAGAGAAAAGTTTTCTTTTTCCCAAAAGTACTTAATCTTATTCCCTACATCTTGTCAAATCCAGGCACATCCAGATCAGCTTCAGAGAAGCAACCTCTAGATGCTCCATCTCCTGTCACACAAACACCGATGCTTCTAATGGACCTGTTCCTTCTGACCTATCCTCGGATGGCTCCACAGACCCTGGACAACAGGAAAGACCCAACTCTTCTAAGACTGAACAAATATCCCCCATACCCATTCTTCGAGGTTCCCTAGAAACACACTGTCCCCAATATCAGCAGGAATTAGTTAGATATCATGACAACCCTATTCCTGCTTCACAATTACCTCTTTCTAATTTTTTTCTTTTTTAATTAAACCAAAATGGGGAATGTTAGCGTTCTGTCTAAACACCCACCCCCAGTCACCTAGCAACAGCCATGTAGGCCTGGCTCACTATAAAAGGGGCTGCTTGCCCCCTCCTGTCTCTCTTGAACTCTTGCTTTTTTGCTCTCTTGATCTCCTACTCTCTTGCCTTCTTGCTCCTCCTCTGTCTCCTCGACCCTTTCCCCTTCCTTTCCACCATGTGCTCATGGCTGGCCTCTATCCTTCTCTACTTCTCCTCTCTCTCTCTCTCTCTCTCTCTCTCTCTCTCTCTCTCTCTCTCTCTTTTAACTCCCCTCCCCATGCCTTGAATAATCTCTATTCTGTACTATACCATCATGTGGCTGGTCCTTTGGGGGAAGGGATGCTACAGCATGGGCCCTCTGAGACATGCTCTTCCCCTATAATTCACCACACCCCTTCCCCCATAATTCACCATACACCCAAAGAACATATTCTGTATCTCTTTATCTTTTTACAAGTACATCAATGTCAAACTTTATAAGTATATATAAACTTCAAGGTAAAGAATAATCTTGCTACAATTTATAACTCAAAGACAGGAAATAACAAGGAGTGCTCACAAGCGGATGCATGGATCTCTATGAGAAATGGAAATTAAATAAATTGTTCAGTAGATCTTTAAGCAGATAGAGATGAGAACAGGAGAGATCAAGTTGGAAAAGGAAGGATAGAAAGAAAAAGTATAAGGGAGATGACTGGTATTGAGGATCAATGTGGGAACCTACTGAAGTAGAAACTTCCTGAAACATATGATGGTGACCCTAGTGAACACTCTTAGCAATGGAGGAAATAATACCTGGACTGACCATCTTCTATAACTAGACAAAGGGAGCATCTAGTAGTCATACTGGAACACCAGACCAACCACAAAATCATGGACCTGTCCTGTCTGCAGGAACTTGTGGAAGTGGCAGCTCAATAACTGGTCTAACTTTAGACCTATACCATGATAGGGAGTATGGCAAGGAACTGAAAACTGGATGGCCCAGATACCTGGGGTAGAACCAAACATGACTGGCAAAGAAATGAAATGATTCATAGATCAGTTCCTTGCCCATTAAAGAGGTTTCCTCCAGCCAATGGTAGGAGCACATGCAAAAACCAATGTTGAAATATTAGGGTAAATTCAGGGAATTCCCACAGAAAAAGGGGAGACAGGATCATAGGAAGCAGATGGGTCAAGAACACCAGAAGAATATGACCCATAGAAAGAACTAAGATTCATAGGGTCTTAAAGAGACTGAGGCAGCAATCAGGAGCATGTATGTATCTGTGCAAGTCCTCTACTTAACATGTTGTAGATTTTTAGCTCTCTCATTTTTTGCTACTTCTAACAGTGGGAGTACAGGTATTTATGACTCTTTTCTCAGATCAAGAACAGTTAAAGAATTTACACAAACCAATAACCCATAGTGAAGTAGAAGCCATAGTTAAAAGTCTCCAAACCAACAAAGCCTAAGGACAGATGGCTTTAGTACAGAACATTATCAGAGTTTCCAAAAGGAATTTATGCCAATACTTCCTAAAATGTTTACAAAAAATAGAAACTACTCATAGAATATTTTTCCTAATACTGAGTTGTCTCCTCTAGTCTTAATAGGAGTATTTGTGCCTAGACTTGTTATTTTCTGTAGGCAAATGGGGGAGGAATAGATTTGAAGATAAGGGGAAATGGGAGTCTGGGAGGAGTAGAGGGTGGGGAGACTATCGTTGAGAGGTATTGTATATGATAAGAATAAAAAAAGAAATTTTAAAAATTGAAAACATCTATTAGTCAGATAACAGCACATCTGAGAGACCTAGAAAACACAGACCCCACCACACACATACCCAAAAGCCACCCAATAGGAGAAGACTGCACTGCACAACCAAAATCAAGGCTTAGTTCTTTCAGAAAGTCAAAAACATTAACAAACCTTTACCCAAGTTACAAATAGGTAGAAAAGATACAAATGAACAAAATTAGATAAGAAAGCAGGCCACATAATGACATCTAGAAAATCGAGAAAATTAAAATGACATATATAAAAACCTCTAAACTACCATTATAAAAAATAAGAAATGAATGCATAATATTATTTCTAAATAACACCCAACTTAAATCAAGAACAGTTAAAGAATTTAAACAGACCTATAGCCCCTAGTGAAGTAGAAGCCATAATTAAGTCTCCAAACCAACAAAGCCTAGGGACTGATGGCTTTAGTACAGAACATTATCAGAGTTTCCAAAAGTAATCTATGCCAATACTCCCTAAAAGGTTTACAAAAAATAGAAACAGGTTGAACACTGCCAATTTTATTTTTACAAAGCTACAATTACCCTAATAGTTAAAGCACATAAAATGACAGACAGACAGACAGACAGAGAGAGAGAGAGAGAGAGAGAGAGAAAGAGAGAGAGAATTAAGTATCAAATTTCCTAATGAACTCTATAAAAAATTCTCAATGAAATACTCAAAATGGAATCCAGGAACATAACAAAAAGATCATCTACCATAATCAAATAGGTCTCATCTCAGAAATACAGGGAACTTTTAACAAATATTAATAGATAAACATAATCAGGCTCAAAGAGAAAGAGTATATGATCAGATCATTAAATGCAGAAAAGTCATAATCCAAACATGTTTGGATGTTTGACTTAATCCAAACATCCTTAAAGTAATTCACACGTGGTATACAATGTTGGAGACTAGCTGTGGTTCTGTATCCTCTTATTTGTCCCTCAAGGTATTCAGGTACCAATGCATTCCAGGCTGGAAGGATGAAAGGGAGTCCAGAACAAGTGAGGTTTGAAGGATTCTTGGCCTCCTGGGAGTAATTGCAGGGGGAGAAGGAGGCCTTCTTTCGAAGATTTTTCTGTTACAGGTATTTAAATAATAATACTCAATGAAACAGCTCTCTTAGGTGGCCTTCAGTGAAACATATGATATGTACATACTTTATATGGGTTTCCAAAGCTATATATGAACCTTGGAGATTGGGAAGGTGTGGGGCCATGAAAGGATAACTTGGTTCTTGGCTGGGCACAGGCCTCAAACTTTGACCCTGATGGGGCAATGGCAGATATTTGCCCATGCCCCCAGAACCCAGTCTCCTGACACGTGGCCAAGATCTCCATTGATCTGCGCTTTGCAGTCACATAGGGCTAAGGTAGAGAGTGTGACTACAGGCTTCAGCCTCAAGAAATTTCCATATTAATGAGATATCTAAAGGCTAGAGGGCATAGCTAATTAAGTGACCCTCCTCCCCCTCTCCCTCCATATTTAAGTCAGGTCCCCCCTGACCTAAGTGGGGAGGGGGTGCATCCAGATTCAACTACCATCTGCCATGTCAATAAAGCTCTTGGAACTCTGGACTTCCTCATGTCATTGGGGCCTGCCTTGGGTAAGCATGGAGAAAGTCTCAACTGTGGAGTCTAATCTCCCGTGGAGAGCTCCTCTGCGTTTCCTCCACCGGGCCCATATCTTCAAACAAGCAGCTGTTCCAAGCCAAGTGAGTAGCCAAAGAATCCCTTTTCTGTGGGGCGTGGCCCAGGGCTGTCACTCCTCCCCCCTCCGTTTCTTTCAGTGTGTGGGCCGGCCATTTCTCACAGCACAGCACCTGCATGACCACAATCTCTGTTTGTCTATGGCCCTCCCCAGCAGCACCTGGGAGTCCCAAATAGAGACACCAACCTCCAGGTCTACTTGAGAGCCCTGCCCACCCACGGAACTCAAGACTGAGTTCACTCCACACCCCGGGGACACCCTGAAGGCTTCTCATAGCCCAGTGCCTACACAGTGCCGCATGGAAGGGGACCAGCAGGCACTTCTGCTTCTCTGCGGAGGACTGCTTCCTTGAGGTGCCTGTTAGGGCAGAAGACGCGTACAACTCAATACAACAGAGAACTCAAACCCACTCATGTGCCCATTCATGCACGCACACCTGTGCACGGGCCGTCATTTTCCCCACGGAAGGAGTTTTCAGGATGAAATTAAAATAATTGGCTAGAGTTTAAAGTAATGTGAATGCCTAATTTGTATGGAGATACATTCCAGGAATCCCAAGTATTTGCTGGGCAGGTTCTCATCGAGGAAAGAGGAAGATGAGCATGTAGGGTTCAAGTGCTAAGGTCTACTTGACATTACACAGGTAGAGGGTATGGGGTTCTGGTTACACAGACAAGGTCAGAAAAGGAGAAGCCTTGCTGAAAAAAGGGCGTCCTCCATTTTGCTTCAAGCTCAGGGGAGCTATCAGGACATGGTAGACTTCTACATTAAATAGCAGCAATTAACAATGCACACACACCTATGGGTACCTGATTTTTGACAAAGAAGCCAAAATACACAATATAAAAAAGACAGTGTCTTCAACAAGTTCCATTCTCCAGCCAAAGGAACATTCTTGAGTAAACAATTATTAGAAACAATGTAGAATGTACAGACTGAGAGTCACCTGACCCTCTGGAAAGCCCCAGATAGAGTTCAAATGTGTGTCATAATCTGCCCATGCTTGCTAGCCAATAGATTTAAAGGTCAATATGCTTAACTAATAGGTTTCAACTATAACCTTTCTGATGTAATCTGTGCCCCTATAAAGTATAAAACCTGCTTGTAATAGCCATTCAGGGTCGTCTTCTAGTCACTCTTCTTGAGGGACTAATTTTTTTGTTTGTTTGTTTTTGTTTTTTGTTTTGAAGCCAGGAAATATTTCCCGGATTTCTTGGATAATTGTCTTAATAATTGCCAATTGTCAAAATTGAGAGATGGAGGAGTCTTTTAGGCTCACTATGTGGTGCTTTGATTGATGCTACTTGTGCTATGGGTCTCTGAGCCTGCTCTTTGTTGGGACAGTCATGGCTCTTCTTGCCTTGCAGGATTCTCCAGGTGACCTTGAGAAGCCCAGGATGGAAGGGCTGGATATCCACCAGCACTGTTTTAGCTGTAGGTACAGTCCAGAGGCCTGTGTGTTTTTGGGAAAACAGCTCTTGACCTGTGCCACAGGCCTAGGTGAACTTTCCCCAGTCCTCCAAGTTGACCCGGATCAAATCAAAGCTAGAACCCAGATGTTTAGGGCCTGCTCAAGACTCATGGAACTTTGGAAAGGTTGCATTTGCCCCACAGGGACCCCAGCACACTCCAAGAGTTCATGTGTAAAGGGGAAGGGGAGGGGGCTAGTCACTTTCCAGTGTCCTGTCACAGTGCAGTAGAAATCTGGAATGATTTTCTTCAGCAGCTCTCAGTTCTATGTCTTATTCCCAGACCATGAGGACAATTACATCTGTCTCTCAGAAGTGCCAGGTATTGGTTTGCCTGAGACCCTGAGAATTGCTGGATGTCTAGAAGGTACCCATCACCTCATGGGTGACTTACAAGTTTTTCTAAGGATTCTGATGGCCCCCAGCCAAAGCACTCACAATGATTCCAGCATGACTGGAGATCTCCCAGAGCTGGAGATCACAGTGTGGTCAGAGGCTAGTGTCATTCTCCTTCCTGAAGAGGCCACAATCCTCCCTCTGTCTCCCCCTAGGCTTATTGTCTGAGGCAGAAACAGCTCCTGGGAGTCCTGTGACTCAAAGAGTTCCTATTCCCTTGGATTCCAGAAAGTAGGCGCTAAGGGACAGGTTCAAGGAGACACTTTTATTTTCAGATGAATGGCACCATACAGAGTGCCTGTACCTTTGATCTTGAGGAGTTAGGCAGATAGGTGATTATAGTGTCTTAATGAGTGACTTCAAATCATGTCAGCATCTGGTGGCTGTGACACCACCTGTCCCCAGCTGACCAGGTGTGGCTGAACACGTAGCCTGCCAGCTCTGTGGTTAGCAGGTATCACTTGGCCCTGTCTCACTTCAGAGACTGATAAGGTTCTCACCATGTGACTGAAAAGAATTAAAACTCTCGGCTCCTCTGAATTATACTTCTGTACGTTGCTGCGGCTGGTGAGTCTGGGGCTTCAACAACAAAAAGACTGGCCATTGTCCCAGCTCCTGCCTATGTGTGGATCCAGCAGCACTTTGCCCAGAAGAGGGATCTTCAGGTACTGGCACATGACCTCTGCATTCTGAGTTGTGGGAGGGAAGATCTGAGACTCTTTCTTGCACTTGGGGCAGATGGAGCAGCTCATGTACTCTACCACACCAATGATGGGCAGCTTCACCTTGTGGCAGAAGCTGATCTCTTTTGGGGCAGGCATCCTGGTGGACTACCTCCTGAGGGTTGGTGAGGATCACTGTCCCATCAATATTTGCCACAGCCAGATACTGGACCACAGAGAGGTGTTCATTGGATGTGCCGGGTGGGGTGTCTATGATGAGGTAGTCGACATCTTCCCAGTCTACATCACAAAGGAATTGCTTGATCTTACCATTCTTCTTTGGTCCCCTTCAGATGACAGCATCATTTGGGCTGCTGAACAGGAAGCCCACAGATATCACCCCCAGGTTGTCCTCCACATACACTGGAGACCAGCCAGAGCCAATCTGGTGAACCTGCTGTCCTTCTAAGCCCATGATAATCAATGACCCACAGATGTTGATGACCAGAAGAGCGACCTGTGTGTCTCCATCTTCCTCCAGGCTGTGGGCGAGGTGGGCTCTGAATGTGCTTTTCCCACCACTGCCTTTCCCAGACAGCACCAAGATCCTGTGTCTCACTGTCTTCAACTTCTCTCTGATTTCCTTCACCAATGGGTTCCTTGTGGCATAGGATCCGGATGCACATGGCATCTGGTTGGGGCATCCCTGGCACAAGGCTCCTCAGCCCTCTTGGGCACTGTCAGCCCCAGGGCGTGCCTTTATGAGCTAGAAAACAAACCTCTTGACTTTGCATAGATCTGCATCTTGGTGTCTCACTCAGGGACATCCTGAAGTAAGTACCACTGACTGAGGTTGGGGGGGGTGTCTTTTATTTGGGAGCTCTTTTGGGATATGAGAAGATCCCTGTCCCCCTGCAGTGACCACAGACTAGACAGATTGGAGGGGAAAAGACTGAGAGCTCAGCAACAGGCGGCTACTCATGTTTATCTCTGTCTTTTGCATTCACTTTTGGCTCGTGAGTCAGTGTTAGGAAGATGTGCCTTAACACTGTGACTGTGTGGAGTTTGAAGGAAGTTTTAGGCTCCTAGAGGTAGTTGAGAGGACTATACTCCTTTTGGAAACCTCAAGATACAGTATCAGCAGGAGCTGACAGCATCTTGCTATAAACTGGTTTCTGCATCCCTGGCAGGGGCAAACTGTCTGTATGTTGATTGTCTTTCTCTGTGTTCTTGTACTTGGACTGATGTTATTTCTGGTCATTTGTCAGTCTGAATCTAACCCGTTAAACATCCTAGCTAAACACTGAAGGGAAGTTAGAGAAAGAGGAGAAAACCTGTCAATAGTAATAAAGAAGGGCATGTTAGTTACTCTCTGCTCCTCCCAATAGCCCACCTTCAGAGTAGGTGGCCACCCATAGAGACCTTCCACTTTCAGGTGATCAAAGCAGTAGAGGAAAGAGTCTTTAGACCAGGGACCCTTGGGCTCCCGTGCCAAGTGCCCTATATAGTTACCTGGAGAACACCACACCTGTACCCCTCTCCCCTGCTTTTTAATAAAAGCCTTTTTGTCTCTGAGACTCTCCCAGGTCTTGGCCATAAAGGAACCCCATTGAGACCAGTAAGTCTGTAAAGAACATCCTCCAGGACCCTTCCATAATGGATCTGATACTGATGGATCCTCCACCCCCTTATCCTCCTACCATGGTCCCCGTTTCCATGGCCCCTCTTCAAGGATCCCCGTTGAGCCCTTGTCCAGTGTTGTCCAGCATTCCTTTATCCCCCCTTCCTCCAGCCCCTGGAAGAGAGGATGATGGGAAGGGACTCTTGGAACCGAGACTGGCCATGGTGATGTGGAACAAAAGGCTACTTCACCCAATACAACAGTGGGCCTCCCCCTTCAAGCCTATGGGCTCATAGACGAGGATAGAAATCAGGTCATGCAATATTGGCCCTTCTTTTTAGTCAACTCATACAACTGGGAGGCCCAACATTCTCCCTTTTCAGATAACCCCAAGGGGCTGATTAATCTCTTTGAGACTATTTTATTTATTCATCATCCCATTTGGGATAATATCCAGTAACTCATGAGAGTACTCTTCATGACTGAAGAGTGAGAGAGAATAATGCAGAAAGCCAGAAAAAAATGTCCCCTCAGACATAGAGGCACCATCTATTGACCAGGCTGTCATTGACAGTGGGTTTCTTCTGACTTGACATGACTGGGGCTTTAATATGGCAGAAGGTTAGGAGCACCTGCAAGTTTACCAGCAGGCTTTGTTGGCAGGTCTCAAGGGTGCCACACCACAACCCACCATTTGACAAGAAAGTAAGTGAGGTTAAGCAGGAACCAGACAAGTCACCAGCAGCCTTCCTAAGCAACTCATGAAGGCATTCTGTCAGTGTACACCCTATGACCCCAGAAAAGAGGAGTATTAAGCCACTGTGACCATTGCCTTTATCGACCAGGCTAGTTAGGATATCAAAAAAAGTTATAAAAACTGGAAGAACTGCAGGAGAAGTCACTAAGAGATTTAGTGCAGTTTGCTGAGCAGGTTTACTATAATAGGGAAACAAAAGAGGAGAAGGAGCAAAAAAAGAGAAAGGAAGGAGATGAAAGGGAGATTAAGAAAGAAAAAGAGAAGAAAAGAAATTTGCAGAGAATCTTGGCTACTGTAGTCAGAGAGAGTAAGGAAGAAAGAATCCCTCGCAATAGGACAGATAGGAAACCTCTCAATAAAGATCAATGTACATACTGCAAAGAGAATGGCTACTGGACCAAGGAGTGGCCCAATAAGCAGAATCAGGGAGACTCAGAGTTCTGGGAAAAGTAGGCCTAGACCACAAAAAGTGTTAGCTCTGAATGAGGAAATCCATTAGGGGAGACAGAGTTCAGAACTCATCCCAAGGTAACTCTGAGAGTGTAGGGGAAACCCACTCAATTCTTTGTGGACACAGGGGCTCAACACTCAGTCCTCCTCCAAGCTGATGGCCCAGTTTCCATGAAAAAATCTTGGGTCCAAGGACTCACTGGCACCAAAATGTATTCATGGACTACCCGAAGAACAGTGTACTTAGGGATGGGATGGGTATCCCATTCATTTATGGTAATCCCAGCCTCTTCCTACCCTCTGTTGGGGTGAGACTTACTCTCCAAGATAGGGCCCAAATATACTTCTTGCCCAACAGACCACAACTAATTGCCCCAAATAGAGAGCCCATACACGTTCTGACTACCAGACTACATGAGTATAAATTATTTGAAACTACCTTTACTCAGAACTAGCACTTGACTTGGCAGTTGGAAACATTTCTGCCAGCCTGGGCAGAAGCAGTGGGGATGGGCAAAACAAAATGTCATCCCCTGTGGTGGTAGAACTCAAGGCAGAGACTACTCCAGTGTTTCTGAGACAATATCATATGTCTCTAGAGGTACAAGAAGGAATTAAGCCACACATCTCCAGGCTCCTCCAGCTTGGAGTGTTGCATAAGTGCCATTTGACCTAGAACACACCACTTCTGCCAGTTAAGAAGCTGGGCACTATTACCACCTAGTCTAAGACTTTCAAGAGGTAAACCATTGAGTTGTTGACATTCACCTTACTGTGCCTAACTCTTACACTGTGTTGAGTTCTTTACCACCTTCCAGAATCTGATACACAGTCTGAGACTTGAAAGATTCTTTCTTCTGCCTGACCTGGGAACCCAAACGTTAAGAATACTTTGCCTTTAAATGGAAATACCCAGAGGATGAGACAACTGGTCAGCTGAAGTGGACTAGATTACCACAAAGATTCAAAATTTGTCCACCATTTTTGATGAGGCACTTCACCAGGACCTGAGGTCCTATCAAGAAGTCAACCCACTCTTTTACCTTCTCCTGGCTGCTGAAAGCAATGAGCAATGCCTTAAAGAGACTAACTGCAAAAGGGGTTTTGACTCAGAAATTGGGCCCTTGATAAAGTCCAGTAGCCTACCCATCCAAAAATCTGGATCCTGTGGCAGCTGGGTCATCCCCATGTCTTAGATGTCATCTGGGTTGAACTTCTACCTCCCAGTAATGTCAGTGCAGAAAACAGAGCTAATTGTCCTCACCAAAGCCTTGGAACTTGGGGCTGGCAAGAAAATTAACATCTACAAGAACAGCCAGTATGCCTTGCCACAGCCCACATCCACAGTGCTTTATACCAAGAGAGAAGACTATTCACATCAGAGGGAAAAGAAATAAAAAACAAGTAGGAAATCCTGGATCTCTTGGATGTCCTGATGAAGCCAGCAACTGTGAGCATTATTCATTGCCAAGGACATCAGAAAGGAAGAGACTCAGTGTCCCAGATCAATAACCAGGCAGATCAAGTGGCTGAAGAAGTGGCTATGCAGGAGCCTATCCTGGTTATGGGCCTGCAAGAGACACCTGCTGGGAAATGGGACTGGACTAAGGAATGGCCATATTTAGATTATACAGAAGAAGAAAAGACCTATATTGCTAGTCACCCTACAAACTATTACCTAGAGACAGTCGAACAGTGTAAGGTATGCCAGCAAGTGAATGTTCATGCTCAAAAGGCAAACAGGACAAGAGACTTAATGGAGCACATCCTCGGGCATATTGGGAGGTTGATTTTACAGAAGTTAAGTCAGGAAAATATTGTTACAAATACCTTCTAGTGTTTGTAGATACTTTCTCTGGATGGGCTGAGGCTTTCCCAACCAAGCAGGAAGTAGCTACCATTGTAGCAAAATGATAGTACAAGAAATCTTCCCAAGGTTAAGAGTGTTCAAGCTATTTGGATTGGATTATAGTCCTGCTTTTGTTTCTAAGGTAAGTCAGGGATTGGCAGAGATATTGGGCACTAATTGGAAGCTTCATTGTGCTTACTAGCCCCAGAGCTCAGGGCAGGTAGAAAGAACAAACAGAACCCTAAAAGAGACCTTACTGAATTGTCCTTGGAAAATGGTGCTGATTGAGTGGTGTTCCTTCCCCTGGTCCTGTTCTGAGCCTGGAACACCCCCTACCATTTTAACCTGATACCTTTTGAGATCCTGTTTGGTACCCCAACTCCCTTGGTATCCACTGGGATACCTGGAGGTATCCCAACTAACTTATAGAAACCTCTTCTTGAGGCTTCAAGCCCTTCAGTCAATACAACAAGAGATTTGACCGAAAATGTCTTCCTTATATGCTCCAGGGATGGCAGAAACCCCTCACAGCTTCCAAACTGGTGACTGGGTATACATCTGGAGCCACTGAGCACAGTCGCTGGAACTGTGGTGGAGGAACCCTTCCTGTTGTTGCTAACCATTCCCACAGCCTTTAAGGTATATGGTATTGTGGCCTGGGTGCCTACTTCCTATGTGAAACCTGCAGATGCCCTGCTCCCTGGGGACCCCACTGGATGGTACAGAAGATGGACAATCCACTTAAGCTCAAGATCCCTCAATCTTGATCATGACCACCTGGTGGTACCTTTGGATTGTGGTTCCTTCCCCCATCTTATGCAGTCCTCATGTGCCCGTCCACCAAACCTGGAGAGTGGTCTTTATTAGAACAAGAGATGAAGTCGTCTCCCTGATGGCCTCCAAACATCTTAACACATGGTGGCCTGGCCTCAGTCTCGAATTATGCCAACTGGCAGCAGGACTTGACTCATGGGATATTTCCACACATGAAGAGAATGGACTACCCAAGTGTGGGGGTGGGATCTCCTGTAATAGTTTGAAGGGGCAGGACCTCAGGTTAGGAGGTTGGAAAACAGAGTATGGACACTCTATGAGAAGGTGTCATCTGATTCCCATCTATGCTTGCCCTCAAGACAGAAGAAATTGAGCAGAAGCTTACCAGTGTGGAGGTGTAGAAGAATACTATTGTGCACCATGGGGATGTGAAACCACAGAAGACACCTATTGGAATCTCTCAACGTCATGGGATCTAATCATGGTAAAGAGAACTTATTCAGTTTAGGAACCATGTTATGGCCTCACAGGAGGGCTATGTGCTGCCTTAGCTTAGGAGTGTTGCTTTTATGTAGATGATTCCTTGATTGTTAAAGATTCAATTGCCAAGGTGAGAGAAGGGCTAGCTAAGCAGAAGAGAGAAGGAGAACAGAGTCACAGTTGGTTTGAGTCTTGGTTTAACTCCTCCCCTTGGTTAACTACCCTCATAACCATCTTGATAGGATCTCTAATAGTTTTCCTGCTATTGTTGACTTTTGGACCCTGCATATTGAACAGGTTTATAACCTTCATAAAAGAGAGAATAGGAGCAGTATAGCTGATGGTCCTGTGCCAACAATATGAGACCCTGAGTATAGGACTTAAAGAATATGAGTTAGTTACCTAAGACTCCTGAGCATAGTTCCAGGATTGAAGCTTGTACAAGAAAAAGGGGAGAGTGAAGGACCCTAAGGACTTTCGCCAGTTTTGCCAGTCTTATAGTCCCCCCGACCCACTTACAGTTTCCGCCTCCCACCTTCAGTCAAGGCTAGGCCAAGTTCCATTCTCCACCCAAAGGAACATTCTTGAGTAAATAATCCTCAAAAAAAAAAAAAAAAAAAAAAAAAGCAGAATGTACTGACTGATAGTCACCTGACCCTCTGGGAAGCCCCAGATAGAGTTCAAATGTGTGTCATGATCTGTGCATGCTTGCTAGCCAATAGATTTAAAGGTCAGTATGCTTAGCCAATAAGTTTCAACCTTAACCTTGATGATGTAGCCTATGCCCCTAAAAAGTATAAAAAATTGCTTGTAATAGCCATTCAGGGTTGCCTTCTAGTCACTCATCTTGAGGGATGAATTGATGGTCAATCAGGATACACCAGAAAATTAACTTCTTGCTTTTGCATCAATCTGCCTCTTGGTGTCTCACTCAGGGGCATCTCAAAGTAAGTACCAGTGACTGAGGGTAAGGATCTTACAGTAGAAAATTTTAAGTATATCCATATTTATCATATATCATGTTTAACACAAAATTCACATCCAAGTGAATCAAATACCTATACACAAAACAAGATGCACTAAATTTTGTAAAAAAAGAAGGGGGGATAGCTTTGAACACATTGGCATAATAGAAAACTTCCTATATAGAATACCTACAACTCAGACATTAAGAGCAACAATTGATAAATGGACCTCATGAAACTGAAACATTTCTTTAAGTCAAAGGAAACCGTAAATAGTGTAAAATGGAAGCCTACATAGTGGGGTAGGATCTTGACCAACCCTATATATAAAAGAGGACTGATACCCAAATATGTAAACAACTCAAGAAACTAGACATCAATAAACCAAATAACATAATTTAAAAAATGGAGGAACTGCGTTAAACATAGAATTCTGAACAGAGGTATCACTAATAGCTGAGAAACACTTGAAGAAATGCTCAATGCCCTTAGTCATCAGGGAAATGCAAATGAAAGTGACTATTAGGTTCCATCTTACATCCATCAGAATAGCTAAGGTCAAACTCAAACAGCAGATCATGCTGACAAGGATGTGGAGCAAGGGCTTCACCTATATTGCTGGTGAGAATGAAAACTTGAATATTCTTGGAAATTGATTTGGTGGTTTCTCAGAAAAGTGAGGATAGTTTAACCCCAATATCCAGCTATTCCAATCCTGGGCATATACCCAAAATAAGTTCCACCATCTCATAAGGATGCTTGCTCAACTGAGTTTAAAGCAGTTTTGTTAGTAATAATAAAAAAATGGAAGCAACTTAAATGCCGCTCAACCTAAAATTTGATAAAGAAAATATGGTACTTTCGCACAATGGAATAGTACTCTGCTATTAAAAATGAAGACATCATGATCTAGAAAATGTTATCCCAAGAGACATAACCCAGACCCACAAAGACATATCATATGCATTCACTCATAAGTAGATATTAGCCATAAAGTAAATGATAACCCTGGTATAATCCACAGACCCAAAGAAACTAAGTAACAAGGGATGTCCAAGAGAGAATATTTGAATCCCACTGAGAAGGAAAAGTAAGCTAGAAATCAGAGGTGGATGGTGGAAGTGATTGGAGGTGTAGAATGTGTGGGGAGGGCAACTGAAAGGATCAAGGGTAGGGAGGACAGAGGGAAAGAGAATTAGAATGGGGGCACCAACCCAGACATAGAACCTTTGACCAACAATTGCCCCACCTACAAGACATGCAAGGGTACACAGGGAGCAGAAGTTGAGGGAATGGCCAAACAATGACTTGGCGTAACTTGATACCAATGCAATAAGAGATAATCCACCCCTGACACTATTAATGATATTCTGCTATAATTGCAGACTATCATAACTGTATGCCTAGCATAATTGTAGTCTAAGAGACTTCACCTTGAAACTATTGGAAACAGATGCAGAAACTGTTGTGGGATGTAGAAGTGACCCTGGTAGAGGAAGAAATGGAATGGAGAGCAAAGCTCCTATGACTCCTCAAGGAGTCCTGATCTACCACCGTACATGATCTTAAGATGACTCCTGGCACAGTAGTGAGACAGAACAAAGAACTCAAGGCCAAGGCAATGGCTGCATCCTCTTACTTCACAGAAATCTCCCTAGGTGATTGACATCTCTCTTACAGAGTCATTCATAAGTGAATTAGATTCAGCAGGACAGCATGTATAATGCCCTACTTGGCCCTTCATTTTGTAATTGCACCCTGATTGGCTGAAAAATTGTATATAAGTTTATGTACTGTATAGGAAAGTTAGATCTGCACCCTGATCCTGGTCTCCTGGGATACTTAATTGCCTCCATTTCCACCACAGCTTCTCCAGGTTCTTGTTGCCATGGCTGGAGCCTGAACAGTGTTCCCCATGTGTGGACTTCTCCAAGCAACATGGGTAACTCTAACTCTCATCATAGAGATGATCAGCTAAAAGTGTTGAAAGGGATACTGGAGAATAAGTGACATCAATTTTCTGAAAGGCAATTGAACAAGTTCTGTGACAAAGACTTGGACCTTTGTCCAAGGCTGCTGGCAGGACAGGTATTGGATGAAAGCACATGGAAGAAAGTAGCTTGGACTGCACAGCATAAGGAACATGAAGACTCCCTGCTGCCTTACTCCCATCCTATAATTTCATCACTCTTGAGCTGCCTCTGAGGTTCTGACATCCCAGTAATGGCAGTGGAGATAGAATTGGCAGAAGCAAGAGGGGATGCCTCAGATAATGTAGCTGTGCCCACAGATAAGGGTGCAGATTCAGAAAAGTCTCCTGCTGCCCTTATAGATAGGAACATCACTGTTGATGATACCTCTGTTTCCCCTTTAGGTAAAGACACAGCCAGATGTGATAGGGAATTATCATACCCCTGGCAAGCTACCCAGAGCAGGGTACAATGAACAGAAAAATCCAGAGAGAAGTGGTGGCCAAAGTTTACCCTTGTTTCCAACCTCTGGGGCTACCAAGTGATGGAGAAGAGTGAAGAAGTGAAATCACCTATAATCCCCCTATATAAGGTCAGACATGACCCCTTGACTCTTGCCACTGCCTTTTCTGTAATCCTTCACCCTCTCCCAGGAGGAAATCCTAACATGGAAGCCCTACTCTCTAGAGACATTACCAAATTATAGGAAATCTATGGTAGAGAATGGGCTAAATTCTTCCCTCATGAAGAAAATGTTTGAATCTATGCCACCATTGAATATCCCCACAGGATTGGAAAACCACTATGAGAGCTATGTTATCTGGGGGTCAAATCCTTCAATGGAAGGTTAGCTCGTATGATGAAGGAGAAGTGCTGAGTAACAGTATTTCAGATTAGAGTACCCAGCTGCCACCAGACTCCGCCCAGGGAAGGGAACTTTTCTTACCCAGCTGTAAGGCAGGGCCCTCCTAATTATTTTGTGCAAATGAGCTTGTATGCTATGCAAGCTGTAAAAAGGGTAACAGAAGCCACAGTACTCCTTAGTAGACTAAAAGAAAAGTCCTTGGAGTCCTTTGTAGATTTTGCCTTTGAGTATAGCAGACAGTTAACTGCCATATTAGCTATCATGCTGAGGCAGAGGGTCTTGCTAAGGAATTGGTTTGGGAAGGAACCATTGAAGCTGGTAAGGCAGTAACTCCTATGTGGTGTGGAGGGCTAGAGGACTGGATACATGCCACTGAAAACAGGCGCATGGTCAGGCTATGCTGAAAGCCTAATATCTGCTCTTGTCATACGTTTAAAAGCCAGGAATGGCACTAACAAAGAGAAAGGATGCTGGTACTGTGAGTCCAAGGACATGTCTCTAGACAATGCCTTTTAAAAAATCAGGAAAAAGAAAAGAAAAGAGGCAGTCCTCAGTGTACCTCAAATGTAAAAAGTGATTTCATTCAGTGAAGGATTGTAAATCTAAGACAACTAAGGATGACCAGCCTTTAACGTTCCATCAGGGTAACCTCTACCACTGAGAGTAATGGGAAATCAGAAGGTGAACCCTATAATGTAGAATATTTCTATAATACAGAATCGGGCCAGGATGAGGCTACAAATTGAAGACACCATATTTGGAGACATTGGAGATACAGAGGTGGATCTAAACTTTTATCTAAAATAAAGAGGTATTCCCTTCCTGGAAACCTTGCCCTTGGTCTCAAATAAAAGGCATTGGTTGTTTGACCATTTTCTGTCAGACTGATTGTTGGTTACTTGCTGTTACTTGGCAGATAACAATGACCACTCAAGGAGCCATCTGGCCTCTGGGCCTTTTTGGCCTGCCAAATAACTTAGAGGGAATAGATGTACTTGGCATCATGGATGTCATGGTAACCACAGACAATATGGCCTTTTATGAAGACTGAATAGTCCCGGATAAACTGGACATGTGGCACCCCCAATTATAGTGGCAGGTCCTGTCACAGGGTTCCATTCCCCCTTATACTCTCCTAGAACTCTGACGACACAGCTTGGGCTGAGCAATGATGTAGGGGGAGAAAAAAACATACTGAATTATTAAAGCCTGTGGAGAAGCAGTTACAATTAGTATGTGTAGATAGCCCTGGACAAGACCTTAGAATTAACCATATTTTGCCATAAAGAAAAAAATCGGGAAAGTTTGAATTTTTACATGATTTAATAGCAGTTGATGTGACGATGCCGTCTATGGGGGTCATCCAACCAGTCTTACCTGTATTATCTGCAATACCAAAGACTTACTATATAATAACTGTAGATATTAAGGACTGCTTCTTCTCCATACCCCTACAGGAAGAGGTTACACAATTGTCTTTTCAATGCCAGCAAACAGTCATCAAACACCCATGCAGCATTATCAATGGAGGGTGTTACCTCAATGAAAGAAAAATAGCCCTACCATCTGCCAGGTGTATATATGGGAGACCCAGTGATCTGTAGCAGATGATTGCCTTGTTATCCATTATATGGATGATATCTTCATTGTTTATAATGAATCTGATTGGTTATGCTGAATCTGAGTGGATCCAAAGTAAACTGACCACTGTAACTGTTGCTTTGCAGAAGTCTGTATTGTACATCACAGCAAACAAGGTACAAAGACAGAAACATTATCTACTTCTAGGTCACATCATTATTGGTAATATTATTGAACTTCAAAAACTTTAAGTCATTTTTCCCAAGTCTCTGGTATCCAGGCAAACATTTCTGGGAAATCTGGCTTGGATCTAACCTAGCTTGCCTATCACATCTGGGAAATTGCCCTCCATCCCCCTACTTCAGTTCTTAAGGGGGCCTAAAAGGTAGATGTTATCACAGTCACTTCAGAGGCTAGAGGAGGCCTTTAAAATAGTCAATGACAGTCTTTAACACTTCAACAGACCTGCTTTTTACAAATTTGACCCTGCTCTAGAGCTCTGGGGGTTGGTTTAACCCATCAAAAGCCTCCCCACTGGAACTCTCTTCAACTTCCTGACATGATTCTCTATTGGATTCATCTTACTCCCCTGCACCCACAATAACGCTATTAATAGACACTATTTTTTATTTTTTACAGCTCATAAGGTGCTAAAAATGTCCCTTACAATCCTTAACAGATTTCACCACTGATGATATTACTGCTTTCCCAGGACCTTCTGGTCCATTGCCTAAGGTGTTTTAAATAAATTATCAGGGAAGATTAGATGAGAATTTTCCAAAACATAAATTCTTTTCTATTTTCTGTATGCCACCAATTGTCAGAAAATGTTATTCTTGAGGCAACTGCTGGCTATAAAGATGCATCTAAGTCTGTATTTGTGTATATTGTTCACCCCTCAAGGAAAAAAAAAGCAACAACAAAACAAAACCAAAAAGCCAACTCTTGCAGCTAGGTGTGTTGAATTTAAACCATCAGGTAGGACTTTTATAGGATGATACTTTTATGGGGATCTTGCTCAAATTAATCATGATTCATATTATCCTGTTATCTTCTTGACACAATAACAAACACACCTGATACATCAGCTACATAATAATATTGTCTCAATTAATGCTACTCATCTAGATGTTAATACTTTGGACCAAATGTCTGGATTCTTTAAGCATGTAGGGTCAAAGCTACTCCAATTTGTTTCTCCTACAAACCGTTTCATTTATCCTATTATTCTTTTTGGAGGTAGAATTATATTTTTCATAATCTGGGCCACTGACATATAAGAGTACAGCATCTCCACACCAAAGCCCTGTTATTAAAAGTACTCAGCCTTATAACCAAGAAAGAAGAAGAAGAAGAAAGAACCTGTGGGGGATGTGGAGATAAACCTGGTGGAGCAAGAAATGGATTAGAGAGCAAAGCACCATAGGCTCCTGTAACACCTTGAGGAGTTCCAATCTGCCATACATTGTACATGATCTAAGATGGTTCTCAACACACCATTGAGACAGAACAAAGGACCCAAGGCCAGGGTGATAGCTGCTTCTCCATCTTCACGGATATTGTCCTGAATGTTTCACCCCTTGCCTACGGAATTATCGCCAAGTTAATAAGATTCAGCTGGACAACACTTGCAATGCCCTGCTAGACCTTGATTATGTAACTGCACCCTTGTTGGCTAAAAAACTGTATATAAGTTTATGTATTGATCAAGAAAGTTAGATATGCACCCTGAAGCTGCTCTCTGGAGTCTGAATCCTGGGATTCTTTGGTGATTCCATCTCTAATCTCCACCCCTACCCCCCATATCCCAGTTCCTGGAAAGACCCACATCCAACCATTATGTTTGAAGCTCTGCCAATCCTGTAAAAGATGGGGAGGAAAGGTTATAGAAGCCAAATGTGTCAAGAACACTACAAGAAAACCTAAAGAATCATTTAACATGGACCCATAGGGGCTCTCATATATGGAACCATCTACCAGAAAGTATGCATAGGATGGACCTAGACCCTCTGCACATATGTAGCAGATGTGCAACTTGGTCTTCATATGGGACCCATAACAGCAGGAGCAGAGGCTATCTCTGACTCTGTTGCCTACTTTTGGATCCCCTTCCTTTTACTGGGATGCCTTTTCTATCCTCAATAGGAGAAGATGGCCTAATCTTCCTGCAACGTGATATGCCAAGATTGATTGATATAAAAAAGAGGCCACTCTTTTTCTGAATAGAAAGAGGAGATTGTTGGAGGAAGGGGACATGAGAGACAAGGACTTGGACAAAAAAGAGAAGAGGAAAGTAAACTAAGTAATAAAGTAATTACTTCATTAACAAATATAAAATAAGATAAAAAGAAAACAAAAAAGAAAGAAACCTGACACTTCATTATGAGGAAGGATCTTCAAAGTTGTCTTTGAGTTTATTTTCTGATGGCCATCTACTGCTGGGCAAGTGGCCTACACTTAGAAGTATTTTGTTTCCTAAATGAAACTTTCTTAACGGAGGCAGGATGAGTTGCTTTGGTCTAAACCAGATGCAGTCTTGGAGCTGAAAGGAGAAAACTGAACACATATTCCCATGTCTACCACAGAGCTTATCTCCAATATTTATCATTTGAAAAATAAGAATTTAGTTTTCTTTATTATTTTTTAAATCTGTACCCAAAATCAATTTTCTAAATAATTTAACAATAGTAGTTACTTTTTTCAAGTTTTTACAAATGTATTGTTGTATGTCTCCACAGCTTACAACATTATCCAAAATAAATTTAACATCCTATGTATTCTCTTACATTTTTCCAAATCAGTTATTTTTTTTTACTCCCCTTATTCACTGACACCCAACAATTTCGTTTATTTTTTAAATTATAGCTTGTTCTTTATAGTGTTTTGGATGTTTATTAGGTTAGTCTACTTCATTTATCAAATATCATATGTGTTTTTTCTCCCACTTAAAATGAGTATGAATAAATGTGTCATCAAATTTGCATAGAGGTTTCAAATGAACATATCTGTAAGTGATTGAGAAAAATATATGTGGACATTTCTCCAGATCATATAGATATTTCTATCTAACTGTAAAGGTAGAATGTCATGGTACAATCCTGTAATTTAGCTCTCAACAAATGAACTACAGACTATTATGAATTTAAGGATAGCTTAAAATACAGACTGAGACTTTACAAAATGAAAAAAAAAATCCTAAGAATTGGTAATCTGATTCTTTGTTCATATGACAGGAATTTATGCTATTGATAAGAGTCACTGATTTCTATCAGACCCCCACATTTTTGTTATCTGGGAATTCATACTCATTATTTATATATGTAATTTTATCATATCTCATACTGTTTATATTCATCTTTCATATCTTATTGCCACTTTACAGAATTTTGATAATCTATATTATTACTAATTTTTAGATTTTTAAATGTAATATACAAATTGATATATAACATAAATGTATATATAATATGTATATAAATAATATATATAATATGTATATAAAATGTATGTATATAATATAAAATGCATATATATATGTATATACATACATATATGTATATATTGCAAATATATTTTAGTAGCTCATGATCTAAAAATATATTACCTGGGATTATCAAATGAACCAGAAATATGAAACTAATAGTCTTTATTTATGTATACATATATATTTGTCTCTTTTTTAATTGCTAGACAGATGGATAAACAGTACAATAAGAGCAGACCAACACAAAGAGAAATATCACAAGGAATTAATTCATGTGTTGACCTGCATATTTTGGTGAAAGTAATCAGCCTTGATTAGTTCAGAAGTTATCAATTCAGAAGTTAATCTACTTCAGAAAAAATATTCCTTATACATACAAAATGTTCTTAAGTTGGTAGACTTTAAAATATACCTTCTAAATGAATCCTCTAATTGTCAAATGAAGATTCAAAGAAGGATGTTATAACCTACCAACATTGTAAATGAAGTGATAATGGACAGAAAAAAGGCTGAGAAAATGAGAGTCATAGCGATAGTTTCATAGAAATATTATCTTCAGTTGCTTCAGGAAAGAATCAAAGTAAATCTGTGGAGAAAACAATATATTCAAAATGATTTCAATACAAAATTATTGGGAAAATTATTTGTCAATAAACACAAAGATGAATCTAGACATAGATATTACAGGTTTAAAATGTAAGTAAGGCTGGAGATATGACTCAGTGGGTAAAGAGCTTGCTGAGAAAACATGAGAATCTGAATTAACATCCCAAGAACCTGTGTAAAGTATGGTGCTAGAACACATATCTGCAGTTCCTTTGCTTCTAAGGTAAGTTTAGAAACAGACATTTGAGAATCCTTGATGCGTTTGAGTACACAGTGGTAAATAAGAAAAGACTTTGTCTCAAAAAAAAGTAGAATAAGTCTGAGTAGACTCAAAGTTGTCCTTTGACCTTCACACAAGTGTAGTTGTATGCATGTATACATTGGAATTCACAAACATCAATAGACACACATATATGCACACATATCATATTTAAAAATACAAATAGATGCTTTAAAGTAAATTATAGTGATCCAGATATAAATGTAGTGTGCTCAACTTTAAAGCATATAGGATAACATATATCAATAATTTTTTTGTGTGAACTCAATTTAGATAATATGTCCAAAATGTGACCTGTAAATATAAACCATTATCAGCTATATTAAATTTAGATATTTCTATTTTATTTTATTTTATTTTTACTTTTACAAGAGAAAATCATCACCTTTTATTCTTCTTCTTTAATTACATGCAAATCCTCACAAGAGACTAAAGATTTAAAGAAACAACAGAGCAGGGAACTTTTATATCTTTTGAGACAAAGAATCATAAATCTGTGCAAAGAAAGGATAGGACAGAAGGATACAGGATGGGACAACCTATTCCAGGACTCCACTAGGATATATAGGGGAATTGTAAAGCTGACAGAAGGGTTGTCTCAGTAAGAATATTTGTGCAGGTCCATTGCAATAACTCTGTGTTGCTGGTGAAGAAGCGTTATTTCTCATTCTTGTACAGAAAAGGCTGCCACTCTCAAATAATTCTTACAGTGTGCTCACATTAAGAAAGTAGAATCTGGTGAGCCCTTTCTACAAGAATAGTTTCTTGAGGAGTTCACCTGAAATTATCAGGAAACCAAATGGACATATTTGGGGGTAAATATTCCTTAATTGAGTTGCCATTTGCATAGCATCCACAAAAATGTTCTCCATCTGCAGACTTCTGCACAGAGTATTCCTTCCCATGTATATGCTTACTACCCTGCTCTACCTAGTCTTATATGTAGTACTACCTACAGTATAGGGTCAAAGAGATCATTTCATGAGAGACTTACAGGAAATGATACCAGTAGTAACAGCCAATGGATTTAAAGCCTTTCATACTTCCAAGAATGATAAGCATTGAATGAAATAGCTCTAGCTTTCCTAGAAGCCTTCTGCATCAGTCTGCAGGCTCCATACTGCCTGGAAAACAGACTGTCCTCAGAGAGTTCTCCCTCTCCAGGGCAGATAGGTGTGCATGCTGTTTAGCAGAAATTACCCTTGACACTTGCAACTGGGGATAAAATTGTGTGTCAGATGTGTTTCACAGAGATATTGGAGCTTGGCTAGATATTCACAAGATGGAGTGAAGGGACTAGGTTTCATGCTCCTTTTCTTTTCCATCTTGCTTTGAATGTAAGCAAGAACTTTGTTGGGGCTGATACTGCCAGGCAAGGACACTCCCAGAAGACCATTGACAGCCATTGCTATCTAGGAACCATGTTCCTAGCTCCTCAGAAGAGTAAGACTTCTTTCTGCATTAGCATCCCAACTCCTAGCTTGAATGAAGACATATGAAAGTCACTTCACGAATTGCCCCAAAGTCTACCAATTTAAGTGTGTGTGTAGGTTGGAGGGTGCTGGGTCAGGGATAGAATTTATTAAATGGCATCTAGTAGAACTCCTGTGTGCCTTCGTTCTTTGTTTTAACTTAGCCCACAATGAAAACAGTTTCATTGTTTCCTCATCAATGTCATGCTTTCTTTTTCTTTTTTCTTCCTTTCTTTCTTCCTTTCTTTCTTTCCTTCCTTCCTTCCTTTCTTTCTTTCTTTCTTTCTTTCTTTCTTTCTTTCTTTCTTTCTTTTGCTTTTTTATTGGTTATATTATTTGTTTACATTTCAAATGTTGTTCCCATTCCCGGTTTCCCCTCCACAAACCTTATTCCACTTCCCTTCCCCCTGCCTCTTTGAGGCTGCTGCCCCACTCACCCACCATCTCCTGACTCACTGCTCTAGCATCCACCTACATTGGGGCATTGAACCTCCACAGAACCAAGAGCCTCCCCTCCCGTTGATGCCAGGTAAAGCTGGAGCCATGAATCCTTCTATGTATACTCTTTTGTTGGTGGTATATCCATGGGTGCTCTGGTGGGAGGGGTCCAGTTAGTTTATATTGTTGTTCTTCCAGTGGGGTTGCAATCTTCTTCAGCTCCTTCAGTCTTTCCCCTAGTTCTTCCACTGGGGTTCCCATGCTAAGTACTATGCTTGTTGTGAGCATCTGCATCTATATTGGTCAGGGGCTGGCAGAGCCTCTCAGGGGACACTTATAACAGGCACCTATCAGCAAGCACTTCTTGGCATCAGCAGTAGTGTCTTGGTTTGCTGGCTACATATGGGATAGATCCAGAGTTGGGGCAGTCTTTGGATGGCCATTCTTTTAGATTCTGCTCTACTCTTTGTCCCTCATTTCCTTCAGATAGGAACAATTCTGGTTTAAAATTTTTGAGATGGGTAGATGGTCCATTTCCTCAATCAAGGGCTGTGCCTATCCACAGGATATGTCTCTACAGGTTCTATCTCCTCCCTGTTGGATGTTTTGGTTAATGTCATCCCTGTTGAATCCTAGGGACCTCTTGCTTCCCTGACATCTGGGACTTTGTAGTGATTACCCCACTACCAGTTCCCCATTCCCCACTGCTACATACCTCTGTTCAATTTCTTGACCCTCTGTTTCTTCTCCCCTTTCTTTTTCCTTTGGCCTCCCCTCTCTCCCTATCAGGTACCTCCCTTCCTTACCTTCTATAATTATTTTGTTCCCCCTTCTAAGTAGGACTGAAGCATCCACACTTTGGTCTTCCTTCTTCTTGAACTTCATATGGTCTGTGATTTGTATAATGGGTATTCCAAGCTTTTGAGATAATATCCACTTATCAGTGAGTATATACCATGTGTGTTCTTTTGTGATTGGGTTACTTCAGTCAGGATATATTTTAGTTCCATCTATTTCCCTGTGAATTTCCTGAAGTCATTGTTCTTAATAGCTGAATAGTACTCCATTGTGTAAATGTAGCCCATTTTCTATATACATTCCTTTGTTGAGGGACATTTGGGTTGTTTCCCATAAAAAAATACAAGGATAGTAAAAACTATCCTCAACAATAAGAGAACTTCTAGGGGAATCACTATCCCTGACTTCAAGTTCTACTACAGAGCAATAGTGATAAAAACTGCATGGTATTGGTACTGATACAGACAGGTATATCAATGGAATAGAATTGAAGACCCAGAATTAAACCCACACACATATGGTCATCTAATCTTTGGCAATGAAGCCAAAACCATCAAGTGGAGAAAAAGAACATATTCAACAAATGATGCTTGGTCAACTGGTGGTCAGCATGTAGAAGAATACAAATTAATCCATTCTAGTCTCCTTGAACAAAGCTCAAGTCCATGTGGATCAAGAATTTTCACATAAAAATGATACATTGAATCTAATAGAAGAGAAAGTGGAAAAGAGCCTCAAACACATCGGCACAAGGAAAAATTTCTTGAACAGAACACCAGTGGCTCAGGCTCTAAGATCAACTATTGACAAATGGGATCTCATAAAACTGAAAAGCTTCTGTAAGGCAAAGGGCACTATCAATAGGACAAAACACCAAACTACAGACTGGTAAAGATCTTTATCAACCCTATATCTGATAGATAGCTAATGTCCAATATATGCAAAGAACTCAAGAAGTTGGACTCCAGAGAAGCAAATAACCCTATTAAAAACTAGGTACAAAGAATTCACAGCTAAGGAATTTTAAATGGCCAAGAAGCGCCCAAAGAAATGTTCAATATCACTAGTCATCAGAAAAATGCAAATCAAAATGACGCTGAGATTTCAATACACACTAGTCAGAATGGCTAAAGTCAACAACTCAAGTAATAGCAGATGCTGGCAAGGATGTGGAGAAAGAGGAACACTCCTCCATTGTTGGTGGGATTGCAAGCTAGTATAATCATTCTGGAAATCAGTCTAGTGGTTCTTCAGAAAACTGGATGTAGTAGTACCTGAAGAACCAGAAATAACACTCCTGACAGTGTACCCAAAAGATGCTTCAACATATAACGAGGACCATGCTCTAGTATGTTCATAATAGCCAATGCTTTATTCTCATTGTTCTTCCATTGACTCCCCTTTCTACTCTCATCTGCTCATTCCTTTCTTAACTCAATGACTCCTATTTCATTTCCATGTCAAATTTATTCTGTTGCCATCAACCCTGCACTGAAACCACCTTTTTCCTCTATTTGATTTCATTCTAGTTTTACAACCTAGAAACATACCCTCAGAAACATATGTACTCACATATAAAAGTTAAAATCTAAGATCTCTGTATAAGGAAAAACATAATGTATTTGTTTTCCTAATTTTGGGTTACTTCACTTAATATAATTTTCAGTTACATAAAGATGCATTTTCTCTGCAAATGTCATCATTTCTTCCATTTTGTGACTGAAAAGTATTTACTGTGCATGTATAACTTTGTTAAAATTCCCTTTCAGAAGATTTAAGAAATTTCTCTTAAAATCCTTACATCAAACCCACTTAGAATTCCAACAAAGTTTAATTTGTTAGCAAATTAACAAGTTTAATGAGCTTTCTTCTAGGTCATAGGTGTGAGGTTACTTACACTGGTGTATGTATTTTCATAATGGATAGCACCTGGAAAACCTTACCCATCTGGGTTGAGGGCTTTCCTATAGCTTCATAGGTGAAACACCAGATCTAGTCTTCCCTCACCTTTATATAATTCAGTCCCTCTCCTAAACCACGTGCTGAGCTTCCAGTTGATAAGATGTAGCAGTTGGATACTCATGATTTGTGTGTGTGTGTGTGTGTGTACATGTCCGCACGCCCGCACACTCTCACAAATTTAGCTGGGAGAATCTTTTGCAAGAGGACACTCAGAAATGTCCCAAGATATCAGTAACTTGGTTGGGAAGACAGTGATTTGGAAAAGCATTACAATGATTGCATCTATTTATCTCTCTATGACCATTTAGCTATTCTGACAAATATTTTATTAAGCATGGATATATGGTTTCTCTGATATTAAGACTCAGAATCCTACAGATTTATAACATAGTGTGGAATAGATAGGCCAATGGTAGTTCCAAGTTTAGTTTTATGAGGAACCACTACAAGTGCCAAGGTAGTCATACAAATTTGCACTCTTTCCTCTTTTTCCTGACATCTTAGCTAATATGTTGTCATTTTTAAAAATTATAGTCATTCAATATGGGGTGAAATAGATTCAAAGAGCACCTAATTTTAATTTGAATATTTTAGGTGACTAAAGATTTGGAATACTTTTTAAAATATCTACTAGCTATTCACATTTGTTTTCTTTTGAGAACTTCTTGATGTAACCATTCTGACTATAGTAATATAGACTCTTAAAGTAAGTTTAATTTGCATGTCCCTGCTGGCTGAGGAGTCTCCTCTATTTAAAGGACATTTCAACAGCTCATTGATTTGGAAAGAACTAAATATCTCAAATACCATCTGATTTTTTTCTTGACCTAATTCTACAACACTTTATATGCATAAAACTGCTCCAAAAATAAATGAAATTTAAAAAGAGAGAAATAGAAAGCTGTGAGAGGGGGAAGGAATGAGAAACAGATAAGGAAAGAGGAGAGAGAGTTAAGGAGAAGGGGAGAGGGAGAAGGGAGGGAGAGAGAGAAGGACAAACAGGGAGAAGGAAAGAGAGAGAGAGTGGATAATAGTCTTGCCCAGTTGCATTGATTGAATCACTAAGTGTAACTGAATTAGGAATTCATAATCAGTGACTTTTAAAACATTGTTTGTGCTCTCACACAAACATTCTGTCTAGTGGTTAAGTCTAAAGAACAATTGTTAATCTCTACTATTACAAGAACCAAAGAATCATGTCTGTACTGTCAACATTGACTTTCCTTCCTGACAGCAATGCTCTCCTTACTATTCATATTTCAACGTGACTATTTGTTGTGATGCACTTGGGAAGATTTAAGGTGAGAGCTAAAAGCCAAAGAATAAGCCTTCCAGGGTACCAAAATAAAATCAGCACAATTCATCAAAGAACAATGAAAACTGACAAAGGAAATACAAACTCATTTTGTATTCTAGTCAGAGGAAATCCAACTAAGAGGATCTTGGAATTAGACATGTGCTTTTCTTTCTCTCTATGCTGTGTTGATCTAAATGGCTAGCTCACATGTTGATTGAAGTGAATACATGACAATGGGGTGTAGACTGAAGCTTATTTACTGCTAACTCAGCACATTATCACATTGCTACAAGTTCTAACCAAATTTTTCATACTGAAATATTTTTAATACTTTAATCATTCACCACTCATTCCATCTTACTGACTGAATCTTTCCCTACTCGCAAGTATAGAGCTTTTCCTAGAACAATGCAATGACTTGTATATTAAAACTCAATCCTGATGGTTCTACTATATGATACCTAATATCAAAAAAGCCCAGCAATGAGAAAAGAAAATGTGCATCTACTCCAACTTTCTATTGTCTTAGATAACTAGGTTGGTTCTGGAAATTGATATTTTAATCACAGCAGAATGGTCTTGGCACCATATGAGCTCAGTGGTGAAATATAAAAGGTTAAGTAGAGTAGTATGAACTCTCCATGGTCCTCTCTATATCTAGGCAATTTAATGTGTGGATGTAGTGGTTTGAATAGGACAGCCCCCAGAGAATCATATGTTTGAATGCTTAGCCATATGGAATGGCAATATTAGGAGGTATGGACTTTATGGTGTAGGTGTGGCTCTTTTGAAGGAAGTGTATCACTCTGGCAACAGACTTTGAGGTCTCAGATGCTCAAGACAGGTCCAGTGTGGCTGTCACTTTCTGATCCCTCCCTTTGCATTTTAAGCTAGTATGCCAATAAAATGTTTTTCTTTAAAAGAATTACTATGGTCATAGTGTCTCTTTACAGCAATAAAACCCTAACTAAGACAATGAATTATATGGAATTACAGTTTTTCTAAAGCTTGTATTGTTCCTGGGATGCAGATACTTTCTAGCAAAGCAGCATTCAGATAAACTATATTTTATCTTTGATAATTATGTTTAGAGATTGAAACCTACTTTCAGTAGTAGCCTGAAAAAAAAAACATGATTAAGGCAGTGGATCTGGAAAAACAATAACAACAAAACCCCAACAAACACAGGCTAATACAAAGGTAAGCAATACTTATGTTATTTTTTTTGTTGGTATAGATTCGGTACATTAGTAGATCTGTGACTACTATATATTACTGTGGTTTAATAAGCCAGACCAAATTACTAAGACTGGATGCAAATTCGCTTAGAAATTTTGTTGCACGATTTTGAATCACATTGTGAACCTGAAATTGTGTTATTTACTGAAAATAAAGTAGTTTCTGTTGTGGTGTGGCTCAGCCTTAGTATGCGTCTTTAATCCCACAGGTAAAGTTGGTAGAAGGAATCACCCATGTTTGACAGTGATGTCTAATTTAGTAGCAAACAAGGTGACAAATCAGAGAAAGATTTGATGGGATAGTATATGCCTAATTCTCATGAGAAGAGAGAAGGAAGTGAAACTAATTAAGAGAGGGCAAGGTGTGTAGAAGAGAAATTTGGTAGTTACAGAGAAACAGGTTGCAGAGAAAGAACAAGCTTCACAGGGCAAAGAAAGATTGAGACAGAGAATGAGAAAAATTATAACATATTGCCAAAGTTAGTGTAAGATCAAGAAGAGCAAATTAGGAGAGGCCATGAGAGAAGCCAGTTTGAATCAGTCAGCTTTGAGAGGAATAGCTAAGTTGAACCACCCAGCCAGAGCTCAGAAGAAACTAGAAAAGGGGTACTCATGCAGCAGTAACCTGTAGAGGCTGAATAGAGTCTAGGATAAGTGAGATTTTATGGAGCTAGAAGATTCCAAGACTAGGCCTGGCTTAGCAGACTGAGACAGAAAGCGTCCAAGACGACAATTACTGATAGGAGTAAAAGATACTTTACTAAATATCTTTAATAGATACTTTAATAGAATTCTCTAAAATTTCAAAAGATTTAGGATATCTATCCTAAAGAGTTTTTTGTTTTTGTTTTTTTACATTGGAATAGACTTAAAAAAAGAAAAACTCTTCTGCTGTAAGTCTGAAGGCAAATGTGAAAGGATAGAACTTTTATTGTCTATTGCATACAGTGACAGCATTTATATTTTATGTCTGCATATGTGGTGAGGATATTTTATTTGAGACACATAGTAATAAAACAAATATAATTCAAATTAGTTAAGTTGTGAAAGACATCACAGATTTAGATTTAAGAAAGCAATGACATTGGACTTTATACACAGTTCATTTCTTTTGTTTTGTATTCCGTTTTTATTTATTTGCTATTATTTTATGTATGTGTTTTGTGTGGGAAAGTAGATACAGATCCACAGTATGCATGTGAATGTTAGATAACAGTTTTCCAGGACCTGACCATATGAACCCTGAAGAGTGAGTGCAGGTCATCAGTTCTGGAGGTAAGCACCCTAAGCCGCTGAGCTAGCTTGCTGAGCCCCATATATCAATTAAAATAAAACCTCATAGTGTATTTTGCACTTATTTTTTACAGGGAAAGATAACAACTAGATTTTATTTTAAATTTTGACATCTCATAGAAGACAAAACTATCTTAATTATTAATTTAATTAATTATTAATTATTATTAATTAATTATTAATCTCCATGGAATATCCAAAATATCAATTTAATATGCACTTCAATTTTATTTTCTGTAGCATTATACTGAAGTTTCTAACTGCTCCTGTAGAGCAATTAGATGAGGATGTCCCTATTGTCTTTAGATGTAAGATCATGAAAACAAAAGTATCTTTTAAAATAATCTACAAGTTCCAGAATTGCATAACACCATGAATTTTTAGGTCCTTCCATTATTATCATTCCACACATTACAAATATTAATGTGTTGATTTGAATGACCTTAGTACCATAATCATAAGCTGCTATGATTATTTATTCTGGTACTGTTAGCTTTCCATTTTCCCTGAAAAAGTAAGACTTAATGGTAGGATTTAAGAGAAGTGCTGGGGGAAATTAAGCATGATGAAAGTATATTATATTCACTTATGAAACCCTCAAGGAATTAATAAAAAATATATTTTAAACACTAAGATTGCTATTAGTTATTTTTGTTCTTTGAACATTTAACTCTTTATTATAACTTGAATTTAAAGTTTTAATACATATAGTGAATGTGTGAACAACTTGACTTTTCAAACAAAATATATAATTAGACTGGAATACAAGTATCATATTTTGTCATTTTTGCAGAATGCCTAAGACTTGCATCTGTTTCTGTAGTTTCTTAGTATATGGAGAGAAAATTGTTTTTTGACCTCTAAGACTGGATTTAAGAAATGCTGTTATTGTCAAAGGTACACTCCCAAAGTGTTCAAAATGCCACCGAACTATGTATATTGCTATAATAAAACTGCTAAACAGAGACCTAGTGCAAATTTAAAAAGTAACAGCACGAACCAAATCAACAAGCTCTACAATCTTGTCAGAAGAATGTATGCACTCTGGAAATGAGTCCCATCGTTTTTCCTTGACAGCTTCTGAGAGCAAATTCCTATGTTTCCTCTGGTCTGTGTTTTACACTGACAAGGTAAGCTCAAAGATATCCTGCAATTAATGTATGTGGGCAAACTGACCATAGTCCAGGCAATAGAACTTAACAGAGGAATGTCAGCTTCAATAAAAATTCTAACTAATCTTATACTATAGGAAGTTATCAAACTCAAAATCAAGGAAAAATTGCAAAACTAAACAAAGTACATATACAACATATGCAATTTATTCTGACAGCAAATACTTTGAGGCTACTTTAAAAAATAATTTTAGGAACAGATTCTAAATATTACAATTTGTGGTAAATGTCAAGGAACATTATTCTGATAAATGTCAGGGTAATAATTGCATGGAAATTGTTCTGAATACTACACACTATATAATCAGTTTTGATATAAGGATCAAAGGTGTAAATTTCATGACCAATCATTGTAGGCATTTATCAGAAACTTTATTGGAAAGTATAGAAAAAAAGAGGATAACTGTTTGTGATAAAAAAAATTTATTCAGGCAAAATAAACATTCCATTCACTTTTAAAATACGTATCAAGCACTCAATGGTCTTTTGCGGGAATGATTATAGTGCTGTTAATATCGGAACCAAAATAGTACCCATTACAATTGAATTTAACAATTATCATGAAATATACACATATCTTACCCCTGAAGTTACAAGACAGACTCAGGCAATGAGAGATGGAAAATTTTTATAAACTATCAAGATAAAATGTGTAAAGGCTGCATGTGAAAGCACACATCAGTAATCCCAGAGCTAAGGCTGAGGAGGAGTCTTTGAAGAGGCTATGGGTTCTGGACATTCTGGACCAACATAATAAGATCATGTTTCAAAAAGTCAGCAAAGACACAAACAAGAGATAATAATGACTTTGGTGCTTGGTTGTATTTTCTTCGGTGGAAATAGTACTGAGGTAGTGAATATTGAACATTACATGTATGGTATGTGCTCAATAATGTATTTTAGAGGATACTATACCTAAAATAGTTAAAATATCTGTAACACATTTTATGGTCTTTCAAAGCAAATGCTATGCATTTATGTGTTATAAACATCTTATGTGCTATTTACGTGCCATGTTTTTTGAATCATCACGAGAGCTGTCATTAGTATCACTATGTATCTTAAGGAGGAGAGAAGATGGAGGAGGGCATTTTAAGAACTCATCCAGTATTCAACAGATAAAGCTCCTTTCATAAGGGTTCAGATGCTTAGTTCAAAAGAGTCATGGCTGTCTGACACCCTGTCTGACATTTTAAGGCATACTCTCTGCCTGTCTGTACGTATTTTGGCATAAACAAGAGGAAAAAGTGAGAGGGAGCCAAGGTGATTTTGGAGCAGTGTAATTGATTCGTCAATTCAGGAGTCCTCACAGAATTCAAGGTCAGACTAAGTCTCAAGCAGAAAACCCAGATCAATTTTGCAGTGGCTGAATGTTTAGAACAGCAGAGGCATATTTAAACCCATTTAGGAGAATCTATTATCTCAGTGAGTTAAGTTTATGGATCAAGTAGGGTTTATGTCTGTCCTTTATTAGAACAGAAACATTTCAGCACCCCCCAAAAGGATGAAATGTAGTGTAAGAGACTAAGCACATAGGCTCTAAGGACTAGCCATTCAAAACTGGAAGCAGAGAAGGGGTCATCGATCTTACAGTACAAAGAACCTTGCATTTTGCTTGCACCTTTTTGTCATTGCATTTTCCTATAATTATAAAAACATAGTCATCCAAATGATTTCTGAAATAACTTTTCAGAAATTTACATTAAGATATTATAGATGATTTCTAAATTTATTTTACCCATATATAACACACGTAGGTTTAATTTAATGTCTCTTTTTGTTAGCTGTAACTTATGAGTAACTCATCTTGCAATTGCCTTTATCCAGTAATGACTTGTAACGTCCAAGCAATGCCTATTTATTTAAGGACAAACAAATTTACAAAAATGCTCTCAACGGAGAAAGGAAAAGGCTCTTGTGTCCTTTTATTTTAATAAAATAAGCAAAGCAGTGAAATGTTATTTGAAGTGAGCTTAAGAAGTATGAAATTTATTATCACGCTATCTGATGTGCAAAGTGCTGTACACATTTTGTAGGTGATTTTTATATGTAAAAAGCCTTTCATTTCTCAGAGGCCACTATTTAAATGGCTGACAGGGGACAATTTGTTTTGTTCAGTGAATTCTTGATTGTTGTACAAGAAACAGTTCTTTCACCTTTCATTCAACAATCCATCTTCCTGTGGTGATTTATTTTAGTATTTCTAGACATGCTTTATTACCTACAGACTTGCCATGGACATTTATTTTTTTCATTTTGGGAATTTACTGAGTGAGCTCCAAAGAGCTATACATAGATTATGCTAATCTATAAATATAAATTTAATGTTATTACATACAATTATGTTTTATTTGCATATTTGCATATTTTAAAATATACAATTATATACTGTTGTATAAAATTGAGAAGATTGTTGAAATGTGGCCACATACAAAACACTTACAATTTTATTTGGTTAAGACATAGGCAATAATTTTACATGTTGTTAGCATAGAGAATGATGAACTAGCATTTGTGGGAGATAAAAATACTTACTATTTTTTTAAGGTAGCATCTTCCTTTGATTAGTAAGAAAAGTGTTCATGGTCTAAGAAGAATTTATGTCAGATTGAAAAGAAAAAAATATCACATTATAGTTTTCTTTTCTATTGTTCTTATAATTCACTTTAAAGTGCAAATGTAAGTTTTTAAAAGAACCTAAAGTTCAGATGATCAAATTAACTACAATCTCTACATTTGACACAACCTTTATTTTAATAAATTCTTCATATCCCTTCTGTCAGTATATAACTCTTATAAAAATGTACAACATTTTTTTTCACAAAAATACCATATTTAGAGAAACGCATCTTGATTAAAGCATTTACTGCTCTTCCAAAGGATCTGTTTTCTTTTTCCAGTTCCAATGTCTGGTGATTTCTGCACCAAAAAAACATTGACATTATTCCTATTTACCAATATATTTAAGCTATGTCAATGGCCAATTTGAATAAAAATATTACAGTCAAGTTTGACTCTTGTCTGTATAATTTAAATAATTATCATGCAATACCTAAGAAAAATTCTACCAATACTATAAACTTTTTTTAATCATATAACAAATGAAAGCAGCTCAGATACAGTGTAAATTGTTGTTTTCTTTTGTCTACTCTAGAAGAATGTGCAAGGATGAGACACTTGTGAGGTGATTTAAAGTTCAAATGATAGAGTCATGGGAAGGAGATATTAAAGATATAAAAGAAACTGGAATGACATTGGAGTCAGGAAACTAACATCTCTCAGGGAGAACCAGTTGTAAGTATGAGATAGAAAAAGTAAGAATGATTGCAGATAAGCCAAAGGAGCACAAAGGACACAGCCAGCTAGGATATTGCTCTTCCTAAACTCTCTTCAAATAGCAAAATAGAATTTCCTCAAGGTACAACTCACCCTCTGCTTAAAAGCTATCAAGTTATAATTTCACAAATTAGGTCATAATCTAAATCATGAAATAATGTTTTACATCTCACTCAATGTAGCACAATCCTGAAAATGTACACTAGTTTCATATTCTTCCTTACAGATATTAATGAGCAGTACTTCCTAATACAAAGATGTCCAATGTCATGTAGCTAGAGAAAGTCTCTGAAAGCTAATAGATTATCATTTCATCTTATAAATAATTTTACTCTAATTAGGTATATGTTATTAAAACTTCTCGGTAAGCCGTTTGAAATCTGTTAACCATGTTCTATTACGTCATAAGGTGATGGTTATAGTAAGCTTGGAGTGTCTTAAATGGTCTTATATCACTGAAACACATTTTACCTGGAAAAGAAAGTTAACATATTTAAAAGAGACATATTTATAATAGTAATAATAATAATAAAATAATAATAATAATAGTGACAGCAAATTCTTTAAAGACTCAAGAAATAATTATTAGTAATTAAAACAATAATCATTTATGAGTCAGATATGCTCATTAGATGGGAAATCAAAATAATTTGCTTAACTACAAGGATGTGTATTCAGGCCCGACAAAGGAAATGTGAGGAGCACCAAAACACTTCCCAGGCTGGAGTCTTAAGAAAATAATTAGAGAGTGAAAAAAAATGAGCCTATGATTTATTTCTAGGGAGAGTGATGTCTATTGTTGGTTTACAGCTATTTCTAGTACCTTTTGGTAGTACCTTCTATTTCTAGTACTTTCTGCGATTCCCTAACATTTATAGAGGTCTGCTAAATAGCACCCCTTGTAATTAGAGCTACTTCAGGAATAGTGAAAGAACAGCAACTAAATCTAGAAAAGAACAATATTCCCCGAGGAAGCAACAATATAGAAATCAGTAGCTGTGGAGTCTGTCACTAACAGTAAAGTGAAGCCTGTGCTCCAAAGCTGGAAGAATGCGACCTCGATGTTGAGACTTATGATGAGACGTGACACGAAATTTGTAAAAATCCTACTGATGATAGGGCCATGTCAGATAGACCTGTAATCCCAGTTATTTGGAAGGCTGAAGCAGAAGGATAGAAAGTTCAAGTGCTGCCTGGGCTATGAAGTTCAAACTACATAAAACAACTTAATAAGCAAATGCTGCCTCATGCTTAGTTCAATGATTGGCTGTGAACATCCACCTCTGTATTTGACAGACTCTTGCAGAGCCTCTCAAGTCTCCAGTGAAGGAGTTAGAGAAAGGACTGAAGGAGATGAAGGAGTTTGCAACCCATAGGAAGAACAACAATATTAGCCAACCAGACACCCCACACCTCCTAGGGACTAAACCATCAACCAAAGAGTACACATGGAGGGAGCCATGACTTCAGTAGCATATGTAACAAAGGAAGGCTTTGTTGAGCATCAGTGGGAGATGAGGCCCTTGGCTCTGTGAAGGCTCAATGCCCCAGTGTAGGGGAATGCGAGGGTGGGGAGGTGAGAGTGGATAGGTAGAAGAGGGAGGGAGGATGGGATAGGGGATTTCTTGAGGGGAAAAATGGAAACGGGGATAACATTTGAAATATAAATCAGTATGATATCCAATAAAAAGGAAAAGAAAGGAAAATGCTGCCCCAAACCAAAAGTATAAAGAGAATAGTGGATATAGCTCAGGGTTGGAATTCTTACCCAGAAAATATTAGAAGGTGTAGGGGGAGACTCCCTAATTGTTTGGGTAAATAAAGACAGCAGAAGCCAATCTCTGGAAAAGATAGAGGCAGTTTTTCCAAGTCTCAGGAGGAAGAGGAGGAGATGACATAGAGAAAGGGCTTTTCAGCCAGGCTGTAGGGCAGAGAAGATAGATACCATGTAGGCTTTGGGGCTGTTAGACCCAGTGGATTCCAACACAGAATAATAGATTCCATACTCAGTGGTTGCAACATTGGGCTGATTTTAAATATTTAGATTGTCTGGTCTTTTCCATCCTCAATGATGACCCAGATGAGCAGGAGAGAGAGAGAGAGAGACCTCAACCACTGGGCAGCTGCTGGCAGTGGGAAGAGACATCCACAGGTTTGTGAGAAAAGTGTTAGCTAGCCATGAGAGCTGAGTGAGGATGGTGGAGCTAGCTGTGAGAGGCTGAGAGACCACTGGTGGGCCTCTCTAGAAGGAGCAAGTGTGGATTTTAAATTATACGTGGACTTAAAAAATTATACTGGTTTCAATTCCCAGTACTTGAAAAAAAATTAACAATAAATTTACCTCATTCCATTGAGTCTAATATGTGCCTAGGAATCAGCACAGGCACATAGGTTTCCTGTGGCCCTCCGTACTCACTTAGGGTCTTCTGAGTTTGAAAAGTATTAAAAGAAACCACATGAATATTGACTCAATTAATCAAAGTAAAACCATACAAATGAGCACATTTGCAGAGCATTAACTTTGAGAATGAGGAAGGGAGAAGATTTAAGCCAGGACTTGCTTAAGGATGGAAACTAAGGGAGAATCTAAATTAAACACAGAGAAGTCGTTTCTCAGTCAAGAACAATATTCTGCAAGATTAAAAGGGATGTGAGAGAGAAAATCAGTCCTTTGTGATCATCAGTCTGTTTCCAGACAGGTACACCTGAAGAAGTGACTTCTGAGTACTTGGTCCCAAACAAGATTCTGTGTCACCCAGAGTAAAGACCAGAGAATATCATTGACCTGATCTAAAGACTGTGGGAATTGAATCATGTCATGGGGAAGAGTGCTGGTGAGTATAGATGTTAGGATAAATTATGAACTTTGTAATCATAAACTCATAGTAGTATGATTTTATGAAAATCATAAAGTCATTGTAGTGCCTGAGTGTGGTCTGAAAAAGAAAGGAAGGGAAGGAGCAAATGAGAGAGCAAGAGAGTGAGAGAGTAAGAGCTTGAGAGAGATACAGAGAGAGACAGAAAAACAGAGAGAGAGAGAGAGAGAGAGAGAGAGAGAGAGAGAGAGAGAGAGAGAGA
>NW_021604565.1:21832780-21852197 GCF_004785775.1 Grammomys surdaster | reverse complement strand
AGGGTATAGCCCATCATTGAAAGGATTCCGTGCAGGAACTGAAACAGGAAACCTAGAGGCAGAAAGCATGGAGGATCCCTGCTCACTGTCTTGATTTGTGACCTATGTAATTTTAGCTTTCTTATACAGCTCAGGATTATCTGTCCTGAGAATGATAATGCCCACAGTGACCTAGGCTCTCTTACAGCAATTAAAATATTTTCTCATGTACATTCCAAAAGTCTAATCTTACGTAAGCAATTCCTCAAGTAATACTTTGTTAGCTGAGTCTAGGCTGTGTCTAGTTGACTGCCCAAGATAACACAGACAATTAATCGACCTGATTTTAATTAGAAAACACAATGTGCTAAACAACGGAGATATAAAATATGTGTGAAAAAGTATGTGTTTACTTTTATAGCATTTAAATATACTTATGAAAATGTTTAAAGCAAGGATAATTATTCTGTATTCTAATTTTATTAACATCTAATCTAATACTCCCCAACCACGCAGCTAAAAATAGTGTTTGTTGTGTATGTGCACTAATCTGACATTTTTGGAAAAACTGAAGTGGTATGAATGCTTGTATTAAAAAATCATCTGTGTACTCATTAGTTTATTTATCTAGTATCTGAGTCTGCTTATCAATTGAAAATGTTCTGGAATTGCCAGTGTTAACCTATATACTGCATCAAAATAATACCTATATCATTGTATATCATTATAGTTAATTTTCAAGCACCAGAGACTACATATAGGGAAAGGGATACATGAGTCTCTCCATGACTTTGCTTAATTTTGGAAACCACAAAACATTATGGTACATTATTCATACTGTTTGTCAGAATAAGCATAATGATGTCAAACACAGATTCCAGAGAAGCAAGGGACGTAGACTTCTTCAGTTGATTTCTCTCCCTCTCTCTCCCTCTCCCTCTCCCTCCCTCCTTCCCTCCCTCCCTCCCTCCCTCCTTCCCTCTCTCTCTCTTTCTCTCTCTCTCTTCTGTACATGTGTGTGTGTTGTGGGGTGGGCATTTCAGAGGTTCTAAAGCTAAACATTTTGAATAAAATATATATTAATAATAGAAAATAAAATACTAATAAAAACCCAGCTGAATTTTGATCACTTTAAAAACATATAACGAGCTACATTGTTTTTATAATACATAATCAGCTACATTATATGATTTTACTTTCTAATGTAATGAGCACTTGCTGACATCTGTGACTAGGGAGCTGGGCTAGAGGAAGAGTGAGCTGAGATGTGCCCAAAATCTTATCATGATACTGGCAGGAGTTAGGGTTGCTCTATCACTGCTCTCACTCTAATTGCTCCAGCACATAGTCTCTACCTCCCTCACATCTGAGGACAATCACATAGTCTGTGGTCAGATTACAGGTTCAACTTCCTCTCTCCCATTCACATATTTTGTGGCCAGATTACAGGTTCAACTTCCTCTCTTCCAATAAGAACAAACCATCCAGATTCTTAGAATTCCTCTTTATGTAAATGAAGCATTCCCAGTCCCTAGCCCTAGCCAGTAACATATATTTAACTTGGAATTCACTGCCCACTACTTGAGATATATATAGCCTTTTTTTCACCCTAAATAATGTTGACCTGTATGGATGAAGCATACCCAGAAGTCAATCTGTCTGTACTCATACTGTCCAAACACTGCCAGCATTTCTATTGCCAGAGAGAAAAGAGAGTCACATATATTTAATGTAATATTTTCTAAAATGCTTATTCAACATATATTTCTCTTATCTCTTCAAAATTTATTTGTTAATAGTATAATGATTTCATTGTGAACTTCCAATTTTTATTGTCCTATTTCACTGTTACCTAAGCATTTGAATGTAGCCGTTCAAAGTTGATATTCTACATCCTTCCAACATGTGCTGTCACTTGAGATTTTGATCTTAGCCATTCTTATGGCTAATGGTGAAGTGGAATCTCAGAGTTGTTTCGGTTTGCATTTCCTTGATGATTAAAGATGTTGAACATTTCTCTAAATGTTTCTTGGCTATTAGAGATTCCTCTGTTGAGAATTCTGCTTAGCCCTCTAACCCATTGATTGTAACTGGGTTATTTGGTTTGTTTGTGTTTAATGTCTTGAGTTCTTTATATATTTGGTTATTAGCTCTCTGCTAGATGTAGGGTTGGTAAAGATATTTTACCATTCTCTAGGCTACCATTTTGTCCTATTAATGAGATTCTTCTTTGCCTTGCCTTGCAGAAGTTTTTCAGTTTCATGAGTTAATTATTGACCTTAGTATGTGATCTGTAAGTGTTCTATTCAGGAAGTTGTCTCCTGTATCAAGTAATTTAAGACTATTTTCCAATTTATCTTTTTAGACTTAGTGTATCTTATTTTATGTTGAGGCCTTTGATCCACTTGGACTTGAGTTTTGTGAAGCATGATAAATATGGTTCAACTTGCATTCTTCTACACACACACACATTCAGTTAGACCAGTACCATTTGTTGAAGATGCTTTCTTTTTTTCATTGTATAGTTTGGACTTCTTTATCAAAAATCAAGTGACTATAGGTGTGTGGGTTTATTTCTGGGTCTTCAATTCTACTCCAATGATCAATTTGTCTGTTCTATACAAACACAAAGAAGTTTATTATTAGCCTTGCTTTTTTGAGACTGAAGGAATGGCCAATATGCTGGGTGGCCCAATTTGAGACCTAAAACATGGACAAGATCAAATCCATGTCTCTATAAATGATATTCTGTTATTCTTACAGACAGGAACCTAGCATGACTATCCTCTGAGGTGCTCCATTTAGCAGCTGGGCTAAAGAGATGCCAAACATTAGATGGGCTTGAGGATTCTTGTGGAAGAGTTGGGTATAAGATTTAGGAATCCTGAGGAAATAGAGACTCCACAAGAAAATCAATGGAGTAAAATAATCTGAACCCTTGGGGGCTCCCAAAGACTGAACCACTGACCAAAAAGTATACATGTGCTTGGCCTAGATCCATTCAACATGTAGCAAAAGTACAGCTTGACTTCATGCAGGTCTCCTAACTACTAGAGCAGGAGTTATTCTTGACTCTGTAACCTGCCTGTGGATCCTGTTCCACAGAGAGACAGATAAGCAGATAGAATACATAAATTTTAAATAAGTAACCATCTTGTAATATATCCAAAGATCTCCATTTTCTTAATTAGGACTTTCCTTCAAGGAGAATTTTGTTCTTGAATACCAAACAATATAGACTTTACAAAAATTTACTCTATTTGATCAAGGTCAAGAATTAAACCTTAAGCTCATCTATACTTTGACTTAGGCAAAAATACCCAATTGAGTCTCATTAAAAGACCAAGACAAAAATTAAAAGAGTATAGAATTCTTCATCACATCTCATATCCACATAAATTCCTAGAGAACTACATGGTTGTATTCTGTTTATATCCCTAAAATATTATAAGACAGAAAGAACTATAATAGCAGAACATTAAAGGAAAATATAGCATCTGATGATGAAGTTACTGAAGACAGGAAACATTTGCTGACTTCTATCTATGGAAACAAATGCTTCTGTTGAAATCTTATTTTTACATATTATTAAAAACATGATACATTTCCACAACAATAAAATTGTGAGTTCTACTAAAAGGGAAAACATTGTGACAAAATATTCACTCATACAAGGCTTGGAAATAGCAGAAAATTTGAATTTTTATGCTAGAAGTATAATATATCTTTTATGAATAAGTTAAAGAGAATGAAAAAAGAAGAAAGCATTCCAAAAACAGTGCAAATGTAACAAAAAAGTGGAAAGAATAAAAGGAATGAAAGAAAATAAGCTTTGTCAGTACAAACTTTCCAAACTGAAATATGAAGGAAAATAAAAGTGAGAAATCAGAGAACAGAACGTCTAAGAATGATGGGGCAATTTTAAAAAGTCTAAAGCCATAAAGTGAATATTTCAAATGGAAAAGATAGAAAAGGCTAGGGAAAATATCTAAGTAATAATGTTTGAGAAATATTTAGAACTAATACTAAACATTAAATCACAGATAGCATGAGCTCAGAGCACACTAGGAATACTGAAAAATATCTATGTCTCAGTGTGTCATTTTTCAACCTGCAGAAAACTTAAGCAAAGAGAGTACATTCCAAGACATTGGGAAAACAAATTGATACCATACATATGGAGGAAATGGAACAAGAATTACATTGACTTGTAAAATAGTCACGAAAGGAAATATTTAAAGGGAAATGCTGGGAAAAATACCTACACTGTAGAACTATATGTCCAGTGAAATACTATTGAAAAGTTAACAGGGTATATGTTGTTTTTCGTTTAATAAAATGAAAATGAGTGAGAACAAAACATGCTGTACAAGAAATGTTAAAATAAATTCAACAAAGAAGAATATGATAGAGTTGACCTACTAGGATTTTCCTAAGAAGGGGAAAATTGCTAAAGAAATGAAGGATAAATAAAAATGCATGAAAAGTTTTAGTTGATTAAGTATTCAAATGTTTTCAAAAATAGTAAGATATATGGTTTATAGTTATAGAGCCTAGATTTAAAAATTGAATTTCAACATTTTCTGGCATGAAAAGACATAGTCAGGAAGTACTTAATACTAGAAATGAAAAGATTTTGATATTTAAAAAAAACATGGATTAGTTCTAAGCATGTATTTCAAATCCATGATGACTATTAAAATATTTTGAAAACTGTAATTGTCATACTAAAGGAAGAAAGAATATTAAATCACAAAACATAAAAGACACAAATATAGATATCAATAACAACAAGATAAAAAAATAATCAGTGAGCATTAAATGATCAACATATGAAGCATATTAATCCAACTATATTATCAATTTAAATGCAGCAATAAAAAACCAGAAAATTTATTTATTAAAAATGAGGCCCAACTTCATCTTGTCTTTCATAAAAAGCAACATTATTTGTAAGAAAACTGAAGGGATGCATAAAGACATATTATGCTAATATACCTTGAATAATATAAAGAAAACAAAATTAATTAAAAAATAAAATTACAATAATTTCAGACCAATTTTATTTATGAACATTGATACAAAAATACTAAATAAAATAATTGTGAACTGAATCCAAGAGCACATCAAAAACATTATCCACCGTGATCAAATAGACTTTATCTCAGATATGCATGGATGATGGTTTAGTATGTGAAAATCCAGCAATATATAATCCATCATATAAATAACCTGAAAAAGAAAAAAAAAACACACGATCATCTCATTAGATGTGAAAATCCTTTGACAAAATCCAACATCTCTTCATGTGAAAAGTCTTGGAGAGATCAAGAATACAAAATACTTGCATAAACAAAATAAAGCCAATATACACTAAGCCAAAGGCCAACAGCAAATTATGAGGAACTTAATGGAATTCTACTAAAATCAAGGGCAAAACAAGGCTGTCGGTTCCTTGTAATAGCAAATGCTAGTAAGGATGAGGAGGAGCAAATGGAACACTCTTCCATTGCTGGTGGGAGCACAAGCTTGGAAAACCACTTTGGAAATCAATTTGATGGTTTCTCAGAAAACAGAATAGTTCTACCTCAAGACTCAGCTATACCACTCCTAGGCATATACCCAAAAGATGTTTTACCATACCACAACAACACTTGCTCACATATGTTCATCTTAGCTTTGTTAATTGTAGCCAGAAACTGGAAAGAACCTAGATGTCTCTCAACTGAAGAATAGATAAAGAAAATGTGGCACATTCACATCAGCTTTATTCATAGTAGCCCTAAGCTGAAAATAACCTAGATGTCCCTCAACTCAATAGATAAAGAAAATGTGCTGTATCTATATAATGGAATACTATTTAGCAATTAAAAACCAAAAAGATCTTGAATTTTGCAAGCAAATGGATGAAACTTAAGAATATCAACCTGAGTGAGGTAAACCATTCTCAAAAGGAAATGTATGGTACATACTTGCTTATAAGTAGATGTTAGCCATGATATACAGGATATCCATGCTACAATCCACAGACCCAAAGAAGATAAATAAAAAGGAAGATGCAAGAGAGGATGCTTGAATCTTACTTAGAAGGAGCAGTAAAATAATTATAGGGGGCAAATAGAGGGAAGGAACTGGGTTGGGGAGGAGGTGGGGAGGGAAATGAGGGGTTCATGATCAAGTGATGGGAGGGACAGGAGAGATGGACAGGTGACCATGAGAATACATATAAATCTACAACTGACAGAAGTGGGGAGGTAGGGGACATCTCCAGGATGTCACAGATATCATGGATATGTGAGGTGCCCAAGAAACAATCAGGATGACCTTAGCTATGACTCAGATGACTGGGGATATGAAACATGACAAGGTCACCTCCTGTATCCAGGCAGGAATCCCAGTAGAGCTATAGGGATACCTATTCTGTCTATAAGAAATGCAAGGACGGGGAATAGAGACTGAGGAAATGGTCAACAAATAACTAGCCCACCTTGACATTCATCAATGAGCAAGCGCTAATCCCTAACAGGATTAATGATACTCTGTTATACTTGTAAACAGAATGCTAGCATGGTAGTCCTCTGAAAGGCTTTATCCAACAGCTAGCAAAGGCAAATGCAGACACCTAGAGTCAAACAGTGGATGTAGCTCAAGGACTCTTGGAGAAGACTAGCAGAAAGTATTGAGGGCCCCAAAGGGGATAGGGGATAGGAACTCCACAGGAAGACCAGCAGAATCAACTAACATGTACCCTGGGAGCTTTGAAAGACTAAATAACCAACAAAAGAGAATATATGTGCCAGACCTAGACATCCCCATATAGTAGTAGATGTATAGGTTGGTCTTTTTTTTTTTCAGTTTAGGCATCATCCGTTTATTATAAAAGGGAGGCATGGAAATTATTTACGTGGTGAAATAGTTCAGAACTTCAGTGGAATGGGCACCTTCATGTGACACCATTTCAACAGTGATTTCAGTCGACATACTTTCCAAGAATGTCACTTAAAGCTTTCAGAACGTGTTATGTGCACAAATCAATTTAAGATGATTTTTTGCTTCTTGTTTGAACAGTTAAAAGACATCCGTCTTTTCTTATAAGTTAGTTTGAATTATATAACCAAACAAATCATCAATTACGTATGAATGGATGGCATGTTATAATAAGTCATGAAAATTCTATAGCCACAAGATCATTTGCCATACATAGTTGAAGTGCTGTCTGTAGACATTTTTATGTCTCAGTCAGTTCCAGAATAGTTCCCAATTGAAGGGACCAGCAAACACATCACATGTTTCTTTGTGTGTGTGGTTTTTTAAATTGTCTCCTTTGTTCTAATAGCCAAAATCTTCAAGGGGTCTTCCCCTATTATGGTCACTATTACCTTGAATGCAATCTGAAGACTTTTCTTCTTTCCTGTTGATATAAACATGAAGCCCCTCTCCCAACATAACATACATTTTGTCGAGCAGTTTTATGTCATCACAGGTATAGACTGACCCAATCTAGCAGCTCTTTTTCCATCCATATCTGTTCCATTTTGATCTCTTTCAAAGAGAATATAAAATACCATCATCACCATTGTTAACATAACCATTTTCACATTGCTAAATAAAAACAAGTCTATACAGAGTCCAAATATAGGCCTCTACAGTGAAACATAATTATAATTGTTTACTTAAATAGGCTTTCTCTGTGTAGCCTGGGATGTACTGAGTTTGTTCTGTAAATGAGTCTGGTCTCAAAATCACAAGAAATCTATCTGTTTCTGTTTTGTCTCCCAAGTATAGGGCTTAAGGATATCTATTTACTCTTGAAAATATTTATATCAATTTTATCACTTTTTCCCTCCTTTGGAGATTTATTTTTTAATGTGGATTTATTTACTCTTCTTTTTTCTCTGTTAGTTTAATATTCTTCCCTGTATGCACCTTTATTTAAATTCATTTTAATCTCAGTTCCCATGCATATTCTAAGCATATTGTGTTTGCTCAGAGTTCTTGGTCTGGGTTTCATACTTCATGCTATTCTGAGCTGTCATCTGTTCTCCTATGAGAGTCTCATCTCTATAGAGACTGGTTGTATGATCAGAGCAGTATTGACACCCTAATTCACTGGATATATTAAGTCCCAGATCCATTCAATTTTAAACGATACCATTACCTGTCAGTCAGTATACTCAGTTGAATACTCTTATGGAATATATTGGGACCTCCCTTAGCATGAATCATTTATTTTTTTTAATTTTTTATTGGATGTTTTATTTACATTTCCTATGTTATCCTCTTATCCCATCCCCAACCCACCCAGGAACCCCCTATACCCTCACCCCTCCTCCTTCTTCTATGTGGACGTAACTCCTACCTACTCCCCTACTCCCACCTCCCCACGGTCAAAATTCCCACCCCCTGGGGCATCCAGCATTCATGAGGTCAAGGATCTCTTCTTCCACCTATGCCCAGCAGGGCCTTCCACTCTTACACATTCAGCTGAAGCCCTGGATCCCTTCCTAAGTGCTCCCAGACTGGTGGTTTAGACCTTGGGAGCTGTGGTTGGTTGGTATTGTTGCTCACTTCATGGGGCCACAAACCCTTTCAGCTCCAATGGCCTTCACTCTAACTCCATTGGGAACCCCATGATCAGTTCAATGGCTAGTTGTGAGCATCTGCCACTGAATATGTCAGACTCTTGAAGACCTCTGAGGAGACATCCATATCAGGCTCTTATCAGCATGCACTTCCTGACTTCCACATCAGCATCTACCTTTGGTGACTGCACATGGGATGGATACTCAGGTGGAATGGTCTTCAGATGGCCCCTCCATCAGGATAAAATGCTTTTTTACAACAGAAAAAGCATTATCTTTCAACTTGAAATTATAAACATACCTTATGTGGATAAATATACCTATATTCCCCTTTCTCTTTGTATAAATTTTGATTGATGGGCAATTAGTTTTTGAATTACTTAAGTCCTTCCTATTTATTATTAAGCAAACACATCCAAGTACCTTTAAGGAAATATGTGTCATCTTAGACAGATCTTTTCATGTGGCTGTATTTATTAGCGGAGAGTCCCACCATGATATTATTGTATAGACAAGGCTGATCTAGAATTCCAAGAGATCTGCCTGTCACTGTCTCTAGTGGTTTAGCTCAGACACTGTGTTGGGCCTGGCCATTCCCCAGTCCCTTTGTTTACAGGGAGAAGTGTTTCTATCTTCTTTCTGACTTTGGAATTAGGTCTGCATTTTTGAAGGTCATGAACATTGAACATTATTTCCGTAGGACTGGATTGGGTTGATAGGATGTTTCAAGCTTGCGAGGACTTGGAATGGTTTATCCCATAGCTGTGGTCTCTAGGTTTTGCCATCTATTACTGCATATATTCAGCCCAAGCCCCAATTTCTATGTTCTGTTTTTTAATTCAGTATGGGCTTCTTTAAAAAGCCACTTTCCATACTATCTCTCTTGGCTAGGAAAAACTTCTTCACAGTTATTTGACTTGTGTTGTTCTGGAAACCTTGATTTTGGTCTTATTTCATTCTTTTTCTTTCTTTTATGTTTTAAGGCCTTTTATCTCAGGCCTCTTATATGGATAGCCTGACTTTTCCCTGACTTTTATCTGGGCCTTGTAAGATTGTAAGCTTGGATTCTAATTACCTTCAGTTGGGCACCATTTATAGAATTTATAGTTGATTCCTCCTCCCAGTCCTTTTTTCTCAGAAATAATGCTTGAACTCAAAACATTTTTACAAATACCTTGATCATATAGCTCATAGCTCTGACTAGATAGTAATTTAAGTTTACACATTTATTCTAATTTACATTTTGTCATGGGCTGGTTATCTGTACTCAGATACTAAACATCCATTTAGTCACTACTTCCAGGGTAATTCCCCCCATATCTAGCTCTATCCTATAATTCTTTAGGACATCTGGTTGTTCCATCCTTTATTCTACTTTTTTTCTATAGGTCACAGTTTTTTTGTTTTTTTTTTGTTTTTTTTTTTTGTTTTTGATTTTTCTTCGTCACAAGCATTGCATGCATACAATGCACAAGATATTCTCCCTAAAATTCCTGGCCATAGCCCAATAACACTTAATCAAGTATGTTTATGGCAGCTGTATTCATAGCCAGAAAATGAAAACACTCAGACAGAAGAACGAATAATGAAAATGTGGTACATTTACACAATGGTATTTTATTTGGCTATTATAAACAATGACATCATAGCATTTTCAGACAGATGGATAGAACTAGAGAAGATCATCTTGAGTGAGGTATCCCAGACTTAGAAAGACACACATGGTATGTACTCACCTATAAGTTGCTATTAGCCATAAAGTACAGGATACTGTTCTACAATCCACAGACTCAAAAGAGGTAATTAAAAAAGAGGGCCCAAAGGGGGTTGCTTGAATCTCACCAAGAACGTGAAATAGATTAATGTTGAGAGAATCTTTTATAAGCACCAAGTCAATAAAAAAGCCAACGGCCAATGAGCTGCAACAAGAAATAGGAGGTGAGACACGGGCAGATATAGAGAGGATTCTGGGAAATACTTGGAGAGAGAGAGAGAGAGAGAGAGAGAGAGAGAGAGAGAGAGAGAGAGAGAGAAGGGGGGAGAGAGAGAGAGAGAGAGAGAGAGAGAGAGAGAGAGAGAGAGAGAGAGAGAGAGAGAGAGAACCAAAAGAGACAGCCAGGGAAACAGACATAAACCAGGAGCCAGGAGAGAGATGAACTCAGGGTGATGCTAAAGAGACTGGAAGGAAAAAGTGGGATTCAAGGAGAAGTAACTAAGCAAAAGGTAGACATAAAATAGTTTCTGTGGGTTAAATAATTTACAAGCTAGTCAGAGAATGGGCGAAAGCATTTTATAATAAATGATTTGTCTCAGAGTTGTCATTCTGGGAGCAGGACTGGAAAGAAAAGAAACAGTTAAAAGTATTTTAATTGATTAGATATTGGAGGTAGATGGAGGGAGGACATTGGTTGAGGGAGATTTGAGAATAAGAACAGGAGGAAAGAGGTGGGGGTTGACTAAGAGAATGAGAACTGAAATCAGTGGCAGGAGCATCTCTGGGATGACCTAGAGACCTGGGACATTGGAAGTTCCAGGGAATCTATCGGAATCTGAGACCCCTAGCAACAGGATATATGGGACCAGAAATGTTCACCTCCTTTATCCAGGCAAGACATAAAATGGAGAGATGGGGTTGGCCCACCCATAAGGTCTTCGACCTGGAATATTTCCCGTCTATAAGATGTGTAGTGATGAAGATGGGGCATAAATTGGGGGACTGGCTAACAAATGACTGGCTCAACTTGAGATGGAAACCCACTAGAAAAAGAGAATCCTAACACTATTAAAACTATGTTTGCAGAAAGGAGCCTAGTATAACTGTTCTCTGAAAGGCCTTGTCTAGCAGTTGATGGCGGTAGATGCAAAGACCCATAGCCAAGCATTGGGCAAAGCTCTGGGACTCTTATGGAAAAAGGGAAGGAGGGATTTTTCGAGCCAGAGAGGTCAAGGACACCAAAAGAAAACCTACAAAATCAATTAAACTTGGCCCATGGAGGCTCAAAGAAACTGAACCACTAACCAAGAAGCATGCATGGGATGAACATAAGCCTTCTACATGTATGTAACAGATATGAAACTTTTTCTTCATGCAGAACCCATAAAAGCATGATTATGAGCTGTCTCTGACTTTGTTGCCTGTGTTTGGATCCCTTTCCCTTATCTGGGATGCCTTATCTGGTCTCATTGAGGATATGCCTGGTACTACTGAAGCTTGATATGATGATTTAGGCTGATGTACAAAGGAGGCCTCCCTTTCTCTGGGAAGAGGGGGCAGTGGAAATGTGGGGGAAAGAGGGCCAACTGGAGAATACAAGGGGGGATACAAGATGGATCTGGATTGAGTAAATAAACTGGAGAAAAGATAAATAAATAAATAAATAAATACATAAATAAATACATAAATAAATAGAATGGTACATTAGAAAAAGGAAAAGCTTTTGGATGCAAATATTATGATCAAGACTGATAAAAAATAACCAAAAGATTGGGGAAATATTTTATTTTAATAATTTTTATTAATCATTCCATTTGTTTACATCTCAAATGATATCTCACTTCCCAGTTACCACCTCTAACAACCCCCATCCCATCATATCTCACTTCCTGATTACCAATCTACCACCACCCATCCCACATCTGCCCTCCCCCCTCACTTTTGCCTGTTTGAGAGTGATCTCCCATCCATCCACACTCTCCTGCCCCACCACCATTCTAACATTCCCCTACTCTGGGGCATAGAACCTCTCAGGATCTAGGACCTCCCCTCTCGTTGCTCTTGGCCAAGGCCATCCACTGCTACATATGTATCTAGAGCCAAAGATCCCTTTTGGTATACATCTTGGTTGGTAGTCTAGTCTCTGTGAGATGTGCATGGTCAGACCAGCCTAGGTTTTTCTTCCAATGGGGTTGCAACCCCCTTCTATTCCTTCAGTCCTTCTGCCAACTCCCCACTAGGTTCCCTGAGTTCAGCCTGATGGTTGTCTCCAAGAATCCACATCTGCATTGGTCAGTGGCTGGCCAGACCTCTCCAGGAACTGCCACATGAGGTTCCTTTCCACAAGCACCTCTTGCTCACAGCAACAGTATTGGGTTTGTTGTCTGCAAACATGATGTATCCTCAGGTGGGGCCATTTCACAGTTGGCACTTCCTTCAGTCTTTGTTCCATTTTTTTGTCCTTGTTCTTCCTTGGACAGAAACATTTCTGGGTTCAAAGAACTTTGAGATGGGTAGATGGCTCCATCCCTCAACCAGGGGCCATGCCTATCTATTTGAGGTGGTCTCCATAGGTTCTATCTCCACCTTCCCTGCCCATTACAGCTAAAGTCAATTCCACTGGGTCCTAGGAGTCTAACATTTCCGTGGTGTCTGGGATCCTTCAGTGGCAATCCCCAGTTCCTCATCACCCCTGGTACCTATTTTTATTCTATTTTCTGACCCTCTATCAATTGTCCTCCCGATTCTGATACTGCCACCCTTATTTCCTCCTCCTCCTTTCTCCTTCCTTGCCCCCCTTTCCTTTCATCTCCCACAATCATCATGTTCCCCCTCAGTGTAGGAATGAAGCATCCACACCCTGATCTTCTTTCCTTCTGTGCTCCATAATGGTCTCTAGGTTGTATCATGCATTATGATCTTTTTGGTAAGTATCCACTGATTAGTGAGTACATACTATATGAGTTCTTTTGTGTCTGGGTTACCTCACACAAGATGTCATTTTCTAGTTCCATCCATTTGTCTGCAAATTTCATGAATTCAGTGTTTTTAATTGCTACATGGTAGTCCATTGTGTATATGCACCATATTATCTGTATCCATTTTCTCATTGAGGGAAATCTGGGTTGTTTCCAGCTTCTAGATGTTATAAATAAGGCTTCTATCAACATAGTGCAACATGTATCCTTGTTATATGTTGGAGCATATGACTAGGAGTGGTATATCTGGGTCTTCAGGTCCAAATACTATGTCCAGTTTTCTGAGGAACCACCAGACTGATTTCCAGAGTGGTTGTACCAGCTTGCAAGCCCACCAAGAATGGAGGAGTGTTCCTCTCTCTCCACATCCTCACCAACATCTGCTGTCACCTGCGTTTTGGATATTAGCCATTCTGACTGGTATGAGGTGGAATTTCAGGTTGTTTTGATTTGCATTTCTCTGATGACTAAGGATGTTGAACATTTCTTTAAGTGTTTCTCAGCCATTTGAGATTCCTTGGTTGAGAATTCTCTATACTTCACTTTTTAATAGGGTTATTTGGTTGTCTGGAGTCTGCCTTCTTGAGTTGTTTATATATTTTGGATATTAGACCTCTATTGAATAAAGGGTTGGTAAAAAAAACTTTTTGCAATCTGTAGGTTGACATTTTGTCCTATTGATAGTGTCCATTGCTTTAACAGAAGCTTTTCAATGTTAGGAAGTCCTATTTGTAGATTGTTGCTCTTAAAGTATAAGCCATTGGTGTACTGTTCAGGAAATATTCCCCTGTGCTCAAGTATTCAAGGCTCTTTTCTTCTTTCTTTTCTATTAGATTCAGTGTATCTGGTTTTATGTGGAAGTCCTTGATCCACTTGAACTTGACCTTTGCTCAAGGAGATAGCTATGGATTAATTTGCATCCTTCTACATGCAGACCACCAGTTGAACCATAATCATTTGTTGAAAATGCTGTCTTTTATCCACTGAATGGTTTTAGCTTTTTTGTCAAAGATCAAGTGATCATAGGTGTGTGGGTTCATTTCGGGGTCTTTAATTTTATTCCATTGATCCACTTGTCTGTTTCTGTAGCAATACCATGTAGTTTTTATCACTATTGCTCTATAGTATAGCTTGAGGTGATGGATGGTGATTCCCCCAGAAGTTTTTGTACTGTTGAAAATAGTTTTTACTATCCTAGGTTTTTATTTTTAAATCATGTACCCAATACAGAAATTGTATCTAGATTATGTAATGTGTTCTTAAACAGTGTAATTATGAGAAAATAATCATAGTTAAAAAGTGAAGTCATCAAGGAACAAGCCAGACAATAAACACAAATAGTCAAAGAGCAAGCAAGACAATAAACAAAGTTCTGTGAACACTCCCTTGATCACTGTTTCTAAGAGCTTATCAGGAGGACCAAAATTAAAAGCTTCTTGTCTAGCAACTTGTTATCTTTTAAAAGGACAGGCACACAAGGTAAAATCACACTATAGAGAAAGGAGAAAGAAGTCTTGGTTTTACTGAACATATTTGTAATTCTAAATCCAATCTGTTAAATAAAATCTATTAACTAGAATTATCAGTCTTTAATTACAAGCTTCATACTCAGAAGTAATTGACTAATGTGTAATGAACTTCACATTTTGTATGTGTATGTGTGTGTTTTACTTACTTACAGTTTGGAATATTTTTGGAGGGTGGTTTAATTTTCTTTTCTTAATTTGGGGTGTTTAGCTGTATTAGATTTTTTTTTTTAATAAAAATGTTGGGTGGGTAAGGAAGGGGAGATGATGTGGAAGGATTTGGAGAAAGAAGAAAATGACCGAAATACTTTTAATTTTTAAATTGCTTTAAATAATAAAAAAATACATAAATTAGAATATATGATATGGAATTCCTTAGAAAATATTTATTTGGAAAATTTTCTACTGTCTATTATAAATTTGTGTCCTTAAACTATAAAATAGAGCTTTGCCTGAATTTTCAGGGATCATATCTTACTTTTCATTTAGATTTTTTTTACTTTAATATGGTAAATATCTGTGAGTCTTAAGATTTTTGTTCTGTTTTCCTTTATTCTGCTTTGATTGATTTAGCTGAAACAAACATATCATTTTCCCCTTCCCTTTCCTCACTGTAGACCACTCCTCAGCTCAAGTTACCATCTCTCACTCCTCCATGTTTTCTCCTCTTTCAAGTTAATAGCCATATTTTTTGTTTATTGGTGTATGTGTGTGTGTGTGTGCATGTGTGCATGTGTGTGTGTGTGTTCAACCTGCTGATCCCATTTTTGTTGATAATGTATGAAAGGTTTTGAGGCTGACAATGTTGAATTGGATAACCAGCAAGAAGGCTCATCCCCAGGAGAGGCTAAATCTCTTCTCAGAAGTCATTTGTACCTGTAGTTTGTCTTTTTCTAATGGTGGGACCATTGAAACTTTCCTTATCCAACATTACTATATCACTGAGATTGCCATTGTTTTGGTCTTCTTTATGCAACTGTTTATAGAAGAGACTCGTTTACAACAGATTTCCTAGAATTCTGTCTCCTTCAATCTTTTTCTACTCTCTTCTGTGATATTTGCTGAACCACAGATGCACAAACTGTGATGTTTATGTATCTGTTGAGGCTGGCTTCCCCATGAGATTTGCTCTCTATATTATATTTGATTGTAGTTTTCTGCAATGATCTCCATATGTTATAAGGAGAGGTTTCTTTGATGAAGGTGGTGGTACTAGCTATATTTATCTGTGGGAACACCCCAATAGGTGATTATACAATACTCAATAGCTCTTAAAAACAAAAATGGAGATATTATTCTATAGATCAAGCAAGTTATATTTAAGAACATGTGTGTTCATATGTAACAACAATTAATGACAATGGTGGCCATGATGAAGTGCAATGATGTGTATTTTTGAAGGTTTAAGGGGATGAAAGGGAATTGATAAATTATATTATTATAGTCACAAAAATTATAAAAGCAATGATACTATTTAATATGTAGTAAAGAATTTAGCAAAGTGGTAGTCATAGATTACTTTCTAAAGATCATGAATTCCTTAGCCCCATCCAGATATGTATCAACTTCCAGTTATGATTTTACTCATTTTGTGTGAGTCATAAGTTTAAAAGACAGGCACTGCATGCCACTGACATGTGAGTGCTACCTTTTTCCAAATATAACCATAATGGTAATTTTTGTGAGGCATAGTTTTTATTTCATTTTGAATGGATATATTTCTAGTTGTATGCACTCATTAATGTAAAATCTAGTTTTTTTTTTTCAGACTTCATATCACTACCAACTTCTATACTTCTTGGCCTACAGGATAAGGGAGATGCTTAATTTTAATTGTCAATTTAGGATTAAGATATACAGAGGAGATTAGTAAAACAAACAAGTGAACAATGTCATGCTGGGTATATTGTGAGGACACTGTCAGTGTAATTTCACTTAGGGAGAAATCCCACCCTAAATGTGGGCTGGGTCACTTCATTACCTGGAATGAGCAGACAATAAGTGATTGAGAAGCAGAAAGTCATCATACTGGAGGCAGCCTTTTGCTCTGCATCTTGTAAGCCACAACATGAAATGCTCTGCTTGAACACACCCCTCCTACCTGATGGACTGAAACCTCTGAGACTATGAGTCAAGATATGACCAAACCCTGATGTTATCTGGTTTTTGTTTTCATTTATTTTTTATTTTGTCTCAAGAATAAGAAAAGTAACAAATATACAAAGCGAGAAATTTCTTAATTTTCATTGACTGAATGTTTATTTAGCTAAAAAAGGGGGACCATCACATGAAAAACAAACTAAAACAAACAAACAAACAAACCCTTTTTTTTCTTCCCACTACAGGAGCATGAGTCCTGAGCATCTGTTTTTTCTTCTTTGTTTTTTTCTTTTATTGGATATTTTCTTTACTTACATTTCAAATGTTATCCCCTTTTCTGGTTTCCCCTCTGGAAAACCCCTATCTCATTCCCCCTCCTCCTGCTTCTATGAAGATGCTCGCCCATCCACCCACCCACCCAGACTCCCTACCCTGACATTCCTTTAGACTGGGGCATTGAGCATTCACAGAACCGAAGGCCTCCTCTCCTACTGATGCCCAAAAGGCCATCCTCTGCTACATATGCAGCTGGAGCCATGGGTCCCTCCATTTATACTCTTTGGTTGGTGGTTTAGTCCCTGGGAGCTCTGGGGGGGGGGGTCTGGTTGGTTGATTTTGTTGTTCTTCCTAAGGGGTTGCAAACCCCTTCAGCTCCTTCAGTCCTCCTTTTAACTCCTACATTGGGGACCCTGTGCTCAGTCCAATGATTGGCTACAAGCATCCATCTTTGTAATTGTCAAGCTTGGCATAAGAACATTTTATATTGAAGCCTATAATTAAGATTTTTTTAAAAAAATATTGCTTAGCCTACTTTCTTCTTTGTTTATAATAATAACATTTTTATGAGGCAATGAGAATTTAAACTTCCTTGAACTGTCCTGTTGTGAATTTTGCTGGCAGCATAAATTTTTTGTCTATTAATTGGAATGAGTTGTTATCAGTACTTTCCTTCACAGTTGAATATATTATTTAAAGAAGCTAGTATTGCTATATTTTAATATTGAACGTCCTGTTTCTCATTTCAGTAGTTCAACACAATTAAAAAAAAAGGTTTATGGAAAAAAGTTGTTTATGCACACAATGGCATAATTTGCACAGAATGAAAGCAAAATAAGGTCAATTTTATTGAATAGACTATCTCTATACTAAAAATCTAGACGTAAAAAAAACTTTATTCATCATGAGTGCACAGAAGTTTTGAAATACAAAGGTGCAGGCTAGTACTTTTAGAAATAAAATACTTCCTGGTGTGAAACTATAAACTACCTTTAGTGACAGGGTTTTATCACGTAGTTATGGTGGGTAACCAAGAGCAATGGTAACAGCTTGTGCTGTTTTTGAGATGTCTGGGGACTCTATGAACAATGACTCATATACACATATATTAGTTACTTTTCTGTTGCTCTAAAAGACACCAGAAGCAAGGCAAATCATAAATAAAAGAGATCAAGGCACAACTTACGGTTCCAGAGGTATATAGTCCATGACTAGCATCGTCTCATGTACAGTTGTTGCTGAGAATTTACATTATTTTCCTCAAGCATGAGGCAAAGAGAGGCAACAGTAATATAGGATTTTGAAACTTCAAAGCCAGCCTCCAGATACACACTTCTTCCAGGAAGGTCACACCTTCTAATCCTTCTGAAACAGTTTGACAAACTGGAAACCAAATATTCATACTTAGAGGCCTATGGGAGTCATTCATATTCAAACTAACACAACAGGAATTCCGTTTCTGTGATTTCCATTTAATTACCTACATTTTCTGTGAAAAACATTGCAAACCTCAGTAGAGTGTGCCTTTGAAATTTTTAAAGTTGTATTGGAGATGAGCTTATTCACTGCTGCCAGAGAAGCCAAGAGTCCAACTGAAGATCGTCACTTCTCCTCCATTCCTTTAGGTCCAATCCCACAATGCCATCTGCAGATCTACAAATGAATACATGCTGCAGCCTGTCATGACCATACTGGCCACATCTCCTATGGATTACACAGAACTTCCCCTCCATTCTCACACTCATTGTTTTATCCTAGCTACCATATCCAGTGGGCACCCCTGGAAACACACAGGCCACACTTGCCAGGGAAGCAAGTAGAATAACTGTAGATCTTCACCTCTATTTTTCCTTCTCCAAGTTCTATTTACCTGCAGCTCTGCAACACAGCACTTGCTAAAGTCTCTCTTCCCCTTCTACACCCATCTCCTGCAGATCAGATCACACAGATCTTCTCATCTAAACTTTCTTCCACCAACTCATTGCTTTGTTCCACTCCCTGCCCCAGCTTCAGTAGACAATCCCAGAAAAACCCCCTGGCCACTCTCAGCGGGGAAGCATTTTGGTTTACAGTAGCTTTTTGCCTATCCGTCTATTTCTTTAAATTCAATCCACCTGTCTCTTTCCTGGGTCTGGAGCAAGTTTTCTTTTATGGCCTCTCCTCATTTCCTGGCCCCATTCCCAGGAGAATAACTAAGCTGATTTTGGTTAAACATTCTCTCTCTCTCTCTCTCTCTCTCTCTCTCTCTCTCTCTCTCTCTCT
>NW_021604565.1:21813289-21832770 GCF_004785775.1 Grammomys surdaster | reverse complement strand
CTCTCTCTCTCTCTCTCTCTCTCTCTCTCTCTCTCTCTCTCTCTCTCGTAGTCACCCTCACTGATCCAAGTCCATCCTAATTCTACATTGTAGGTTCCCCAAACTCATCTGCACATTCCCAGTGATTATAGCTATCAAATCCTTCGAAGACTTTTAAAAAAGAAACAAATAGGCACCACAATATTCTATGGAACAAGACAGGGCAAGAGAAACCAAAGAGGCAATCAGTCAAACCCCCTACCCTGCAAAGAGACAAGTGCAGACATCAGTATCTTCCCAATTCCAGATGCCTAGATGCCAGGGTAAAAATACAGTCTCTAACAGCCAGGACAATACATCTTTTCTAAAGCCTAGCAATCCTACCTTATCAGTCCTTGAGTGTTGCAACATAGTTGAACCAAAAGTAAAAGACTTTAAAATAGCCTTTATGAATATGATATGTGTCCTTAATGATGGAATGGATACATTTCTTAAAGAAATCTGTAAAAAAACAATGTAAGGAAATCAAAAAGATAATTCAAGTCCTGACAATGGAAAAAATACCAAGTAAAATACAAAAACACAGACTTATTGAAACGAAACCTGAATGCTCAATGAAGTCTCTAAAAGCAAGAAGGGCCTGGAGAGAGGGGCTACATCCTATAAGATACCACAGATGCCAGTCCAGAATACTATACCCAGTAAAATTTTAATCACAATAGATGGAGAAAATAAGACATTCCACAAAACAATTAAATTTAAGCAACATCTATCTATGAATAAAACACAAAATACAAAAGGTACTAAAAGGAAAACCACTTCTACAGGTAAGTCACATCAAAAAAATAAATAACTAAAAAATTTTTAAAAGCCACAGGGAATAAATAAGACTGGAAACACACACACACACACACACACACACACATCACCACCATCACCACCACCATCACAACAATAAAATAACAGAAATCAACAAAACACTGTTCCTTCAATATCAAAGTTCTCAATTTCTCAATTAAAAAACACAGGCTAACACAGTGAATTGGAAAGCAGGAACCACTCCTTTACTACATCCAAGAATCACATCTTAACATCAAGAATAGACATCCTATTTTCTCTTTTTATAGAAGAAAAACAACAAAGAAAGATATGAATGAAGTTATGTATGCGATCCACTTGCTTCTTTTAAAAATGTGTGTGTGTGTGTATGTGTGTGTGTGTGTGTGTGTGTGTGTGTGTGTGTGATAGAGAGAGAAAGGGGGGGTAAGAAAGGCTTAATAGACTTAAGCTTTGTCATGAGTATTCTGTAAGTATTCTAACTAACTTTGTTCCAAAATCCATATCATCATTCAAAGATAAGACATTTTTTTAGATTCACATATTCCTGCTTAACTACAAATAGAACAAATGGAGCACAATAAATAACCACACATGATCCCACTATGCTCTGCTATTATAAGAAAAACACAATTTATATAAAATATTAGCATATATACACACACGTATATATTCAATCATGTATAAATACAGCAAAATATAATTAATTAATAATGTATAACTAATAATATATTTGGTTCAATGATACCTGTTGTGTGATTAGGAGGTATTTCACTACTATATGCTTCTACTTATTTTATAAGCTATTTATTATGCCACGTATATTAAAGCATAATATAAGAATATCTTAGTGTTACATCTACAACATACTTTTAAGAAAGGGAAAGAATTCTCCCTGAAGGCTTACTTTGGAACAATTGGGAGTTTCGGTTCATCATGCCTTTTCAACTAATCATGCTGTTGCTTTGCATAGATTTATACACTCTATTCAAGGGAGACTGACTACAGGGTACTTTTAGGTTATATATGCTTTCTTTTTACATTTTCTAATAAAGTGTACATCTAACACTGTACACAGTATCAAACTCCCTTGTGTTATGAGAAGTTAAGAAAATATAACTTTTTTTAATCCCTTTCCTGATTTAAAAATTTAAGTTACTTACTTAAAAATCTTCCAGAAAATTGTTTTTGGTGTTTTTAGCTTTGATAGTTCTGGTTAAATTTCTTTCTTTTTACCTCTTTTTATTTCCTCTCCTTCTTCCCAAATTTCCATATATATTATCTTTTATGACCATCTATTCTATAGGACTGTGTTTTGTAGCAAACAAGAATTTATTTTTGGCCTGTTTTTGTGCATGAGTAATCTTATATAGGTGCAGGATGAAAGATCAAAATTATTTGATGAACATATATTTTTCAGTCTGGGAAGTAATTAAAATCCATAGTGGGTCTTGATATTCATAGGTATGACACTTCTGTGAAAAACCTTGAATAAATTGTGTGGAGGGGTGCAGTGTGTGTGTTTGTGTGTGTGTATATGTGTGTGCTTGCATATAGAGACCAGAGATCAATTTCAAGTTTGTTCCCCAAACTATTGTTTTTTAAAAGAGAGTTAGTTTCGTTGAACTTGAGCCCACCTACACAAAGGGACTGGCTAGCAGGCAAGCCTAAAATTGCTCAAATCTGGCAATATAAATGTGTGCCATCTGTGTTGTTTTGTACATAAGTATTGGAATCCTAACTTGGGTCTTCATCCTTGAGTAGTGAACACTTGAATGGACTACCTTCAGTCTAGTAATTGCATTTGATGACTTAAATTTTCTCTGTTCTTTTTCCACCCTCTCTGCTTATTTATTTGGGTGAGATGATACCTGGAGTCACTCTAGCTCCTTTCTAACCAGATGGTGTTTATCATAAAATGTCAATAGAAGCATGGATCCTCAGAGAGTGCTTTTAGGCATTTTTGAGATAGTACATCAATGTTGGCTTCTAGTAGAATGTCAACAATATTACCTAAGCCAATGCAAATCAGATGGACTTTGTCAGAATGCCATATTGGCACAGTCACTTGCCAGAACAAATTTGTGTAATAGTAAGGCAGATTTATTTATTTATATGCTGCTGAAAAAGAGAATCTGTAATGAAATGAAAATGTATCAGTGAGTAGCTATATGAAAGATTTAGGACAAGAATGAAAACAAACACAAGAGGGAGAGGAAAAAAATTGTAGCTTGCTACTGTTTTTCTCCTGTGTTATTTTCTCATGAAACAAGTATTTATCCCCAAAAGAAGATACTTTAGGTACTGTGGAACTTATATATTTAGTGCAATATTATTTTCTCATTGTAAGTTGTGTGTCCAGAAAGTGCAAATGTTAAGAATAGATACTGTGATGGATATGTTCACAATTGCAATTATCTGATTTTGTTCATAAAGAAAAAGCATTTGGTGTTTTTGGTTTTTAAAATAAACATAATGTCACAAATATCTGGTGATTCTTAGAAATAGAGAGGGACTTTTTGTTATTCATATTCATAAACAAATAATTATATACTGTAACAATGATGGCGAAACAGCTAATTTTCACTATATTTACCTTACGTATAAGTAATTAATCACAAAATTATACAGAATAATATTACAGAAAATTAGAATCTCAGAAAGCACTTACTCATGGGTCAATACATTGGCATATGGTTTTGATGTTTCACTCAGACATTTTAGGTTTAGTTCTTAACTGACATCCTTGATTTGTCTTTAAGACAATTCCATACTTGTGTCACTCTTTCAGTATTTTATCTTTATGTATGTGGAACAATAAAATTTCACTGTAATGAGGTGAAGGTACTGTACTGAAGGTCTCTGTTTATCCCCAACTTTTTTCTTTCTAATACCTCAAAATTAAGTGTTCATCATATTTCTTCCTTATATCTTAATCACCTAAAATATTACACTATTAATCCCAGTGTTTATCTTTGTAAGATAAGTGTGAATATACTCTCATTTATCATTGTATTTTGTCCATAAAACATAAAATAAATAAATGTAAATATAAAAATATAAGAATAAGCCACTTAATTTTTTTTAAGAGTATTTATTTAAAACTCTGTCATTAGAGCAGATCCCAGGCAGCAGCTCTTTACCCAAACTCACAGAACCCTGAGAAAGCAGGGCTCCCAGGAGCTCTAACCTGGGCAGTATCCCAGGCAAGGAGCCAATAACACCTGCCCCAACAGGGAGTAACTGGGACCCACTGGGACCCAGGAGTTCATTCCTGGCCCAGAGGACGGGTTCCTTCCAGTCTCTACCTGAACACTGAGCAGATCTTGGGACTCAGCTCTAACCCCAGCAGCAAAACCCATCCCAAACAGTTCTGACACAACCTAGATAATAGAAAAGACAGGCTCTAGTCAGAGTCAGAGCAGATAGCACAAAGGAGACCCAGATGGCAAAAGGCAAGCACAATAACATAAGCATCAGCAACCCAAGGTACTTGGCATCATCAGAACCTAGTTCTCCCACATTAGAAAGTCCTGAACTCCCCATATCACCAGGGAAGCAAGAACCAGATCTAAAATCACTTCTAATGATGATGATAGAGGACCTGAAGAAGGATATAAATAATACTCTCAAAGAATTTGAGGAGAACACAGGTAAACAGGTAGAAGCCCTTAAAGAGGAAACACAAAAATCCCTTAAAGAATTACAAGAGAACACAACCAAGCAGGTGAAGGAATTGAACAAAACCATCCAGGACATAAAAATGGAAGTAGAAACAATAAAGAAATCACAAAGGGAGACAACCCTGGAGGTAGAAAACCTAGGAAAGAAAACAGGAGTCATAGACACAAGCATCTCCAACAGAATACAAGAGATAGAAGAAAGAATCTCAGGTGCAGAAGATACCATAAAAAATATTGACACAACTGTCAAAGAAAATGCAAAATGCAAAAAGTTCTTAACACAAAACATCCAGGAAATCCAGGATGCAATGAGAAGACCAAATCTAAGGATAATAGGTATAGAAGAGAGTGAAGATTCCCAACTTAAAGGGCCAATAAATATCTTCAACAAAATTATAGAAGAAAACTTCCCTAACCTAAGGAATGAGATACTCATAATCTTGCAAGAAGCCTACAGAACATGAAATAGACTAGATCAGAAAAGAAATACCTCCTGTCACAAATAATCAAAACACAAAATGCACAAAACAAAGAAAGAATATTAAAAACAGTAAGGGAAAAAGGCCAAGTAACATATAAAGGCAGACCTGACTATCAGAATTACACCTGACTTCTCACCAGATACTATAAAACCCAGAAGATCCTGGACAGATATCATACAGACCCTAAGAGAACACAAATGCCAGCCCAGGCTACTATACCCACCAAAACTCTCAATTACCATAGATGAAGAAACCAAGATATTCCACGACAAAACCAAATTTATACAGTATCTTTCTACAAACCCAGCACTACAAAGGATAATAGCAAGAAAGCTCCAATACAAGGAGGGCAATTATACCCTAGAAAGAGCAAGAAAAAAAATCCCCTTCCAATAAACTCAAAAGAAGATAACCACACAAACAATGCCTCCACTATTAGCAAAAATGACAGGAAGCAACAATACCCTCTCCTTAATGTCTCTTAACATCAATGGACTCAAATCCCCAATACAAGAACTCTGAAAATTTGGCTTTAAAAACAAAAGAGGGGGACGGTACCCCCCAGAAGGAGTCCCCCTGAAACACTCTTCATCATGCCTTGTTCACTTTTAACTCTCTAAAACTGAAAGCTCATGGCAAATCTGCTGCTGACTGCCTCTGGCATCACCAAGACCAATAAAAACTATGCCACAGCTATGTGGAAGGACTCTCTTACCCTGAAAAGGAATGGCCCAGACCCAGTTCTCTTATGGAGCCAAAAATTGATATGCCTGTTTGATACCACAGAAGGCACAGCTAAATGGCTACCAAAAACATTAATGAAATAAATAAATACCCCCACAAAGCCAGACACAACCATAAATAAGATGAATAACAATTGATATCCAGGGAAGAGAAATTTCCCTGAGAATCCCTTCTTTTTCCTTTCCAGGCAAAAATGAATCACCCGTGATGTCTACTGTTAGAAGTTCTAATCCAGATGCTGGCCTCTGAACTTATACTACTCAAACCTTCAATGGGCCATTGACAAGAACATCAAACAGCTTGAGATTGACATCACTAATCTGAAGAAATCCCTTGTTTCGCTGTCTGAAGAGAACTCCAAAAATCGCAAAGGACTTTATTGGACTTGATTTATTCTTTTACAATAGATAAGGCAGTGTAAAGCTCTTGACTATGTACATCCCTTAAAGAAGAATGTTGCCTTTACGAAGACAAGCCAGAGATGGTTAAAGAGAGCATGAAAAAGGTCAGAGAAGGCCCTGAGAAAAGACAGAGAGAGAAAGAGAAAGATGAATGCTGGTATAAGAATTGGTGGTTTTCAGCCTCTCCATGGTTGTCAACCCTACTTCCTCCCATCTTGTGACCATTAATTGGGTTATTTTTGCTTATTTCTTCTGGCCCCTGGGTGGGCCTTAAATAGGCTGACTAACTTTGTGAAACAACAGATAAATAATTTGGTAGCAAAACTTATTCAGATACATTATCATAAGTTAGCTATGGAGGACCACGGGACTCAAGATGAGGTTGTTACTCTATCCTGGGTGTTCCCAAAACCTACCTCCACCCAACCTAAAAGAGGGGACTTCTGCCCCTAGTCAAAGCAGAGAGGGGCCACTCAGAACATCATCTGACTGGCAATCTGAATTCTTGTTTAGGCTATGAGGCTAAGCACTTCAAGGGAATATAAATAAAAGTTAAAAATACCTCTCTGGGTTCCCTGAGGGACAAGCCTGACTGCATAGGGGTTGATGTCAAAAGTATCCACTCTCAGGGAAAAAGACATCGGGATGGGCATGGCCCTCAGGCCTCACTGGACAACGACAGGGAGACCGGAGCCATTACAAGGTCCCCTTCAATTACTGGAGGTCAGGCCTCTATCCCTGCCTTTGAAAGATTAGAATTACCACAGCCCTTCTAAACTTAGAGAAGGGAGGAGATGTCAGGGGCATCCCTGCTTATACACTAAAGGCCTAAAATCAGCCATAGGCCTAAAATCAGCAATAGGCCTCTCATAGAATTATACTAACACCAAGTCTTGGGTCTCTATGGAAAAAGATTGAAACAGATGGCTATTAGCTATTGTAAACAGTCAGCCTTTGTGGAAATTTACCAGCCTGAGTAGTCATAGACCTTGTAAATAGTTAGCCTTGGCAGATAATACCAACTTAGATAAGGACAAGTGAATTATAGGCAGTGTCATAGCAACCTGTCCCCTTAACCTTCACCGAGCCCAAAATCCTGTTCTGAAAGATATCTGTATTCCCCCTGAATACCCATGCTCCAGTGTCATCCCCTTCCCCATGCCCTGCCTTTTTGTGTTTATAACTCCTGTGTGAATAAGTAAAAAGTACGATTTGAAAAAAAGTTTTTTTAAAAAAACCTTTTCTTTTGTTTGATCATTAGAGAATCATTTCTGACCACCAGTATATTGTTCAATTTTATTTCTATGTTAATCTCATCTGACTTGATTATTGATTATAGATGTATAATACATTGACAGAAATGTATTAGATTAGAGCATAATAGCTAACCAGACAAAGTATCTATGAACAACCCTTATGTAGTCTCACAAGTTAGTAAAATAATTTAAACATATATTTTTAAAAAGCCAGAATGGATTGATTCTGCATGGCTGGCTATCAATTACAGAAGACATAAATTATTAAGTGAAAACTCCAGTACAATGCTTGAGAAACCTCCCTACGATTTATCACTAACACTCTTAAGAGTCCTCAAACAAAGCAGGCTATGGTCATTTTTCCCAAGGTTCAACCTCAACATGAGGAGGGTCCAGAAGATTCTCATCTTTCTTCCTTCTCTTCCTTTCTTCCTTCTCTCTTCTTACCATTCTTTTGCCTTCTCCCTTCTTATATTTTGCCTTCTCCCCTTTCATTCTTTTGCTTTCTCCCAACCAGAGTCTAAACTCAGTCTTTTATTTACTAAAGCTACAACATCAAGGATTTGATCATTATTAGTACCAATTTTAGAAGTTTTTAAATTTATACAAATTGTATGAGTCCTGGATCATTAATTCCAAACTCTGCTTCCTCAAAACAGAAACTAATCACAAAGCAAAAGCACATTTACTTAAAGGTTTACACATCCTGTTCTTAACAGGAAGCTGGGCACAACTCTTGCAGTTTCCTAGTATGGCAGACAGCCATTCTTACATGAAAACAGTTACTAAAGACTGCCTATGGCTCCTCCTCTTCTACATAATATGAAGAGTTTGATCAGAAATTTGAAGATAATTTCTCTCTTCCTCCTAGAGGACTAATCTCATTTAAAGATGGGGATAGTAAGCCTTGCTGTATGGGCTTTCAATAAGACCTACACACAAAATGGCAATGTCCCAGTGGCAGGTAACCTGTCACACCTACCCTTGTATAGCCATGCAGGACCTGGCACATTTTAGCAGCTGAAGAAGCGAACTTTCAGCTTCTTAATCATGCTGTCATGAGTGCTTCTTATTGCCATGCCTTCCCATCAACATGCACTCTCCCTATAGAATCATAAGCCAAAGTAAACCCTTTCTTCAACAAGTTATGTTGTTTTCTTGTATCAACAGATTAACAAATAAAGATAACAACCATAAGTACATAGTTGGATCCTAAGTCTGAAGAAAACACAAATTTGGACAGAAGCCAATCAATCTAAAATTTATCAAGAAATTTTCTTCCCATTGGCTTACTTTCATAGTGCCAGAAAGTGTTTTTCAGGCTTCCCTAGCAGCAAGAAAATATCCACGGCGTTAACCATGTTAAACTCTACATACCTCAACATCAACCTGCCAAGCAAGATCTGTTTATTTGCATAACACTCACATGACTGTGATGGGATACTTTGCACATTTTGATTGTGTTGGTGACTTACTCTACAGGAGATAGTGCCATGACTGGTATTATAATCCTGGTCAAAAGAACACAGACGATGAGGACATGGTAGAGCCGGCTACTCTTATTTTTTTTTTAAATGATCATGCTATCATAGAATTATTTTCTAAATATTTCTTTTTCTAATGATAGACTTGGACATCATAGACCATAGACATCTAGGTTGGTCAGAGAAACTTCTTGTTTTAGAGGACTATAGTCAATGAACAGATATCAAACTGGTCAAAATGATGTAGATGAGAGAGTGAATGTTAAGTTTGAAATTTATTCAATCTGTATTTATTCCCTAACTATCAAAGCTCAGGGAAATGTACAAGAAAATATCAGAAACAATATAAGGGCTAACGTACTTGGAAGAGTGTTAGGAAATAGTGTCTTTTTGATATACCATGGATATTTTAATCATGAACTCACAGCAGCTGTGCTACCTAAAATGACATAGACATGATCATTCCAGCTAAAATTCAGGCAGGAATGGGTTAAATTATTAATAGGAATCTTAAGGGGACATAGAAGAATATTAGTGGAGAAATAGGGGGATAGTCAAATTGTATTTTATATATTTACAAAATGAAATACGTTAGTCTATAGCCTTCCAGAGACCTGTTTAGTCTACGGCCATCCAGAGATCTGTTTATACGTTACCTAAAAAGGTGCTCGGAACACAGATTCTTTTTTAAAAATAGAAATTTTGGTTTTCAGTTTCTCTTTTGAAATACTGTGACCCTCACTTCGCCTCTGGGGCTGTTGGCCACTTGCCCTTAGAAACAATGGGATCAGAGGCAGGGGGCAGGGCTCTGATGGTGTGAGTACTGACCATCATCAGATTGACTTCGGGATCAGATTCAGAGATAAAGCTCAAGGTTATTTGGGATGAACAAGCTCTTTATAGATTTGGGAAGCAAGGAGGGAATTCTGAGGTGGATATGCTATTGGCTAGGATAGAAGCCTGGAAATGCTTCATTTACATTGAGAGGCATTCCAAGAACCTGGTGGGTAGGTTCTTATTGAGAGAAAGTTCAATGTGTAATCTAGCCACAGACATAGTGACTGTCCTCACTGTGGGGGAGGTAAACGTCATGTGCTACAGCATGACAGTGCATGTATTTTTAAAGCAGAGAGAGAGAGGGGGCAACCACAACTCCTACCAGTCTCAGGATAAGATTTATAGTGTTGTGGCCACAACTCAATGTCATTCTTCGTCCAGGAAAGCTCCCCAGTTGCATGATCCCATATCCACACAAAATAATGAGAGACATTTTAAGAGCCTGTATTAAACGGAATTTTTATAACAATTCATACAAATCTAATACGCCTTCCTTTCTGCTAAGTTGAAAGCAATTTATAGATGTAGTGGAGAACAACAGGTATCTAGTCCTCAGAAGTAGAGTCAGAATCTTGAACAAAGAGCTTCTAACACTCAGGACTACATTTCTTCAAATTCACACCATTGTTGTTCATTTCCTAGTGAGACAACTTCTTCTTGGAAGTTGAAGATATAGTGAGTTTCAGTTTCAACTTGGGGGAAATTTTTTACCAAATCTCTTTGGGTCATTTCTAGTGATGGTATATAATGGATTCTCTACATATAATTCATTATTCCTATTCAAATGGAAGACAGGAGTTCATTATATTGTATGATAAATACCAGTACCCTTATGCAAAGAATCATCAACACTTTCTAGAAATTACCAGTTCTAACAAAAAAGTCCAACTATTAATCCGATAAGAGTATAAAAGGTAGGTTATAGGTTCAATAAATTCTAGTTACCTGAAGGAATACATACATGATTAATAGTGGGTTTTTGCTGTAAACTATGAAATTTGGAGTTACTGGTATCAGTAATTTATAATTATCATAATTTATAGATATCTTTCCAAATTTAACCCAAAATGATTATAATGTAATTGAATATTAACCTTTATAAACAGGAAAAAGCTCATCCCCCTAAGCAGTAATATATTATACTTAGCAAATTAATTACTAAAATGAAAGTATGTAAATGTTTCCACAGGCATGATTTAAGCCCGGAGTAAGTTTTCTCTGCATTCAAATGGATTTTAAGCAAAAATAGATTAAAATAGAATACACAATTTTTTTTTTAGAAATTATTGTTATTTAAAAATATCTATATATTCACTGTCCTTAGGGATTGTGAAAATTTTCTTAATACTTTGTAGTGCATTTTTCTGAGAGTCAGTAATATAATATAATTAAAGCTGATCACAAAACTTAGGGCTTTAGGCTTTATTACCATTTTTAAGAAAAAAGAGATCTATAAGTAAAATCAAATAATAAATGTAAAATAAATTTAAAAAATCTTTACATAGTATTTCAAGACACCTTACTCTTTACAGTTTCTTACTGTATGATATGCCCCTTTAAATACATCTAAATTGTGGCTTAAAGAATCTTGAGTAAGTTTTCATACCATAGGTCCATAAGAATGAATTTATATCTCATTTTTAATATTATGAATATTTACCTAATTGTTGGTCATCATCACTTTTATTTCTGAATTTTATCTCACATGCTTGGAAATGATATATACATATAGATATAGTTTTTATGAATATATTTACAAATGGAGAAATAATTCACTCTAATACTATAATTATTTGATTTTCAATGGATATAAATAAAATCATTGATGCTAAATGGAAAAGAAATAACAGAGAAGATGAAAATAATAAAAGACCTTGGCTAAGCTTTGACAAGCATGTTAATATTACCTAACTATTAAAAGATAATTAATTAGCAAACAAATAATGGAAAATGTTATAATGTTTGATTTACATTTTCATTTCGGGATTTCCCATTTTACAGCTTTATATATTAAGAATTCCTACAGATCATGAAACTAAATTTTGTCATTTCATTCACTTCCAAATAAAATAAAGAGAAAAATGTTTTATCTTTAGTTGTAAAATATACATCATCTTCTTCAACAAAAATCCAACACTAATACCTATTTGCTTCAGCAATAATATCGACGCAGACAATGAACCATAATGTAATTTATATCTTTGAATTGAACGCCACGTTATATCACATACAGTTGTGATCTTGTTTGTTCAAGATAACAGTTATAGCTATTGAAATAACTCAATTTGAACATATAGCATTCATTCACTGAAAATGATATAATTTCCCAGACAGTCCTGAATATAGTCACTCAACAAAACTGCCTGTGGAGTTATTGCTCAAGATGTTTTTTGTCATCCTTCATTTAACTCTCTTTATATAAATTCTAAAGAGATTTTCTAAAAGCCTGACACAAAGTCATAACCAAATCAAATTATCACAAGAATTAATAACACCGTGGCCTAAGTTGTGATCAACATTAAGATGTCTTCAAGGAAGCAATCAGTCAGCTCACCCAGCAGGAGCCATGAGCTACAAGGAGGTCTGTTATCCAGCTGCACGGTAATCTCACAGCTGGGATTCCTCAGAGCTCTTTTTCATATCATGAAGCAGTATAAAACATTAAAATCATGCAATGCAGGCTGGAGATTTGCAACTTTGCCTGAGTCTAAATTCCACTCATTGCCTGGCCAGTTCTAAACAAATATATTTATAAACTAAGGGGAAAATCTGCATATTAGCAAATGATTATTGGTATGACTTGGTAAGTTTTTGAAGTACACTAATTCATGAAATCTCTTCAATTAAAATAACTGTGTCTTTTACAATACATTCAAATCCTGGAGTTGTAAATGTTGTTACAGAAGCACAGACATGCCTCCTTTCCTTGTTTTCCAAAGCATAAAATTTTTTTAAACTTGAAGTTAAATTCTTTAACTTACTTCATATACATACACAACCAGTGCAAGTAAAACTGGTTTTTCTAAATTAGGCATTGTATGATCAAATATTTCTTTTTATAGCATTGCTTAAACTAAAGGGCCTAAATCCTAATTTAAGATAATTAATTAGTCATTTTTAAGTTATATGTCTGAGGATAGCTTTGTCTGATAATTATGTACATGGCCTACTCTTTTAAAACTCACAAAAAGCTTGTAAAATGTATTTGAGTAGTGGCTATTTACTCACTGTCAGTCTTGCAAAGCATAATCGTCATCAAGCCATCTAAATATGATTTTTTTTCTCCAAGATGCAATATCCTGAGAATAATAATCAGATTTAAAAAGTCTATTTGTTTTGGAAATGGACATTCTATTTTCCATATGTATCAGATATTCTATTATAGAAATATATACAAATAACAAATAATTAAATAATTTTGCATGAAGAAAGATTCATCTCCAGAGTGACAGATGGTATCTTATAAGCACATTTTGGACACAAGCAATGAGGAAATCTTCTGAAGGAAGTGCTGCTATATTTAAGCAGTGAAAATGATATACAGATTTTTAAAGATAATTGAGAGTATTTCAGTAAAAATTATCACGTATGTAGAAATGATCTTAACTGGTAGAAAAATAACAACAAAAATTTTGATATGGTTAGACTTTAAAGAATTCAGAGTGAAGACACGGAACACACAGATTGCTGGAGAAAGAACTCTATAATAATAAACTGGTTTTCAAAAAATTACCAAATGCATTCATTGTTAAATATGTTCTAAGTACTGGCAACATACATTCAGACCAAGAGAAGGCTTTGCCATCTCTCTGAGCTTCAAGCCAGGCAGAAGTTATTTTTAAATTCCCATGGGTCTGAAACATTTTTCTGCTCATGGGAACAGCATGAAAAAAACAATACACATTCACACAGAAGTACATCTGCTCTTTACACATGGTCTACACACTGTAAGACAAAATTAATGATAATCTCAAACACTAAAAACATTTCTGTAACATTAATGGATGCCAATACTTTGTTCTGGAAATCTCAATAAAAAATAAATGTTCACATAAATAAAACTAATGATGAAGTTTCATGTATATAACTATATTTCTAAATGTAAAAAGATATACACATATACTTGTACTTATACACTCAACAGATATATGTCCATAACTTAAAGAAACTTTCAAGTTTCTAGTATGGAGAAACAAGCAGATATGTTCAATTTATAGGGTATCAAATTTGGGGCCATATATATAGTGCCACTTTTGTTCAGAAAGCACAGGAGAGGAGAAGAGAATCAGAATATTTATATATTCTTTAACATGACATATAAGTCAGATTAAAGCAGTATAGTACTTCCTCTGCACTCTTATTATTAATATGCTACTATTAGAACTGCAGTTTTGTCAAACAAAAAAAAGAAATTCTATTCCCAACTAGCATTGAAAGCTTACACAGTAGAGGGCAAAAATAGTAGACACAAAATTAATAACATGGAGCGTATTATTCTTCTCATACATTTATTGTGCTAAAATTGCATATCACCATTCTCATTTTTAAAAATGTTCACTTTTGAAAGAATATCGATATTATAATCTAGGGTGCTAAATAAATATATGAAAATAATGGCATTGGTTTAAAAGCAAAAAATCACAATAATTATATTTTATGAAGAAAAAAATCTCTGATTAGTAATTTTCTTTGCTATAATAGTCCTTTATAATTGTGAGAAAAGGTGGATTTACATTAAACTAAAAACTTAAATATCTAGTAATTAAGTAACAGAAACGTAATAACCATAGGTAGCAAATAAAGAGCCTTGACACATTTTTTTGTACATTAAGAACTCAAACGTGGTTAAAGCTAACTTATGTTATTAAATTACTTTTAAAAAGTTTATCAAATAGCAAGTTTGTTAACTGAACTCCTACAGACTAGAAACATTGGAACATCCACGCTCAATGAATGACTTTTAAAACCATTCAATTATGTCATAAAACTTCCTACCTCATTCAGATCATCTATTTGTGTATTATATTTAATGCTCCTCAGGAAAAGCACAGCATTTTTTTAAAATGTCTCCAAAATCAACTTTTTTCTATCTTGCAAAATAATGATATAATAAATGTTATTTAATTAGACTTATTAATGATTATATTCAAAATAATTTTTAAGGATCCACTTTACAAAATAGACATACAAAATGGTTAGCTCTGAAAACATATACACACAAATAGCAAAATGGGTTCACCAGGTTGTATTTACATATTTGTGTGTGTGTGTGTGTGTGTGTGTGTGTGTATGTGTGTATGCCTTGAGCAGTGTTATTAACTCTGAATGATCAGAGTGCCAATTGTCATTAGGCTCAAGAAAAATCTTCAGACTAAAGCTCCTGCAATTACTCAATTTCAGCCATAATACAAAGTGTACATATTTGTAGAATTTACTTATATGTCTAATCTTGTTATTCTTTTGTTCCTTGGTCATATGATTCCATAGTAGCCCTGATTGAGCTAATATTTATAAGATTTGGAGGTCTTAATGCTTCATTCTTTTATCATTTATCTAAATCATTCTTTGTCCATCAATATAAGCCCCTGTGTAGAGCAGATGTGACTCCAGCCATTCTAATTTTGTTTCTGTATCTTTTCCTAGAACGGCATACCATATATGTCTCTCAATTTCATATGCCCTGCAATTGCTTGAGTATACAATAGGTAGAGCCTTTTAATCTGATCTGTTGCCAACTTCTCTAGCTTACTGAATTTTGCTTACCTTTTAAAGTTTACTTTGTTCTGATTATATTGTCCCTAAGTAGAAGGGTAGATGTTCCAAAAGCGTCTTAGAGTCAGAGCCTCATAAGGCATATTTATTTGAGTTACAAACTCCAGGCCATAAGGAAGATCTTCAAGTAGGACCATATAAGGTTATCTCCCTACATTTGGAGGAGTTGTACATGGAGGACTCTTCTGGGGGAATCTTAGAATAATTGGGAGAAGGTGCAAATGACTCATAAGAAAATTTCCATGAATCAATATCCCCAAGTTGTACAAATATGAAAAGGCCTCCAAGCATACCACACTTGGAGATCAGGACCAAAAGTAGAAGACTTTATCACACTGACTACATCACTCAGCTCAGAATTGCAGGCTTTTGGTCATGCAGCTGTGCTTGTTTTATAATTTTGGCTGTTCATGCTAGAAAAGGATGTGACACCTAACCAAGCTAGAATTTGTAGAACCACAGAGGTAAGGTAAGAATAACTGACTTGGGAGGGGATCCAGAACAGGTAGATCTCTGTAGGAAAGGGAAAGAGAATGCACAGTATGAATAGACAGGGGAAGGGTGCTGAAACAAGATGACTAAGTGGGGGAAGGAAAGGAATAAGGGGATAAGGAGACAATATATGGAAAGAGTGATAACGTTAATTGCAATTTGAAGAGTAATAAACTTAGTACAGTAAAGGCTCCTTAGAATATGTACATATGAAGGGAATCTAAACAGCAAATACAATTAATGGGGGAGACAGAGCTCCAATCATCTAGTAATAAAATGAAATTTGAAGTCTTAGGATTGGGTTACATCTAATGAAATTGTTGGTAAAACATGCCTCATGGGAAACCCAAAATAACCCACGCATTGGCAAGATTAGTAGTGTCCCCATTAAAAAAGCTGATGGCATGTCCCCTTTGCTGAAGACAATTAAATCTATACAACTCTGCACTTGGAGACATTGAGCTGATAACACAAGCTAGTGTCTCTTGTTCAGGGAGATGCTATGCATGCTAACAGAGGAGAAATGTAATCACCAACCCCAGAACAAACCCTTTGATCTGAAGTGGTGTCCTGCATACAGGTTATTCTAGGACAATGGTGGGACAAATCATGTGGGGGTAACGAACCAATCTTAGATTTGACTTAAGGCCCACTCCACAAAATAGGCCTGATACCAGACACTGTATAGGTGACAACAATACTAAGATTAGATTGTTCAGTAGCCTTCAGTAAATTCAAATATGATTTTTCTACTAAACAAACAGGAGTTAAGTGAATCCTAATGGAATTCTGCTATAATCAAAGATAAGTGCCTTGCCCAACAGTCATCAGGGAAGTTTTCTCCTTTAATAAATGGGAATAAACACAGAGATCCACAAACAGACATTATGCAGTGCATGAGAGAGCTTGGATTACTCGTCCCTATATTGGGTATCTTCATCAAATCCCTGTTTTCTAGGCAAAGGGAACCTGCAGAAGGAGAGGCAGAAGAGTGTAAAACCCAGAGAAGATGGAGGGCATCAAGAAAACAAGGCCATTTAAATCGACATGGCAAATGTATATATGAACTGAGACTGAGGCAGCATCCACAGGCCCTACACCAGAAAGAGTTCTATAACTGACAGAAGGGAACACTTGTACCTGCTTATTCCTAACCCAGAAGCCATCTCGTACTGATAAACACTTGCAAATGAAGTTAGTTTTTCCAACATAGTTTCATTAGAGAAACAAACTACTCTTAAAGGTAAGCTGTAAGGCAACCTAATAGGAGGAAAAGAGTCCAAGTGCAGGCGAAAGAATCATAGATATAAATGTTCTCATTGTTTGGAGTCTCAGAAAAACACCAAGCTAACAGTCATAACATATATACCTGGTGAAAAGATTTTCATGCGCAGCTTGGACAGATAACAGCAGACCAGACAGTTCTATGAAGGGGGGTTTATTAGGAGAGAAAGAGAGAGAGAGTGGGGAGAGAAGAGAAATAGAGGAGAGAAGTAGAGGAGTAGAGGCCGGCCATGACCACGTGGAAAGAGGGGGAAGGGAAGGAGGGAGGGGAGAGGGAACAGAGAACCCGCAGGCAGGGAATCAACAAAGCAAGAGAGAACAAGAGAGAGAGGAGGGGACAAGCAGCCCCTTTTATAGTGGGCACGCCTACCTGCCCATTTCCAGGTAACTGTGAGGAGGAGTGTACCTGGCTATTGCCAGGTAACTGTGGAGGTGGAGTTTAGACAGAATACTAATACCTGGTGTGGAACAACATAAGCCCCATGGCGCTTCAATCTCTGTGAGCACATCTGAACCCTGCTTATTTGATTCTGTTCTGGATTGCCCTGGTGCTATTTGTATTTTGATGCTACTTCTGCTTCTTTAAGAGGGGATGGCATGGCCAAGAAGTAGATCATGTACTCAGGTGATTCCATGTGAACCTTCTCCCCATTCTAAGGGATCAAAAGCTCATCATTGGGCAAAGGATAAGGTGGGATTTATGGGTCCCAGGAGAGAAAGGAGGAGAGCCAGAGGGTAAAGAAGGCAGAGGGTTACAGAGAGAGACTGGATTTGGAGCGGATAGGAAGGAACACACATGTAACTCTGCTGGACAGATAGTTTGTAGCCCCCACCAGCAGTTGCAGAGGCTAAAGAGGATGGGGCAAGATATTCTTCATCTAGCCATTGAGTTATCTGACTAGATTTAAAATATAAAGGCTGCCTGGTGTTTTTCATCCATGATGATTCAGGTGGGCCAAAGGGTGGTTGTTAGAGTCTTAGCAAAGCTAGACGTGAGAGTTGGGTAAGATGACCATGGTAGGCATCTTGCAAGGAGCAAACTTCCGTTTTAAAATTACAAGCAACATGATTCAGTGGCCATTTTCTCCTTGTGTTCTCCATTCCCTCAGAATCCTACAATCTTTCCTTCCCTTTTTTCTTGGGATTCTGAGAACCTCTAAGATAGGGGTCCAATGGAGACCTCCAATGCAGACTCTTTCTATGCATAATAGTTGGCTGTGAGTGTCTGCATCTGCTCTCATCTGCTGCTAGAAGAAGTCTCAGTGATGACAACTGAACAAGGTACCAATCTATGAGTATAAGAGAGTATCATTGGGATTCTTTCATTGATTTTTTTTTATTTGTTTGTTTGTTTGTTTGTTTTTTGTTTTTTAATCAGTCATGCTTGGTTCTTCTCTAGGTCTCTTGGTTATCTAGTCTCCAATTCCTGACTATTCTGTAGATATTAGGAGCATGAGTTTGCTCTCTTGGGGTAGGCATAAGATTAAAGCAAACATTGGTTGGTCACTTCCACAAGTTCTCTGGTACCGTGAACCTAGCACATTTTGAAGACAAAAGAGATTGTAGCTGTATTGCAGCTGTAGAGATTTGTGGCCTGGTTGATGTTCTGGTTTCTCTTTCAGTAGCACAAAATCTATCTTCTAGCAACAGACTAGAGTATATGTGTGAAGGCTCGAGGCAGGTACCAACTCAACCTCTCTACTTTTGATGAGCTGTGTGGATGTTGTCCTTGGCAATTGTCATCTACCTACCGTCAATTTCTAGAGAGCAAACGTCTATCCTAACATCAGCCTGGACTGTATAGGGATCTTCATGGAACCCCCTTTGAATAAAAACCCCACCACTGGAAGCTTTACTTGGTAATAAAAGATTGTCAGTTTAGACTCTTACATGGAATTACTAGGAAACCTCACTACGGTCACCTTCATAGATTTTAGGAAGTTTGCGCTGCACAAACAAAATATTCTTTAACAACTTTGAGACAGAAAAATCAACCAAAAATCAGCCAATCAAAATCCTCACAGTAATAGATGTACCAACATGATCACAACTGTAATGTTCTCCATAGAACAGTGAAGCTAACATGATATATAAATACTTGGAGAGGCCAAATACACAGACTGCTGAGATTCTTTGTCTTCTGGGAAATAATAAGAGTACAGCTGCCCATATTATATATATGCATATGTATATGTATATGTATATGTATATGTATATGTATATGTATATG
>NW_021604565.1:21802034-21813279 GCF_004785775.1 Grammomys surdaster | reverse complement strand
ATATGTATATGTATATGTATATGTATATGTATATGTATATGTATATGTATATACATATATGTGTGTGTGTGTGTTTTATTTTTTAAGCTTTCAACTTTATGAATATTTTATATATTAACATATAAGAGTAAACCACTTAGGAGGGAATATTGTGGAGTATAGTTGAAGAGCCAGTATCAAATTAGTAATAAAGTTATAAAACATGAAACTGGTGGTACAAGTTTGCAATGAAATGAAAACTACAAGTTCAAAGGTTGAATGCAAGATGGAGTGTAAGGCAAGTATGAGAAACTGAGCAAAATCTGTACTCAAAATAAATAGGTTTTAACATGGCTGAAGATGTAACTGCATTGTAAAGCCTTTGCCTACCATTCTTGACTGAATAAACTCAGCACACAATATGAAAATAAAATAAAATGTATTAAGTGTTATAAACTCAAGTAAACCTTAATATTGTACTTTAATTGCATATGATTATATGTGATGTAGAGAAATATCACATTTTATTTAGGAGGCAGAGCAATGTGCATACCAGTGACATGCTTCCCACTATCACTTGTTGAATTCTTAAACCTCAAATAAGTGATATTAAATGCTGATGATTTGGGACCATAATTAACTCATGAGTGTAAAGCTTGAGGATTGGGTTCAGTGTCCAAGGATAGGAAAATACAAGGAACCAGAAACATTTTTTTTATGTGTCAATCTATTCATAATTTCCTAAAACAAAGACAATACAACTTACATTGATGTTTTTAAACTAGCTACCTGGTCTAGTTTTTATTGTGGCTGGCTGCATTCTTAAGCAGAATTTTTCTTTATATCTACTATGAAGTCAAGAAGCTATTTTCTTTATATATTGACTTACATGAGTAATATTTAATAGATAATCTCTAGTGAGGATTCCAAATTAAACAGAAGAAATATTTCTGCTCTAAAGGGATTCTGAGTTTAATTAATAAAACAGTTAAATTAACACACACACACAACTTTTATGATTATAATAAGTCTTAATCAGTACAAGAGCTGAGCAGATATCTATCCTCCATGCTATTACATCTATTTCCAGACAATAATTCCATTGCATAATTTGTCATATTTCATCTGGACTGGTCTAATTCCAATTAACCAGTACACATGGCCATTATTTTAAGATTCCTACCCATGATACCTTCTTTTTTACCACCCTGTGGTTTTCCTCTCACCCCAAGCCTGGGAACCCTAAATCTCAACTATATCTCTTCAACCCATCTATTGGCTGTTGGCGTCTTTATTCACTAATCAGAAATAACTTGGGGTGGGGCAAAGTCATAGCATCACCTGGGTTTATGTGTGGTCTCTGGGAGCAAACAGTATTTAGCACATTAAAAGACCAAACCTCAAACAGATTTATTGATGGTTGTGATCTACCATGTCATTGTTGAGAATTGAATTCAGGGCATCTGGAAGATTAGCCTGTACTCATAACTATTGAGCTATCTCACTAGCCATATACATATATATCTTCAAATATATATATATTGATGTCATCAATAATAATTTAAATTTGTTGTTTTTTACATAATGACCAGGAACAGAAGAATGTATACAGCAGTTAAGAATATATAAATCCACTTTTTGCTATATTTGGGATTTTACCCCAGCTATGATATAAATACTGATTCATATGAGTAATATCTTAGTAATAAAGTTATGATGAAGAGTAGAATGATATCAGAAATTGCTTAAAAATAAAGTAATTAAACCATATTTCAACTCTTCTGTTTTGATATATTGAGAATAATAACCTCTGTCATAAATATATTCAAGAAACAGAAAAGTAAATTTTTTAGGTTGCTGTTTTATAGATTCAAGAGGAAGACTATTTCAAATCTGTTGAACTAATAAAAGTAGGCTCATTAGACTCCAATGAGGCACTTCATGACACTACTTCTAGAAATAGAAAATGTGAGAGAAACATTTGACCTTTAGTTTATTCTTTGACTTGTGACTTTGAAAAAATATAACAGGCTATCATGCTCATCATGTCCAGAGTTTAGATGTATGCTGTTCACTGACCTCTATCTTCTGGCCCACTGCTCTCCCTGTGGTGACGGAAGGGATGAGGAATATCCATTGTATACCTTTTCCCCATGAATCCATTGCCAGTTGTATCTACCCAGGGCACAACCAGCAGAAGTGAGCTGGGCACTATCCTCTGACCTCTATCGTCTGGCCCACAGCCTCCCTCCTGTCTTCCTGAGAATTCTAACTGGAGCCTCAGAAGCATACAACATAGATATCTCCCAAGCCAAACCCTTGTTTGTTGGGTCCTCCTGGGTAAACAGCCAGCAGGGCTCTATCTGTGGCACAGCCAGAGGTGATCAGCATGTTCTTTCCTGAGCTCCACTGCCATGCCCACAGCTCTGCTTGTTTACCAAGAAGTTCTCCTAGAACCAGATATATCCATCTACCATCACAGACAACCACATGGCTAAAGGACAGCCTATGAACACAATGAAAAAGAGCCAGGGCAATATGGTACAATCTGAACCCAGTTATCCTGCAGTAGTAGAACATGGATAGCCTAACAGCCAAAGCACAAGAAGATTAACTTAAGTCCAATTGTATAAAGATTATAGAGGCTTTAAAGAGGAAATTAATAATTCCCTTAACCATATTCAAGAAAATACAATCAAACAGGTGAAAGAAATGAGTAAAATTGTCCAAGAACTGAAAATGTAAATAGAAGCAATAAAGAACATGCAAACTGAGAAAAAGTTGAAGAAAAAAACAACAACTACAAATGTAAGAAAGAGAACAGGAACTACAGTTCAGCAATAGATAACAAGAGATGGAAGAGAAAATCTTGGGCTTAGAAGATAATAGGAGATAATACAATAGGAGTATTTGATATATCAGTCAAATAAAATATTGAACTTAAAATATTCATGACAAAAAACATTGAAGAAATATGGAACACTATGAAAAAACAAATTTAAGAATAGTAAGAATAGATGGAGAAGAGTCCCAGGGATGAGGTCCAGTGTGTAATTTTTGATAATAATTAAAATATTAAAAGCTGAAAATAAAAAGGGCCAAGAAACATGGAAAAACAGATATCAAAATTACACCTGAATTCTCAACAGAGACTCTAAAAGCCAAAAGAGCCTTGGCTGATATCTACAGATTCTAGGGGACCACAGATATCAGCCAAGAATACTGTATCCAAGACTTCATACCAATAGATATAGAAAACACGATATTCCATGATAAAATGAAAGTTAAGCAATATTTATTTACAAACCCACCTCTGCAGAAGATACTAAAAGGATAACATGAAGCTGGGGAGGCTAACTGTACCCATGGAAACACAAGAAACAAACCTGTACCAGCACAGCAAAGGATGGAAAATACACACACACACACACACACACACACACACGTAAACCCCACCAACACCAAAATAACAACAACTAAAAATCACGGATAATAAATATCTCTCAACATCAATGGAATCCATACCCAGTTAAAAAGATTCAGGCTATGAGATTGGATGAGGAAACAGGATCCTTCATTCTACTGCATGCTAGAAGCACATCTCAGTAACAAAGATAGGCATTACCTCAGATTAAACAACTGGCAAAGGGTTCTCCAAGCAAAGAAAACTAAGATGCAAGCTGGAGTATCCATTCTAATATCTGATAAAATAAACCTTCAACCAAATTTAGTAAAAAAAATGGGGCAGGACATGTCATACACATCAAAAGAAAAATCCACAAAGATGATGTCTCAGTTCTGAATATCTATGATCCGAATGCAGGACATTCAGATTTATAAAAGAAATATTACTAAAGCTTAAATCACATGTACAATTGCATACATTAATAGTGGGAAACTTTCACACCACATTCTTACCAATGGACACATCATTGAGACAGAAACTAAACAGAAAAATAGTGAAACTAATAGAGGGTATTAATCAAATGGATCTAACAGATATCTACAGAACATTTCACTCATACACAAAATAATATACCATCTTCTCTGGTTCTCATGGAACATTCTGAAAAATTGATCATATAGTTGGTTACAATGCAAGCCTCAACAGAAACAACAAAATTGACAAAATACCTTGCATCATCAGACAACAATGGATGAAAGTTGGAATTCTACACCAACAAAAGCAACAGAAAGTCTACAGATTCAATGCAACTAAACAACTGTCTACTGAATTAACACTGGGTCAAAAAAGAAACAAATAAAGAAACAAAAGCCTTTCAAGGATTCAATGAAAATCAAAGCAAAACATACCCAAATTTATGGAACATGATGAAATCACTGTTAAAAATTTATAACATTAAGCACATTCATAAATAAATTAGTGACATCTCACAGTAGCAACTTTAAAGGACATCTGAAATCCTAGATGAAAAAGAAGTAAAGACACCTATGAGAAATAGACTACAGGAAATAGTCAAACTCAGGGCTGAAACCATATATATTAGAAACAAAGAGAATTTTAAAAAAAGAGCTGATTCTTTGAGAAGATAAACAGGAGAGACTGACTGTTAGCTAAACTAACAAAAAGGCTTGAAACAGTATCAAAATCAACAAAATCAAACTGAAAAGAGAAACATAACAACAGATACTGAGGGAATCCAATGAGTCATCATGTCTTAATTCAAAAGCCTATACTTCACAAAATTGGAAAATCTAAATGGAATGTATGATTTTTCTGATATATAACATTTACCAGAGTTAAATCAAGAGGGGTAAACAATTTAAATAGTCCTATATGCTATCCGAAGGAAATAGAAACAGTTAGTAAAAGTCTCTCAATCAAAAAACAAGCAAACAGAAAAAAAAAATCAAAACAAAACATAAACAAACACAAAAGGCCCAGGGCCAGATGGTCTTATTGCAGAATTCTACCTGACCTTCAAAGCAAAGCTAATATCAATACTCCTCAAACTATTTCACAAAATAGAAACAGAAGGAACATTCTATGTGGCCCCAGTCACTTTGATACCTAAACCACACAGAGATGCATCAAAGAAAGAGAATTTCAGACCAATTTTCCTCATGAACATTAATCTTAAAGTTATTCAATAGAATATTCAGAAATGCATCCTTAGAACACATCACAAACATCATCCAACATGATCAACTAGGCTCAATCTCAGTGATGCAAAAATGGTTCAGTATATAAAAATCTATCAACATAGTTCACCATACAAATAAACTGAAAGAACAAAACAATATTATCATTTCATTAGATCTTGAAGAAGTATTTGAAGAAGTCTAACACCCTTTTTTGGTACTATTCTTGAAAAGGTGCATACCTAAATACAATAAAGGCAATCAATAACCAGGAAGCCAATAACCAACATCAAATTAAAAGGAGAGAATGTAAAACAATTCTATTAAAATCAGGGATAAAGTTGCTATACTATTCAGTATAGTACTTGACGTTCTCTCTAGGGTTGTATACTAAACTATATCAAGTTTCTACAAATTGAAAAGGAAGAAGTCAAAGCATTGTTATTCACAGATACTATAATAGTTCATATAACTGACCCTAACAATCCCACTAGAGAAGTTCTACTGCTGATAAACTCTTTCAGCAAATCGATGGATACAAAATTAACTCAAATATCAGTAACTGTCCTTTATACAAATAAAATAACTGGGAAATTAGAAATTAGGAAAGCAACAGCCTTTATAAAAGCAAAAAAATAATATAAAGTATCTTGGTATAACTCTAACCCAGCAAGTGAAAGACCTCTATGGCAAGAATTTCAAGTCTCTGCTGAAAGAAATTGAAGAAGATATCAGAAGATGGAAAGATGCTTCATGCTCCTGGATCAGTAGGTCTAACATAGTAAAAATGGCCATCTTACCAAAGAAATCAACAGATTCAATGCAGTTCCCATCAAATTTTCAACACATTTTTAATAGAACTAGAAAGAGCAATTCTCAACTTCTCATGGAAAAACAAAACAATCCTCGTACAATAAAAGAACATCTGGAGGTATCACCATGCCTAACTTTAAGCTGTGTCACAGAGCAGTAGAAATAACAATGGCATGGTGCTGCCATAAAAATAAAAAGGTTGATCAATGGAGTAGAATTGAAGACCCAGAAATAAACTCAAACACCTATGGATACTTGATTTTTCATAAAGAAGCTGAAACCATATATTTGAGGGAATAAAAGCATCTTTAACTAACAGAGCTTGTTTAACTAGATCTCTGGATGTAAAAGAATGAAAATAGATCTATATTTATCAATCTGCTCAAAACTCAAGTCCAAGTGGATAAACAACATCGACATAAACTAGACACAGTAAATCTAATACAAGAAAAATTAGAGAACAGACTAGAACACACTGACAGAAGAGACAAGTATTTTAACAGAATATCAATAGCTCAGGCATTAGGATGAAGAATTAACAGACGGGACCTCATGAAACTGAAAACTTTCTGCAAGGCGAAGGACACTGTCAATGGGTCAAAATGACAACCTAAGGTAAAGATCAGCACCACCCCTACATCTGACAGAAGGCCAATATGCAAAATATATAAAAAGCAGAAGAAATTAGACACCAACAAAACAAATAACTCAACTAAACAATGGGGATACAGAACTTAAAAGAGAATTCTCAATAGAGAAATCAATAATGGTTGAAAAACACTTAAAGAAATGGTTGATGTCTTTAGTTATCAGGGAAATGGAACTCAAAATGAATCTAAAATTCAATCTTAGTCACATTAGAATGGCTATTATCGAAACCTCAAGTGACAACCCCTGCAGATAAGGATGTGGAACAAGGGGAACACTCCTTCATTGGTAATGAGAGTACAAGTATGTATTATCACATTGGAAATCAATTTGACAGTTTATCAGAATATTGGGTATAGTTCTATCAAAACACTTAGCTATACCACTTCTGGACATATACCCATAGATGCTCCATTATACCACTAGGATACTTAATCAACTATGTTCATACCACTTTCTTTACAATAGCCAGAAACCTTAAATAGTAAAGATGTCCCCTACCTAAAAAATGTATAAGTGTGGTACATCTATATAATGGAATACTATTCAGCTATTAAAAATCAAAGACATCATGAAATTTGAAGGCAAATGAATGAAACTAGGAAATATCATATGTGAGTTAACCCAGACCTAGAAAGACACACATGGTATGTACTCACTTATGAGTGAGCCTTAGCAATAAATTACAGTAATGAGGCTATAAACCACAGTGCCACAGAAACTAGGTAATAAAGAGGACCCAAGGGAGGATGCTCAAATCTCCCTCAGCAAGGGCAATAATATAGATATAGTACCCGTAGTAGCCCTATAGATGGAGGGAACATGGTGGTGGTGGGGATCGTGAAGAGGATAAAGAGGATGCAAATCAGGTGTGCAGAGAGGGGTTGAGGAAAAGGGCTGAGAGAAAGAAAGGAAAAAGGGGGGGGCCTCTCTGGGACTGTCTGAAGACCTGGGATTGGGGAGGCTCCTGGGAGTCTATGTGGGTGAATCTAACTGTGACACTTAGCAGCAGGGGATATGGAGTATGAAATGGACAACTCCTGTAGCTAATAGGATTTTCAGTGGAGGAAGGGGGCCATCCACCCACCCACCCACAAAATCATCTACCTCAAATTTGTCTACAAGATCTGTCTATAAGATATGCATGGACTGGCCCAACTTGATACCTGCCCCACAATAGATAGCCAACCTCTGACACTATTAATGGCACTCTGCTATGCTTGAAGACAAGAGCATAGCATAACTATCTCTTGAAAGGCGTCTTCCATGAGCTGATGGAAACAGATACAAAGACTCTCAGCCAAAAATCAAGTAGAGCTAGCACAAACATGTGAAAGAATGAGAGATAGGATTGAAGGAGTTGGTGAGGTCATAGATACCACAGGAAGACTTACAGATTAACTAAACTGGTCCCATGTTGGTACAGTTTCTGTGAGACCCAGGTTAAACTGAGACTGAAGTATCATAGTGTGCACCTTCATGCACTCACAAAATAAAGCACAGAGGTTGAACCATAGTGTGAGTATCAGTTTTCAAATGCTTCTATTACTGAGCTGTTCTTTTTTCCACACTGCAAAATATTCACAAGATGAATCTATGATGGACCAGACATATAATATAAGTGAACTTTTGCTGTATAGCATGTAACAATGTTTTATATATATATATATATATATATATATATATATATATATATATATATAAATTCCAGTGGCACATTCCCAATACTTCCCCAATATTCTGGGATCAGAAATGAAACACACACGCACACACACACGCACACGCACACACACACACACACACACACACACACACACACACACACACCTTTTGTGTTTTGGTATATCTTAATCAACTCAATGACTGAACTACTTCCTAACATCCATGCAGTCAATCCACCTTCCACTGATAACCCTGAGCTATTACCTTGGCTACCTTGGACCCATAGGAATGAAAAACTGGACCACACTCTCCTGGCTCCTTCACTTACCGGCTGTGCCTCGCTATCCTTCACTATTCTCAGGTACGACATCTCTCCTCTCCTTCTCCAAGGCATTTCAGATCTGAAGTCCATTCAAGTCCCGGTGGATCAAAGACCTCAAGACAAAACCAAATACACTGAATTTAATAGAAGAGAATGTGGAAAAGAGTCTAAAACTCATTGACATAAGGGAAAAAATCTCCTGAAAAGAACACCTATGACTTGGGCTCTAAGATCAATAATCAGTAAATGGGACGTCACGAAGCTGAAAATCTTCAGTAAAATAAAAGAAAAAGTCAATATGACAAATAAGCAACCTATAGATTGGGAAAAAAGTCTTCATTTGCCCTACAACTGACTGAGGGCTAATATCCAAAATTTATAAATAACTCAGGAAGTTAACTTCCAAAAAACCCAAATAACCCAATTAAAAAATGGGATGCAGAGCTAAAGAAAGAATTCACAATAGAAGAATCTTGAATGACAGAGAAGCACTTAAAGTAATATTCAAAGTCCTTGGTCATCAGAGAAATGCAAACGACACTGAGATTCTACTTTACACCAATCAGAATGGCTAAGATCAAAAACTCAGGTGACAGCACATGCTGCTTAGGGTATGGGGAAAGAGGAACACTCTTCCATTGCTGACAGGATTGCAAACTGGTTCAACCACTCAGGAAATCAATCTTGTGATTCCCCAGAAAATTGGAAATAGTTCTACCTGAAGACCCAACTTTGCCACTCCTTGGCATATACTTAAATGATGCTCCACCATATCACAAGGACACATGCTCCACTATTTTCATAGCTTATTTATAATAACTAGAATCTGGAAACAACCCCAATGACCCTCAACCAAAGAATGGATACAGAAAATGTGGTTCATTTACACAATGGAATACTATTCAGCTATCAAAAATAGGAACATCATGAATTTTGCAGGCAAATGGATAGAACTATAAAATATCATCCTGAGTGAGGTAACTCAGACCCAAAAGGACATGCATGATTCATTCTTACTTACTGAAAAGTAGATATTTGCCAAAAAGTACGGAATACATAGGATACAACCCACAGAATGTAAAAAGTAAATCAAGCAGCAAGGCCCAAGTGAGGATGCTTCAATTTCTCTTGGAAGATAGAAAAAAATAATCACAAGAGGCAGAGGAATGAAGAGACCAGGATGTGAGAGGGAAGATGTAAGAAGAAAGATCAGAATCAGGTATGCGCCGGGACAGGAGAGAAGGTCAGAGGGCCAAGAGAATTAATGAAGATAAGCAGCATCTAGGATTGGGTGGTGGGGGGATCCTCTAGAAACTACCAGAGACCAGGGAGGTGAGAGACTCTAGGGAATCAATAGGGGTGACCTTACCCAAAATGCACAATATTGAGGAGAGGAAACTTGAAGACCCCACCTCCTGTAGATAGACAGGGCTTCAAGTGGAGGGACAGGACTACTAACCCACAGTTAAAATTACTGACAAAGGATTTTTCCTATATAAAAAAACTGCAGGGACAAAATGGAGAAGATACTGAAGGAAAGGAAGTCCATGACCAGCCCAACTTGGGATCTATCTCATGGCAGGGGACACCAAGGCCTAACAAGATTACCGATCCTTTGATTTGCTTACACACAGAAGTCTTGAATGGCTGTCCTTGGAGAAGCCCTACCATCAGCTGCCTGAGACAGAAGCACATACTTAGACCCAACCATTGGACTGCAGTCAGGGACTCCTATGGTGGAATTCAGGGAAGGATTGAAGAAACTGAAGGGGAGGGTGACCCGATAGGAAACCAGTTGTCTCAACTAATCTAGACACCAGGGAGCTTCCAGAGACTGAGTCACCAACTAGCAGCATACACAAACAGGTCTAAGGCCCCTGGCACAAATATAGCAGAGGTCTGCCTGGTCTGGCCTCAGTGGAAGAAGTAGTTAATCCTCAAGAGACTTGAGGCCCCAGGAAAGGGGTTGGTCTGATGGTGGGGAGCACCATCTTGGCGGCAAAGGGGAGGAGGAGTGGGATGAGGGACTTTGGGAGGGGGGACTAAGGGGTAAAGAGTGGAATGTAAATATAATAATAATGATAGTAATAATAACATATCCATGTTATATTTTACTTAAGTGAACATAGTTTTGTTCCTTTTTAAAATTCTTTGTAACTTCTTTCAGATATTTTGTATCAGCATCTATGTGTTCTAAACCATTGAGGCATGAATCCATGCTTTTAATGCTATGGCTCTATAGTATAATTTTAAGCCATTTCTTTTTTGTAATTTGCAATACCTTTTATGCTTTATGCTTTACTTACAATATTTTATATTATGGTTTTGACATATTTAATATTAGAGGACGTATTTAAATTATACTAATTGCCAAATTTTTTTGATGTTAAAATCTTAGCATTCATTTTATAACAGATGTCCATTGCCCACCCACATGAGTGTGTGTGTGTGTGTGTGTGTGTGTGTGTGTGTGTGGTTTATGCGTGTAGACTTGTATGCTTCTGTGTTTAAGATATAAAAGTATATGAGAACTTAGAATATGAATATGCACACAAAATATAAGATAAAATGTAAGAGACAGAGAGAGTGGTGGAGGGAGAGGGAGGGAGGAAGAGAAGGAGGGAGGAAGAGAGGTATGGAGGTATGGAGGGAGGTATGGAGGTATGGAGGGAGGGAGGGAGGTATGGAGGTGTGGAGGGAGGGAGGTATGGAGGGAGG